>NC_137468.1:151074241-151409737 GCF_964235325.1 Thermobia domestica
TCCCAAATTTTTAAAGGATGCATCAATGTACCCATATCTTATGATAGGAAATGAACCTATATACATGACCATATAACCATATAAGGTAATAAAACCTCATCAAAGGGGAGAAATTGGGCCAAAAACCAAACACATGGTACAACATATTGCTTATCTTTATATTTGACCAATTTTGTACCCCTAAAAGAGAACGATGTGGACCACCCAAATTTTATCATGATACATGTTGAGTCATGTACTATGATACCGAATCCCCTCCCGGGGTGCATCAATGTACCTATGTCTTATGATAGGGAATGAACACCTATACATTACCATATAAGGTAATAGGACCTCATCCAAAGGAATAAATTAGGTAAAAAACCAAACACGTGGTACAACGTAATGCTTACGTTTATATTTTGTCAATTTTGTACCCCTAAAAGGGAACGAGGTGGACCACCCAAATTTATCATAATACATATTAGGGTCTTGTACTATAATACCAAATGTTTAAATTGGGCAATTTCCAAAATTTAAGGGGTGGGCCAAAGTACCCCTCCCAAATTTTTAAAGGAGTGCACAAATATACCCATATCTTATGAAAGGTAATGGACCCCTATACATGCCCATATAACTAAATAGGATAATAACACCTCATCAAAGGGGATAAAATCGACCAAAAACCAAACACACGGTATAACGTATTGCTTACGTTTATATTTTGGCAATTTTGTACCCCTAGAAGGAAACGAGGTGGACCACCCAAATTTATCATAATACATGTTAGAGTCCAGTACTATAATACCAAATATATAAAATGATCAATTTCCAAAATTTAAGGGGTGGGCCAAGGTACCCCTCCTGGGGGTGCACAAATGTACCTATGTCTTATGATAGGGAATAGACCCCTATACATAACCATATAAGGTAATAGGACTTCATCCAAGGAAATAAATTGGGCCAAAATACCAAACACATGGTACAACGTATTGCTTACGTTTATATTTTGGCAAATTTGTACCCCTAGAAGGGAACAAGGTGGACCACCCAAATTTATCATAATACATGTTAGGGTGCAGTACTATAATACCAAATGTGATCAATTTCCAAAATTTAAGGGTGGGGCCAAGGTACCCCTCCCAAATTTTTAAAGGGGTGCACAAATGTACCTATGTCTTATGATAGGGAATAGACCCCTATACATAACCATATAAGGTAATAGGACTTCATCCAAGGAAATAAATTGGGGCAAAATACCAAACACGTGGTTGTACTAAAATTTGGCAAATTTGTACCCCTAAAAGGGAACAAGGTGGACCACCCAAATTTATCATAATACATGTTAGGGTGCAGTACTATAATACCAAATGTTTAAATTGGTCAATTTCCAAAATTTAAGGGGTGGGCCAAGGTGCCCCTCCCAAATTTTTAAAGGGGTACACAAATATACCCATATCTTATGAAAGGGAATGGACCCCTATACATGACCATATAACCATATAAGGTAATAACACCTCATCAAAGGGGATAAATTGAGCCAAAAACCAAACACGTGGTATAACGTATTGCTTACGTTTATATTTTTGGCAATTTTGTACCCCTAGAAGGAAATGAGGTGGACCACCCAAATTTATCATAATAGATATTAGGGTCCTGTACTATAATACCCAATGTTTAAATTGGTCAATTTCCAAAATTTAAGGGGTGGGCCAAGGTACCCCTCCCAAATTTTTCAAGGGGTGCATTAATATACCCATGTCTTATGAAAGGTAATGGACCCCTGTATACGCCCATATAACTATATAGGGTAATAACATCTCATCCAAGGGGATAAATTAGGTCAAAAACCCCCGAAATTTGAATTTTTGGCAATTTTTTACCCATGAAAGGGAACGACATAGACACCCAATACTGATAGAGGTACATACTATGGTCCTAGGCTACCATACCAAATTTTTAGATTTGGCAATTTCCGAAATTTAAGGGGGGTGGTCCTATGTACCCCTGCCAAAATTTAGGGGGTGGGCCAAGGTACCCCTGCCAAAATTTAGAGGGGGTGGTCCTAAGTACCCCTAGGTCATTGATCCTGGGCCAGGTCATTGACCTTTCACCCCGGTCATAAAAGAGAGTGAGGATGAGTCATTCGCGCATAACGGGGGGACTACTACTATTTTAGTTTGTGGTATGTTGACAAACGTTTTAATTTACCAAAAACAATGAAAATATGACAACTCTACTATAGCAACCCCTCACACAGGTGAGTGGTCGCGGAGAAATCCCGCTAGGCGGGGGTATAGTCGGGACTGCATGAGAGCAACGGGTTCTCTCAGCCGAAAAATAGACAATTTTTGTGAGAAAAACGTAGAATACGTGTTTAATAAGAACATGTTTAGAGTAGTGCTACGTGTCATTTGAAAGCTGGACATTTCAGGTATACTGCGGATACATCAGTTCGTGATTATCTATCAACAATTTTAAATGATTAAGACGAGAAACAGTGAAAGTGCAAATTAAGGTCAAAGGGAACAATGACCTCTGTAGGCAACCCTTTTCATCCCCGCTTCGCCCCCGTCATAAGATTCGCAAAAGCTGGGAAGCGAGCCCAGCCTTTTGAGTAGAAGGTGGGTTTGATAAAAACAAGGAGGCAGGGTGAAGCAGGGCAATTCGTGTCTTGTCATCGGAAGAGAGGTATCACTCTTCGTGCTCTCGTATAGAGATATTCGGTTCTTGACGTGATAGCAGAAAGAAAACTCTTCGCGCTCTTGACATATAGAGGAATTCGTGACTCTGTTGTAGTAGCGGACGGTGCTGGCTACGAACATTGAAGTTTTATACTTGTAAGCATTTATATGAGCTATGTGCGTGAACATTTTGTAAATATATAAACTATAACTATATATATATTCAATATTTATCCTAGTTAATATATTCAGCGTAAACTGTGTACATATATCATCTTTTGTTATTAATCCTGCGCAGCGAACTTCGCAACTGTGTGCGTTAAGTACAGGACAGTGGTGTGCGAACATTTATGAAATATGAGCAGGATGCAATTTGTTAAGCTGAACCCTAAAGTGTCATCTTCCCTTTACTATTAGGGTGATGAAGTTAGATAGTCGTTCAATAGCCACCTAACAGGCTGGATCGCGTTGGGTTAGGCGAAACAACCTGTGCCTAGAACTCATTCCACTCCAGGTACAAGATCCAGAGATTGCAAATTGTTCTCTGTATACTCAACCGAAGGCGAACCAGGAGGGAAGCAGAGTATCGTCATGTTTTAATGGGGAAGACAAACATAACCTCCGTGGGACCTACGTTCTGCTAAAGTGAAGATAGCAGAGCTAACTCCAAGGATCAAGAGGAAGACCAGGAGACACCCAAGACAGGAGAAGAGGAGAATCACCGAAGATGCAACAAATCGTGCACAAAAATTTAATATAAACAAATCAGGCCTTAAAGTGAAAATAAACATTTCGGCGAAACAAAATCTGAAAAATTCAAAATTTAATAATTTTTTCTCTTCATTGTAAAGTCACTGCATATAGTGCTTTTGTGTGTGTGTTATTACACCTAATTAAAAGTTTATCCAATGAATTTCGTGTGCACATCATTCTCCACAGGAAGTCTTACAAGGTATGTGATCAGTGTGATATTATCATGTCTTTCTTTTCAGCTGTCCTGGAGTTGTCAATGTCCGGTAAAATACGGTGTCCCAACAACGAAGTGCTGTGTGAGTGAGAATTAGTATGGTCTCTAACCACCTGGGGAAACACGTAGACCTGTAAAGTAGTCTCCATTTTGATTTGAAATGCTATTCTAAATTACATTCATTTTGTTCAGTAAGATCACTTTATCTTTCTAAATTACATATTTTGCTCTACCGAAATGTTAAATTTAAAGCTCTACCGACTTAGCTAGTTATTTGCATAATTTTCAAAACATTAGCATTTCAAGATTTACATATTTAAATTTATTCAAATTTTTATTTAATTTACATAATAATTAATTTATTCTCCACTCTACGGCCTTTCCCCTTTACAGTGTGTGTGTGTGTGTGTGTCTTCTTGCCTTAATGCATATAAATGTCGTATTTTAAGCATGGGTTGATTTAGGGGGGTTGTCTCCTGTGGGAGCGGATCTTCCGTGAATTTGAAATACCCCTCAGTCGAGTGGGAATCCGAAAGTTTTCCCGCAAGAAATGGTTAATATAAAAACCTGGTTTTTGAGGATTTTAGTGTATAAATATCTTTAATACAACATAAGGAGATACTCTTTTATTTTTATTTTTTAAAAAGTTGGTGGGGAATCAAAATCTCTCCATGTCCGCCCTCGTAACCACAGAGAAGTTCTCCAATGATTTTCAGTCATTATGTAAATAGTAACGCGTTCTTTTAGGCAACATACCCTCATTGTATTTCAATATTTAGATATCCGGTACGTCGAGTTATAATCGTAATAAAGCATACCGCTTCTGCATGTTTCTACTTCGAACACTTGTTCGTCTCGAAGGGGGACATCCAATGATACCACATTCGACTCCTGCCTCCACGCCCCGGGGGCGAGAGTTGGTTAACTTCGAAATCATAAATAAGAACACTCTTGAATATTCTGATTATCCGTGAAAAGATACGTAACTTTTGTGTTGAACATTTTTTTTTTTTTTTTTTTTATCGTTGCGTGATGGATGGTGCTGTAATCGGCAAAATCAAAATGGATTACAAACAGCCGGCAAAATCAAAATGGGTTACAAACAATTGTAAAATAATATCTCAAGAAATACACATCAGATTTGGAAAATTAATACTTTTGATATTTTTGCAAATGCTATCAAATGACACCATAGTTGATCTCCCCACTGTCATCTCAGGAGGTTAGAAATGCAGTTATTCTAAAATTTGTAATGACAAACCGGTGTTTTACTTTGTCCACATTGTTGGTGTAATTTCTGCGACAGATGTCACTGAAATGGACGGCAGTTGGAAACATTCATGGTTTGTTTTTATCACTGTATTAAAATCTAGTTTTAGCGTACCCCAGGAACAATGACGTGGTTGTTCCCTGTGGATGCTTTTTTTAATATGAGTTTCTTTGCCTCTCACCATCGGGGTGCTTGTTTCAGAGGTAAGACCGCTTGCCCCTCACCATCTTGGTGCTTGCTTCTCACATATCTCCATTGTTTGCTGAAACAGATGTTCGAAATAGTGCCCGTTTTCTGCAATACAAATTTCAAGTGTTACATATACGGCGAGAGTCTGACCATGGACTGCGACGCATAATCGCAGTTCTTGCTTCATAGATGGTAATTTGAATGATAAAGAATGTATCGCAGAAAATAGTCACCATTTCGAACATTTTCTTATCACTTGTCAACAGCGTTTAGGGATGGGATCGAGCAAGTTCGAGCAAGTTTTCTGTGAAATTCGACTCGACTCGAAAAATTTCCTTCAACTAGACTCGAAATCAAGTTGAGCTTCGAGTCGAGTCGACCCAAAACGAGTCAAATTCTGTGTCTCTCAAGTAGGGGTGTTCGATAAGGCTGAGGACCTATCGAACTTCGAGAGTGAAAATTTATCGAATTGTCATCGGTTACTCGAAACCGTTCGAGTATTTGAAATTATCGAAGTTTCGAGTATTATCGAAATTTCGAGTATTATCGAAGCTTCGGGTATTATCGAAATTTCGAGTATTATCGAAAGTTCGGGTATTATCGACATTTCGAGTATTATCGAAGTTTCGGGTATTATCGACATTTCGAGTATTATCGAAGTTTCGGGTAGTATCGAAAGTTCGAGTATTATCGAAGTTTCGGATAGTATCGAAAGTTCGAGTATTATCGAAGTTTCGGATAGTATCGAAACTTCGAGTATTATCGAAGTTTCGGGTATTATCAAAAGTAGTGATGGGCAATTCGGTTTCTTCACCTCTCCAATGATTCCTTCTTGCAGCCAAACTAGTCAAACAACTTTTTTTTTTTCATCTGATAAGTTATTGCAAAGTTGTATTTGTGAGGAGAAGGGAAAGCGTACAGAAAGGGATTGCTTTTTCGTCCGACACACACACACACACACACAGACACACAGGAAGTTCAATTTCTTCCTGAATTTTATCTCTTGTTTGTTATTTGCTGTCAGACATACGGTCTTAAACGTACAAATAGGGTAATTTGCTCTTCATACGATATAGTATACGCCTAACACCTCAACCATATTAATCGCGTACGGTGTTGCTAAAATGTTGTAGCTAAGCCAAATGTGTTATCTTCTGTCGTGTTTGCTTTCTGTTAACCCTTTTAAATTCTTACCTTTTTCGGCGTTTTTCTTGAGTCTCAGATAAGCAGCGACAGTCATCCCTATTTACCCTAGGATCATGGTTCATACCTCGTTTGTCTCAGAATGGAACAGCCTTTCAAACGGTACCACTTGCATGTCCCTATGATGTACCAGAAGGAGATTATTTGAGGGAAAATTGGAATTTTTGCCCAAAAAAGTTCTTCAAAGTTTGGGGCTCCCTAAGGCTCTACCGGGTCTGCGCACAAACCCCCAAAAATTTGGAAAAATACTACGTAGTGTACTAATTACTTGTGACAAATTCGAATTTCCTGTCTTGAATAATAAGGACGGGAATTTTTTTACCCATGTTGAGAGAGCATAAAAAAACGCCCAAAAATTCCCTAAAATGCACTCTACAAATTTAAAAAAATTCTGACATGTCCCTAATGATCGTAAAATTATGGTTCATACGTCGTTTTGTTCAGAATTGAGTAGCCTTTCAGATGGTATCACCCGAATGTCCCTCGGACATCCCTAAGGAGGGAAACATTGAGGAAAATACTGATTTTTGCTGAAAAAATCCCTTTTTCCCGGTTTGGAGCCCTCTGGCGCGGCCCTGGGTAAACATAGAGATCCAGAAATCACTTTCGAAAATACTACGTAGTGTACTAATTGCTTGTGCCTAGTGATGTGAGGCGGGAAATTTTCCATTTCGGAAAATTTTCCGCTATATTTTTCCGGAAAATTTTCCGTTTTAAAAAAATATCAGTAATCAAGTAACAATTCCTCAGCAATCATGAAATTGATTGAATTCATGTATAGAAATGTTAAAAACTGAAAGATCGTTTAAAGAATCTGAAAATTTTCATGGCTCAGACAATTTTCAGTACTATGTAGGAACAAGTTAAACAATTGTTCATGAATCGAAATATTTCCTGCCTTATATGGAAAAATTGAAGAATTTTTTATGAGTCGGAAAGTTTTCATCATTTCGAAGCAAGAAGTAAAACAACTGTTTTCTGAATCGGAAAGTTTTGTTGCTCTGTAGAAACAAGTGAGAGGAATTTTCATAGATCGGAAAATTTTCATCACGATGTAGAAACAAGTGGAGAACACTTTTCATAGGCCTGACAAATTTGAATATTATGTATAGTGATGTTAGGTGGAAAATTTTCCACTATATTTAACTGTACATAGAGCTACAAAATTGAATTTCGGTAGAGGAAAGTTAGTCAGCAACAAATTATAATTTTCCAATTAGCTTTCGGGAACCGGAAATTTTTGTATTTCAAGTTGGGAAATAAACTTTTACTACAGTTTTTCTCTCTCTCTATAGAAGAAAATTTTTCACCTCACATCAACGATGTAGGAATAAGTGGACTATTCTTTTACGAATCGGAAAATTTTCCGTTTCAAAATTTTCCGGAAAATCTTAATCACTGTACAGGACAGACAATTTTTCGATTCATGGAAAATTGTTCCACTTGTTCCTACATAGTACTGAAAATTATCTAAACCATGAAAATTTTCAGATTCTTTAAACGATGTTTCACTTTCTAACATTTCTATATATGAATTCAATCAATTTTATGAATACTGACGAATTGTTACTTGATCATTGCTATTTGTTAAGAACAGAAAAATTTCCGGAAAAATATAGAAGAAAATTTTCCACACATCTCAACTAGACAACGATATAGGAATAAGTGGAGAATGTTTTTATGAATCGGAAAATTTTCATTGTACAGGACAGACAATTTTTCGATTCATGAAAAAGTGTTCCACTAGTTCTTACATAGTACTGAAAATTGTCTGAGCCATGAAAATTTTCAGATTCTTTCAACGATCTTTCACTTTTTAACGTTTCTATATATGAATTCAATCAATTTTATGAATACTGACGAATTGTTACTTGATCACTTATATTTGTTAACGGAAAATTTTCCGGAAAAATATAGAAGAAAATTTTCCACCTTACATCTCGACTAAACAACGATGTAGGAATAAGTGGAGTATGTTTTTATGAATCGGAAAATTTTCCGTTTCAAAATTTTCCGGAAAATTTTCATCACTGCTTGTGCCAAATACCAATCTCCTATCTTTAACACTAAGGACGAGAAAAATTATTTTCCTCTTCGCGAATATTCCCAGAATGTCCAAGAATACCCTATATGAATTTCAAAAATTTCTTGACACATCCTTAATTATCGTAGGATCTCGATTCATACAACATTCTCTTCAGAATAGAGCGTGCGTCCAGATTGTATTGCCATGTCCCTTGGACGTCCCTAAGGAGGGAAAAATTGAGTAAAATAGGGATTTTTGCAGAAAAATCCCTTTTTCCCCGTTTTGGGGCTCTCTGGCTCGGCCCTGGGTTAACATAGAGATCTGGAAATAACTTTAAAAATATTACTTATGGTAGTAATTACTTGTACCAAATACCAATCTCCTATCTTCAATAATAAGGGCGGGAAAAATATTTTCCTCTTCTGCGAATATTTCCGAAATTTCCCAAGGATACTATACAAACTTCAAAAATTTCCTGACACGTCCCTAATTATCGTAGGAAGATATTAGATCAGAATCGAGTAGGTTTTCAGGAAGTACCACTCAAATGCCCCTATCATGTAGCCGAGCGGAGCAAAAATCGCGAAAGTGGGATTTTTGGTCAAAAATATCACTTTTTTACCCTTTTGTCCCTCTGAAACCCCCTTCTATGTTGACGAAGAGATCCGAAAAAATTCTGATAAAAACTAATGGGTCCACTTATTGTTTATGGAAAATGTTAGGATTCTAGGTTTAAAGAAATGCTCAACAAAAAATGTTGAAGTTAGACCTCAGGAGAAAAAAGGGAATTTGTGAATTGATGACGTCATACCCGCCTACGTTCTGACGCTCGGAAGCGTATAGACCCTTCCAAGGCTTTCTCGAATGCCTCCTCTCTTGGAAAATAAAAAAACAACCTTAACTAAATAGCATTCTTAGTTCTCTTTTAATCGAATCTTTAAGACACTACAATATCGGTCAAAAACGACCAAAAAAACTTGAAAGGGTTAATGGCCACTAGTTCACACATTGCCGCAATCAGATATGTTGATGCTTTGGGCGCAAACTCCCCCTTTAGCCTTTCGGTAAAATAAATGTTAGTCAAATCAGTGGTGATTTCAGGGGGTTGTTGAGGAGAAATATTCCCCCACAAACATATCTCTGATCATGTTCACCGTGACTTATCAGTATTTTTGCTACTTTCACCCTCCGTGTATTCAAAATCCCCCGGGGCAGGATTATTATAATTTCTGGATATTTTTAAGAATGGTGTGTGTTTATTAAGAAGTTAAGAAAAGTTTAATCTTAAGTTCCAATAATGCTTATGCTCATTTTCTATACGTAAAATATATTTTTATATTATTGTCGAAATTATTTTCCTGAGTAAAGTATTCTTGCGAAGAACACGTTATCGCTATTGATTTTTTCATAAATATCAGCACAAGACAGAATTGCAAGCCAAGCACTTAAACAAACACAGCAAAATTTCCCGGTCTTCCATTTTTCCCTAAAATTTCGGGCATTAGTTAGTCCCAGACAATTTTCCGGACCAGGCTTGAATTTAGAACGTATAATAAGCCTACCCGGGAGAAACCTTGAAATCATCACTAAGTTTAATGAAAATGAAAAACGGAAATAAATCTATTTCCTCGACAGTGAATATACAGTGTAGCATATGTTCTATACAGTCGGTTTGTATATACATTATGATGAATCCACATAGTAACGGATCCAGAAGCGTCGTTTGGTGGAGGCAGATTGCTTCCTGGACGAATAATGTAGGTTTTAAAAACGTAAGAGTTTTACATCAATTCAGAATAACATGGTGCATTATTTTATACAGAGTGTTTCAAAACAACACCGCCAACGTTTGGGAGGCGATTCCTGACATAGGGTTGCCATATTACCTGATTTTAGCGGATACTACCAAATTTTCAGGTCTTATATTCGTCTCCCGTTTAATCATCTCTTAATCACGTAAAACCACCCGCTTTTTTGGATTGGAGAAAAATCTAAGACGACTTTGTTGATAAAGTGTTGTTATATTCAACGTAAACCGCTAGATTTCTTTGTCAATCTCAATCGCGAATGGACAGATGACAGAAACAAGATGAATGTAGAAACTGCCAAATTATTACTACTGGTTTTGTACAATATGAAAGACGTATCATGAGTAGAATTTTATGATAAGATATTATGCAATCGAGATTTTTTAAAAACAGTTAAAGGGAATGAAAAATGTAAAAACATTTAGCATAATCATACAACATTTTGGTTCAACCCATGAATACTAATATATGATCTCATGGGTGCGTATTTCTTTGATAACATTCTGTCCAGTTCAACTGAACAAGTCTATGTTGTTACGTAATCTATATGTTCAACTAGTCTTTATACATTCAGAAATGATTGCAAATTGAACTACGGTATCCTTAGCATTTTGTTTAGATTACATTCATTATTAGTATTTTTTCTTTTAAAATGTTTATACTGTATTTCATATATTGTGAAACTGTGGTAATTTTGTATGTTAGTATGATTTCAAGTAGCAATCTTTGAAAATGATTAGATATTTTATAAGAGATGGACCAAGACTCCTAAATATGTTTTAGCTTTCTTATGATAAAAGTCTAGAAATTATTTTGTATTTCTTAGAGAGAAAACCGTATGAGCATTTGCCATATATCGCTTGCTTAAAAAAAAAAAAATCCTTATTAGAAATATCTTACTGTAATACTTACTTTACAATTCGAGACTTACATTTGTTGAACTTAATAAAACATTAAAGGCAAAAACTAAATTTGCTTTACTTTAGTTTTGTTAGAAAAGCACATTGAAAGTGTCACTTAACAAAGAAATCACTAAAAAATTGTCAGAAGGATCGTCAGTATTTGTAATACACAAGTTCACATCAGTACTTACGATTTAGAATCCCTCGCTCTTCTAATTTCAAAATATGGCAACCCAAAGTTATCGTCGGATGCCACATACAAACAGACAGACAGGACGGCCTGTAATAGAGAGCTTTGTACCCAAAATTCTCAAGGTTCGTTTCACGAGAATCTCAAATACTCGAAGGCATCCGAGCGCCGGATAGTAAATTTTTGATACGGGAGTTTTTTAAGTCTTCAGCCTTATGGAATTTCCTTACCTCTACCTATATCAGTAACTGTCTCTATACAGAACTTTAAATTAAACCCTCGAAATCATATGTAAAATTATTTTTCTGCCTGTCCCGTTATTGGCGCAATCGGCAAAGTGAATACTCGTATTAGTAGACTAATGGTGTCTTGGATTCCAATTCCATTTAAGTGATGCAAGTTTTCTCTTCCTTTTTCTCTTTTCGGACAGACTGCTTAAACCTTGTACAGATCTGGGGGGGGGGAGACTTTTCCTTCACTTCATTACTAAGGAAAGAAGTTTTAAAATGGACACTCTGCATATATGTAATACATATTATATACAACTATGATAAATTCGAATATATTGTTTCTTCCAAACACTCCGATAATCCCGAACTTTTCAAAATATTCAAGCGACTCGACAAATGCGATCATATTGATATATTTCTGTATTTGCTGCTTTAAAACAATTCGAAACTCTTGAACAGTTCGAGTGTCTCGAAGTTGTCTAATGTTTCTTACATTTCGAGTGCCTCGAACATTTCGAGAGTCCCGAACATTTCGGGAGTCTCGAACATTTCGAGAGTCTCAAACATTTCGGGGGTCTCGATCATTTCGGGAGTCTCGATCATTTCGAGAGTCTCGATCATTTCGAGAGTCTCGAACATTTCGGGAGTCTCGAAAGTTCGATAATGCGATAAAATTAAAATTCTTTATCGATGAAACGGTTTTGAAATTTTATCGAATTGTTATCGATTACTCGATTATCGGAACAGCCCTACTCTCAAGTAGTCTCTTCAAGTATCCTACACAGACACATAATTATAATCAATGATACTACTCTTTTTACATATTATTATTATTATTATTATTATTATTATTATTATTATTATTATTATTATTATTATTATTATTATATTACAACACCGTGTATAAATATGAAAGATAGGTGGTTTGTATCTCAATACTAGAAACTAGTTGTCTGCCGACCTTGGTAGTCGTGAAGCCTATAAGTCAAGGTCATCATTCAGATGGTTCTGGGTTTGAATTCCAGAGGAGGAAGTATTCCGGTTCGAGCCAAAAAGGGTTAAAGTAATAGAGCACTGGCCAAACATGTTCAAAACTGCTCGGCCAGGGCCTAGGCTTATCAATGGCTCAAGCAGCTCGGCTTACAGCTCATTCACTAACGAGCCGAACAATAGTTCACCCAACCAAGCCTGCTCAAGCTCTTGGTTCAGTTGAACCGAACGGAGGAAATGTCTTATCCCAACCGAGCCCGCTCGAGCCAAGCAAGCTCGTTATAAAAATCGTTATAAAATCGAACTAAGGTCGTTATAAAAATCCCTTGTTCTGTTATCGAGACGAGACTAGATGCGGCCAGTGTCCCCTTTCGTGAGCTACACAAATAGTATTCCACATTACTGCTTACATGTCTCATGACTCTCGCTTTGCAGCCTAATCAGGCCATGATTTCAAAACGAGTTAAAACGAACTGAACGAGCAATCCATTTATCAAATTCATTTATCAAACTCGACTCGACTCGAAACTCGAGTTCATAAGCAGTGATTCAGCTCAGAATTCGTAGCTCGACTCGTGTCCATCCCTAACGTTGTTTACCCATTTCGATTTTTGTCGATTGCAGCGCCATCTATCACGCAACGGAAAGAATGTTCAATACAAAACTTACGTATTTTTTCACGGAGAATCAGAATGTGCAATAAAAAATGGTTCCCAATTAAGATTTCAAAGTTAATTCCCTCCCGCCTCCGGGGAATGGGGACAGGGGTCGAGTGAGGTATCATTGGATGTCCCCCTTCGGGACGAATAACTTTTGTTGGAACTTTAAAAAAAATCTGATTTGTAGTTTTCTAGGTATTCCCCAAAACAGTTTTAAATGTCTCATTTTTCAAGTGGTTGTAAGCCATTTTGATTTTTTCCGATTATAGTGCCATCTATCACGCAACGAGAAAATGTTCAAAACAAAAGTTACGTATTTTTTCACGGAGAATCAGAATATGCAATAAGAAATGAAATTCTTATTTCAGATTTCAAAGTTGAACCTCCCGCCCTCGGGGAGGGGCAGGGTAGAGTGTGGTATTTATTTATTTATCAACACAACAGGCATTACTGCCCAATTACGGTGTCTACATATGAACTTAAATACATAATGTTACAGTATAACATAAAACTTGAATACCAATATATATATAATGAACCTGGATGTCCCCCTTCGAGACGAACAACTTTTGTTACAACTTTTTAAAAATCCTATTTTGTAGTTTTACAGATATTTCCAGAAAGTTTTAAATGCCTTGTGATTTTACTATTTTCTGGAAGTAATAATTGATTCCCATGCTCGCTTCGAGTAATGTCTTTGTTCCAGCATCTATAATAGATTTTTCAGATTTTGCTTTTAGCATAGGAAATGGCCAAACATCTTTAATTTTTCATAAAAAAAATATTAGTTATGTAGTTATTTATTTTTGATAGCAAAGGAAGATATTATTATTATTATTATTTTATCTTGTTTTTCGTGGACATAAAATAATAAAATATAAACATTCTTGTGCATCACAAATAAATATAATAATGAAATACAAAGTAGAAAATTTGAATGACAATTATATCTATATATATATATATATATATATATATATATATATATATATATATATATATATATATATATATATATATATAGGGTGTTCCAAAACAACACCGACAACGTTCAGGAGGTGATTCCTGACACTAAGATAAGGTAAAAAGTATAGACCAACCTAGGTGCACAAATGCTTCCTTTCGGAGTTATAGGCTACCGAAAACATGAAAAATTGAACTTTAAAGGTTCATAGCTCTAATACTATATGATCTACCGTAATCGGGCCAAGACTTCACTTAGGAACTAGTATGTGCCCTATCCAAATATCCATGCTTCTGAAGCCTGCGGTACTTCTGCAACAATTTTTATAGAATTTGTTGGTGAGTACCGGTACTTCAAGTTATATGCCCGTAGTCAAACTTCCTCTGCAAAAATTCCTGCGTGGGTACCTTAGGATTCTGAAACACGTATTTTTGGATAGAGCAATATTAGTTCCTGAGTGAAGTCTTGATCCGACTAGGGTATGTCCCATAGTTTTGGGGCTATGGACCTTTAAAGTTCAATTTTTCATGTTTCGGTAGCCTATAACTCCGAAAGGAAGCATTTGTGCACCCAGGTTGGTTTATACTTTTTGTCTTGTCTTGGTGTTAGGAATCACCTCCCAAACGTTGTCGGTGTTGTTTTGAAATATCCTATATATATTGTGACCGTCAACCCGGCCACAAAACTACGTTTTTGGACGAACAGTGTATTCCTTCTTTAACTTTTATACATGCAACGAAATTATTATTTTACTTATAGAAAAGAACAGCTATTTTTCTTGCTGGTGAGAACTTCAACTCTTTCCTTGTCTGCAGGCAGTGTGCGAATTAGATAACCTATATTGGGGGGGGGGGGATAAAATTAGGCCAAAGGACATAGTCTGAAGGTTCAAATTTCAAAATGAGACAATAAATGCCTTACCCCCATCAACATCACATTCTTTTGACTTTTGGTGATAATTTTGAAGAATTTCAGTGGCTGTATCAAGTAAAGTGA
The DNA here is from genome assembly GCF_964235325.1 of Thermobia domestica. Taxonomy (NCBI): domain Eukaryota; kingdom Metazoa; phylum Arthropoda; class Insecta; order Zygentoma; family Lepismatidae; genus Thermobia; species Thermobia domestica. The sequence continues at coordinate 151,089,299 of NC_137468.1, forward strand.
CTACATCTGCCTTTCCACTTCCACCAGAAATAATTATTTTCTCTCCATAATACTCCAAAAGTTTCCTCTTCATATGTCTCCGATCATAGGCACAACTTCGACTCCCTTCAAGATATTCTTCCATTTTTGAAATTAGATCTCCCATCAGCAGTTGTTCTTCATCATTATTTTCCAAGTACGAACAGGTCTGAAGGAATGCAAGGTACTGTTCTTCATTAATTGGCTGACCTTTCTTTATGTACTTATTGGAGGAAGAATATTCACGGGGAATGTTCCTACCAGTTCGAAAATTGACACTGCAAGTGTTATGATAGACGCAGTCCGCTGCATGAAGGTCACCAAGATAGTACTCTAAACGTCCTCGTACCTTAAATGACCAACCATCACAACAATTTTCACAGCATTTTTTAACACTTTCAACAAATTCTGACGTACGTACTTTTACATGCTCTAATGACGGTTTATGCTTCGAAGAAAAGTCCACAAATGTATCGCAAAACAAGCAATGAGTGGCACTACGAATTGGGTCTTCATTTAAACGTGCATTTCTTGGTTTTGTTTCATCACTAGTCTGCCGTTTCTTGACACCAATATCCTTTGAATCTGTAAATCGTTTCCGACATGAAACATGGACACTAATACCAGGAACAGCAACAACATCACTTCTGCGCCTGTGGCTTGCTTCATTTATGATATCTGCTCCTTTCTGTTTAATTTTAACTATCTCTTGTTTACTGTCCAATTTTTCCTTACATATCACACAATATTTAGACATTTCCATTTTTAAATGTGTAATTTAATCTGAAAACAAAACAGAAAAAAAAAGCAAATTATAAATAGTTGCTTTTTAAAATATTAAAGCCGTAAAAACAAAAATTAATAATAAAAACTAATTAAGAAAACAGGCAACTAACACACAAATTAAACATTATTTAGAAATACAGGGTGGCCCAAACGGAGGTATACGGAGGTGCGAATCAAGTATAAAATTTTAGCTTATGGGTTTATTTGCTTCGGCTGTTCCGGGCTTAAGGTATAAGTAAAAATACAAGCTAGGTGATAACAATAAGAAATGGTATGAAAAACAGGAGGAGATAAGTACGGAACTGTATACCTACTTTTGGGCCACCCTGTATATTAAAACATTTGGAATAAATTTATACTATTTTTGGGTGGGGTATAATTTTTCCCCTTATGATTTATGAAACCTTATGTAGTTATATAATGTCTCCGATGGATGAGTGGTTACGCTCGTCACCTTGCGGTGAAGAGGTCCCGGGTTCGATTCCCGGTGGAGTCATGTGGTTCAGATCCCACGTTAAACTGTAAGAACCATCTTCAGACGTCATCATCAACAAAACCGTGAAAATCGGATGAAATGAACCCAAGATACAGAAGAAAATTGCAAGATTCTTTAACCATGGTCCGCCATTTTGAAAACCGTTTTTGGGGGTGTTCCCGTGGTCCGATTTTGTCGGATTTTGCATATGTTATTCAGTAATGATTCCTGAATCAAAAACTGTTTAAAAAGCTTCTATTGCAATTTTGCCCAGGTTCAACTGTAAATTGTCTGGACTAATAGGTATAAGCTACGTAGCAAGATATGGATAACGCCAACCAGAATCGTGTATTTAGTTACTACTTGCGGGAGTACTCTCCCGAGCAAGATCTCAACAACCTAGTCCAAGCTAGAGGTTAACTATGCCAATAAAATTCATTTCAAACGGTTCACCCATTTTTCGTTATGATAGACAACGCATTTTTCATTTATGTACTATGTAGATATACGTTAATAGTATTCTTACTGTCTTTTTTTATTTAAGTTATTTATTGATATAAAAATGATGTATTAACTTTAATATTTAACATTATCATACAAATTCATCGTGCGTATGACGACGTGTCGTCGTCTCCAGGTTTGTTCCGGTCATTCCAGGACACGAGTGTGATTGCTTCCAGGTCACGAAATTCGTAACCAATTATCACTGCTTCAAAATACCAGTATAATAAAGGATGTGTTCTAACCCCAACGGGTAGGAACTGACTGTGGTTAGATTTTTTTTTTCCTAAAAAAGGAGCTCGATTCTCAGTAGAAGCTTATGGTTTCGGATCCCACGTTAAGCTGTAAGTCCATGTCTCATATAGCCTCGCTGCTGAATGGGACGCTAAAGTAGAAGCAACTACTACAACTAATAAGACATTCTACAAAGAGCTCTGCAGACCATTTTCTTCATAATAAATATTTTTTTTCATATCAAACAGAGCAACCATAAATGTATAATTACAAGCATTCTATTAAAATCTTCAGAAGTATTCAGAAACTTAAGAAAAAAAAGAAACAAACAAACAAGAAAAAAACTATTTGATGTATGAACTTCTACCAAACATAAGTTCTAGCAAGCGAAGTAGGCTATTTTTAGCATTATTCAATTTGATCAGTTGCTACATTTGCTAATAAAAAGTTGACGTTAAATTTTCTCCCTGAAATATACGCAAAGGAGAAAATACTTTTTGATCAAATATCCGGCTTTAGACTGGTTGATTTATATAAAAAGAGTGAGTTTGTAACGACATATTACAACCATGGGATTCAAACTTGCGTTGCGTTATTCAAGGTTTAAAGTTCTTAACATATTTAAGATTCTACCGAGAATCAAATTCAATGTGTATATTTCAAGGTGAAGTGTCCATATATGTTCAAGAAACTTGCATTTCAGAATCTACTGGCAATATTATCGCTAACTTCAAATACCCTGCATTTCATTCAGTTCATTGTATTATAAAACATTGCTTAGTTCCATTATAAAATTGTTCATAATATTTGCCATATTATTTTCGATATTTTTAGGTATATATATATATATATATATATATATATATATATATATATATATATATATATATATATAGTTTCATTTCATTATATAATGAAATGTAATCCCATAGTGACAGTTTGAACAATAATCTGTTTTGTTAAGGACTAAAAGATGAGAATTTTATATAAAAACGAAAAAAACATAATTAGTGATATTTAGTTCCAGAAATAGGGATGATGGAAGTCAATGTGCTGATCACACACAAAACTGCTGAAATCCATTTCCTTGACCATATTCAATTTATTTTGAGCTGTAATCTTATTCATAGTTTTTATTAACAGTCAAATCTAGAGTTTTACCCTTGTAAAATTCTACTTCATTTTTCCGCTTGACAAGAAAAAAATAAATACTTGCAGCATACCTGATCAATAATAAAATAAAAAGAAAAAGTAGCGACACGAAGATTCGAACACGGGTGAACTGCAAAGAGATAGATCATGCAGTTATCATTTGGTTAGGGATTCAACTTTAAAAACTTTTAAAACATTTAAAAGTTTTATGGTAGCAAGGAATGTGTAGCGATTTCATTCTAATAGTAATGGGGAAAAGATAGTATCCCACGGAAAACATGCATTTTCTTATGTGACAGAGAATACATCACTTGGTAGCAGGGGCGTAGCCAGGATTTGATTTCAGGAGGACCGCTGGCTAAATGTTCGTTTGGGATGTGTCCGGGGGTTCACCCAGGGAAAGTTTAAATACCCGGAGGAGGTTCGTTTGGGATTTCAGGAGGAAGTTTAAAACGCAATCTTAGGCCTTATATTAACAACTTCTACAAATGTCGGGCGTTCCAAACCTCCTGGCTACGCCACTGCTTGGTAGCATCCATTGTTCCTGATCATAATCAGTCTGTTTACTTCCACTTTCAGCCATAATTTTATTCTTCCAAACCAAGAAGAATGCCTTCGTTCTACGCATTTGGCGCTCTTAAAAATAAAATTATGGTATAATTAAACGTGTGATTTTGCCATTTGAATGTAAATGTATGTGCCTTACTGACCAAAACAAAGCTTATGGGCGCAATCTGCTTCCTAAACCCCGCGTGTGTGCTTCTCCCTGTTCCCAATAGAAAAATTAGTTTAGGTATTTTCTGCAAAACTATTCGCGAGATATAGAATTTCATACTCAGTACTTCTGTTTACTTGGTACGGGAATTCATAGAATTGGAAATAATTCGTTTGTATAAGTATAATTATGCAGAACATCGATGAATAAATGTTTTGTGTTGCTAAAAGTGTATGCAAATTTTTAGGAAATTTTCTAGAGAGGTGGAAAATATTCTTCTCAGGCTGGGACAACAGTAATTAAGTTAGTGCCAAGGAAAGAAAAACTACAGACGGGGAATTTCTCTAGCTTCCTCTTACAAATAAATCACTGGTCATAACGTACGTTTTTTCCTGACGTATGACTGTCTGTCATCCTGTGTGTCTCCGTGGATGAGTGAGCTGAGGCGTGGGTTGATAATCAAGGGGTTGAGGGTTCGAGTCCGGTCGTGGAAAGTTGGTATTTTTTTTCATTGTTCGTTCCCCATATCTTAAGATGTTTCTCTCCCTCCCTAATCATCTGATGCTCTCAACTGAGTTCTCCACTTGAATTCAACAATTGATAATGGGATGCTCTCAGGTTCGGGCGAGCTTTTACATGTCTACTTACAAAATCAAAATTTTCGACAAAATATGGATGCTATCCGATCATTTTGTCTCCAATTCTGAATTTGCACATGTGAGTGTTTTTCTCCTTCATCATATTTGCATCTCCCGTTCTCCTATGTTGTCAGTTATGACAAAAGATGACTTGGGAGCAAGATTTCAAATCATAAAAGAGCTATTCCAATGGACTCACTTTCGCTAAGCATTTGATTAAAAGTATATGTTTTCATACTGTAGGAGGGGAGCATTCGCTCTTCTTGCATCCCCCCTGAAGTGGCAGAATATTTATTCAGGTTCTGCAAAGTCATTTAAGATCAAACGACTTAAAGAGAGTTCATTCCAACAGCAACAGGATTGGACTTTCATTTTTTGTTGCACTTTATTTTCACGAATAGGACAAATATCAAGTAGTATGTTTGGCATAAGAACTAAACGTCTAAGATTCATCTCATTTTGGAGAAATGATGCTGTAGACGGTAGTGGGAATTTCGCCCAAGTATACGGGAATTTTCAGTACCTGGCGATTATGCCACCCGCCTCCTTTTAAAGTTAATTCAGTTGCAATACTTCCCGGCAAATGCTTCGGACTCAACTGGTGGAGCACCTTAGCCGTAAACCTCCATATGGCTGTACCATTTAGAAGTGTCCCTCACTGTACAATGGAAAATGTTACAGATTGTGTCCATAAAAACCCAGCCAATACCTAACGATAATCGATGTGTTTTTAATGGTACATTTATCATTAATCTTAAACGTTATAACAGATCAAAATATAATCGTCCTGTCATGAAAGAAGAATAATGATATACTGTCTTCTGTTGTGAAAATAATTCACTTTCATATGATAAATTATGTCATGGGTACGTCAAACTTTGGGATCCAATTTTTCGTTTTCATCGCTTTTCTCTAACTTTGTGTAACTAACTGTGATGCTAATACCGATTTTATGAAACGATTATCCACTTTTATATTTGATTTGATTTATTAATCATTCTGCATATTATATTTTGTATGCATTTGTAAAAAAATGTTATAGAACTTGTCAATACTAAAAATAAACACAATACTTAGAACAAATTCAATACTTCTGTTTTAACAACTCATGAAATATACCGTTACATAGTAAATCTTCAATATACGAGTTTTACAATCTACATAGAAATATTAACACACAATACATTCAATTTATTAATATTCTCACTTCTTGGCTTTCATAGTTATGCAAATTCCAGTTTCCTGTCAGTTCATCGCATTTTTTAAAGATGTGTATCAGGTAGATAGAAAAAACAAAAATAAGCATGTGAAATACGTCCCAAATAAATCTTTAAACATTCTATTTTAAGATGAATACAACATGTGTTGGTGTTGTTAGGTGGAGTCGCAACAATATTACTTCAAACAAATGCTCTTTGACTTGTATTTAAAAAATTAGAGCGGAAACATTATTGGAAAAAGTGAAAAACTTGTTTATTATAATTATTAGGTGAAATTCTACAATGTTTGTTATTTGTTCTTCACCCATTTATTTACCTTCTTGTATTATTACAGGGAGAAAAGTAGAACGATCTTAGCACAAAATATTAATCGATTTCAGTCAATTGATGTTTTCCTTTTAGTTGAGCCCGACTAAGTTTTTCATACAACCGAGAACCGACCACTACCCGTGGAAGGAGTCTGAGAGACTCGGGCTTCGTCCTATGTATTAAAAGAAACTCAGAGCCTGCTAACACTTAGATGTTAATTCTATTTCAGTCAGTATATGAACTGTTACTTCAAAAAAACAAGTTATTTCGTCTTTTTTTGAATTTGCGCAATAAGTTGCTTAGATATTCATCAACTGTATAGATTGTGTAATTTAATAGTAGTTTGTGTACTAAGCTATACACTCGGTACGAGATAAATTTTGTCTGTCTCTTCGGTATATGTATGGCGTAACAGGCTAACTCTAAATCGTGGTAGGATATACCCAGGGACGTAGTATCCATTAAGGCTATAAGGCTTAGCCTATCTATTTATTTATACATCAGCCTCAAATGTTGCTTTAGGATATTGATATAATTAATTTTATTAAAATGGATTTATTTTATAATATGCTGTTTAAACATCAAGCGAGTTGAAGCGAAGCTTCTGCAAGTATGTATTGAAGGCTATCGGCGGCTAATTTTCCGCTTCTCTCATGGAATTAGGAGAATGGGACGGTGACAATCACTTTCCCTCCACACTCAGCAGACGAAAACTTCTTGAGCCAGTGGCGTAGCACACTTTTGCGGGCCCCCCCGCAAAGTATAGAGAAGGGGCCCCACTTGTAAAGCCGACACAAGTAAGGTGGAAGTTCTACTTCTTTAAAACTTTATTCATCGCAAGACTTCGGGGCCCCTATACATCGGGGCCCCCCCGCACTGCGGGGGTTGCGGGGGCAGCTGCTACGCCACTGTCTTGAGCTATACACAAATTCAACATGATACAACGAAAGTGGACGAATGTTGACAAAAGGCTAGCCTTTCGGGTGTTTGGCGAAACAAAAGCGACAGGATGGATCTTGGAAGAAACTATAGAACAGAGACTATGACAAATTAGAAGCTCACATTCAGTAACGAGTTTTGACCAAGAAAAAAAGAGACAGAGAGAATAAAAACGTTATGTTATTATAAATATTATTAATACATAAATGTGTTTTGAATAGTATTAATACATTCGATAATTGACATAGCAGTTATAATTGATTGTTGTATTTTTTGCGTTGCGTTGCTATCCGCAAGTTTTTCGAAGATCGATACTGGAGGAGACCTCAGATGAGGTATAATTTCTTTCTTTTTTCATACTTTCAATCTAAAAATAGCTTTTTCTGTAAAAATCACCAATTGACTGTGAGCTACTGCTCCACTGTTTTCCATTAGTACTGTATGCTGATATGTGTTGTTGTGGGTGAAGTGCTTAATTTTATCTATGATTTGAGGAAGTTACACTTAAGATCGTCCTATAGCTATCCGTTTTTATTTGACAGTGTTTGTGTGATATGCGAGTATCGCATATGTAAGGAAACCGTATATGTAAGGGAAATATGAAGCAGAACCACTCTTATACTTTTTCTTGCATTGTATGAAAAATATATTGCATGAATTAGCATTTTTCTACCAAGCATTACAGCGTAGTCAGAATACTAAGACGTGATCGTTTAAATAAGGGCGGGATAGTTTTTTTGGGGGGAGAAGTAACTTAAATTCACTTTACAATCATACATACATACAACAAAAAGTGCAAGTTTCAGGGGATTGGGCCCCTCCTAGCCACCCTCTAGCTACGAATCTAATTTCACCCTACCCATTTCAAAACTTCACGCTACGTTACTGGATATACGTACCTGGAATTGGTAATTGTCCATAGTGAACTTTTTTTTTTTTTTTTTTTTTTTTTTTTTTGCTGATTGTTAGTTAAGATGAGATCGAATAATGAATGCGATGTAGCAGTATGAAAAGTGGGGTTTAGAGCGCACATTGAAATGTTAAGGCCGGATAATATATTTAAAAAAAAAAAAAAAAAAAAAAAAAAAAAAAAAAAAACACTTTCACACTTTGACTTTAGCATGTTAAAATCATCGAGAACTAAACAATTTTCATAAAAGGGTAAGTGAAATCTCATCTTCGAAATTTTTAAAATTTTGCTTTTGGCGGTCTGTACACCTTGTTGCGACATAGCCAGAATGTTTGTGTAAATACCATCCCTCAAATAAATACCAATACCACCAGCGCCTCTTTGTCATTTCTTATGAAATGAACACCTGGCAACTCATAGTGGCTACTATTCAAACTTGGCTTTGCCAACGTTTCGGATACCAAAATCAGGTGCATACTATTTTGTGGGAGAACAATAGTTTGAAATTCATTGAAAGAACTTAAAGGGAACTGAGCATTGAGGCGAATGGCATTTACGATTATCCCAGCAGCTGGTTTTACCAGTTCTGTTTGCAGTAAACACAGACAAAGGATATCCTTTGTCTATCCTTTGTCTGTGGCAGTAAACATGTGCAGTCGGTGGTAAAAGGGGAAGAAGGGTGGGGAGAGAGAGGGTGGAAAGTGACATGTCCCGTTAGGGGCGGAGTAGATGCGAAAATATTTTTGTGGAAGTAGAAGTCGGTGTTGCTACCTCGGTCAGTTTTTCTATTTGTGGCATGCTAAAACTCAAGTACTATTAACAATTGAATAAAATATAAATAATTAATAAGAAACGCATAATGTATGTAAAAATTAAGAAACATATAGAAGAGACTTACCAAGAACTGGGTGACTAAAAATGTTGATTTGAAAATACAAGATACACACGAGAACGTTGCTATGCAATTTTTCAATAGTATTTTCCCAGGAGTTCTGCGTCTATAGCCTATTTCATGTTCTCTTATATATCAAACAGAGGAACAACCAATAATGCACTACACATTTACTTTAAATATACGAGACTCGCTCACACAGTGGCGTAGTTCAAGTTTCCTACCCCCTGTCACTAATAAGGTTAAGCAACTGTCATTCAGAGGTGACATAATGCTTCTGGTTCTTCAGAACAATGGCAATTTTGCCATCTGATGTCCAAGTGTTGCGGACCCCAAGGGCTTGCAAGAGAATATCCAGGGCCCCCTGCAAGAGAATACCCAGGGCCCCGCCGTAATACCATTTTTTGAGTGTGAAATGATAGATATAATAAATAACCATACTTCCCTGCAGACGCGCAACCAGAGGGGGCTAGGGGGACGTAGCCCCCTAAACATTTCGTGGCCCTTCCAGTTCTTAACATAAAATGCTATTATTAATACAAAAACACAATTTAGTAATTTGTAATAGAATCTTTAGGTCTAATGACTTATGCCCCTCTAACATATTCATGACCCTCCAAAACTCTGTGGCTGGTTGTGGACCTACTCCCCTGTATCTGTAAATATTGAATTAAATGTATTGAACTACTAGCCCTAAATACTCATAAACGGAAACCACTTTGTTGTACATATAATTTATTCAATAAGCTTCAAAATGGTAAATGGTTACCTCTTTGCGGTTAGTGACGTCAGTCTTCATGAAGAGTAACAGGAATTAATTGAATAATTATAGTTTCCTTATTGTCTTCCTGTCAGCAAAATCCTTTACTAACTCCCGTACATCCATTTTGTCAGTTTCTTCCGCATTTATTAAGAGCAGAGCTAGATTACTTAATCTATTTTGGCCCATGTGCTTCTCATATAGCTTTTAGTATTATTATTATTAATTTCAATTTTGAGAACGACCTCTCCGCAGAACTGGCAGAGACAGGGAGTGTCATAAACAACAAATACACGGTAATAAGCTAGACGCCAATGACTTATATTTCACAAGTAAAGGCGGTGTTAGGTCAAACACAGAATTCTGAACACTCAAGCAAATTACTTCCATCGAAAACGAAAACCAATATCTCAACTGTAAGTTGTTTGAAGTATCTGTGTCCTTGTCAGAATTTCGTCACCAGTGAGATGAGTTATATTGGCAGGAAACAAAAAGGGAAATGTGGATACTACATCACGCAAAGATCTAAATTGTAAAACAACAATGTAACTGTGAACCCGCCAAAGGAAAATATGTAGCCTATAAAAGCCGACCGAACCGACATTCCCTCTTTTTTATTCGCGATTTGTTTGACAAGCCTCCCAAAGATAGCTGAAAAAAGGAGAGGTGGAAGAAATTGCCGACTAATACAAAACTGAAAAGCAAGTTGATTCAACCTATTAGGAGGCTAGAGTAAAGGGCCCCCTTGGAAGTGTCAGGCCCCTTTTCATTGCGGGGATTCGCGACATAGTAGTTACGTCCCTGCTTGCCTAGCTTGGCGAAGTAGGCCAGTCGTTTTGTGGTAAATGATTCGGTGATAAGGAATTTGCTGCCTTTCAATTTATTTTTGGCTTTCCATGCTCATTCCTTGTAACAATATGATACAAACTTCACAATTAAAGGTCTGTTTCCTTCAACCACCACATCTACAACAGCCTTGGTTCTGCGTTTCATTACGAGCACTGGCGTCTCTGGCATGTAAAATTTGGGGGGACATCGAAGAAAGTGATTAAAATGGTGCTACCTAGCCCAACCTATTTATTATCTTTGATTCCATTTGTTACCTTTCTACTTCAAAATATTGGGGGGACGCGACTCCCTCGTCCCCCCGCCAGAGACGCCTATGATTACGAGACGATGTGACCTGTCCAAATGTTCTATGTTTAGATCAATGTCCAATTTACTCTTTATAAATTCAATTGGTATTTTGGTAGGGTTATGTAACATTCGTACTTTATAACAACAACTTAGCACAGGCTGATTTTAGTTTTTGCATTGTAATTTTATGGCATAGTCTGGACGGTGGATTTATTACGCAAAAAAGTAAGTTTTTAACAATTACTTCTAGCGATCCCCTGAGCTTTGATCTACGCAGAGACGAATCTTGTCATGCTAACCAGCACAGATCTTTTGGAGGACAACAAGAAGTATGTTAGTGAAGGAATTATAATTTTCAACAATTATTTCGAAAGGTGAGCCCAAACTTGTCCTAGACAATGGTTTTTATGGTATACGCCAATTCCGTATTTGTAACCATAACGTTTAAGATCCCCTAAAGTAAATTTGCACCAAGGAACGCAATTCCTCTTATAGAAAACGACCTGTAAAGTCCTTTCTGCACCATTTCTTTAATTGAATCGCTGAGATATTGCATTAGAATGCTTGTGGATTGTTTGTTTTATACTTTTCGAGCGCTTTCGAGTTCGACTGATATTTTGTATCCAAGGGTTGGAAATATTGATTATGGCTTGCAACAATGATTTTGCGCGCATTTCATTCTTCATTATTCTCTTCGTTTTTCATTTGACATTTAGCCTTGAACTATTACGGAGTACGAACTGCAACTGTACAGTAGGAAAGGACATCAGATCTTGCGTGTAATATTCTTCGTGCAGTATGGCAGTGAAAACAGCAGTAGTAAGTAAAAGACGATATATAGAAAATAAAGGATTGTGTTGTTACACGACACGCACAAGTTCATTTCCAATATATTACTTCTTTTTAAAGTAATGCATGTTATTCTCAAAATTTCGAATTTCTGCGGTGTATTCTTCCTTGACGGCACAAGTATTTTAAGTTTGGATTCCACATGGGTAGATGTATCCTCGGAATGATGTATAAGAATTATTAATTATTTATGCTACCTTAAAAAACAAAGTATGACTAGTCAGACTTTTTAAAAAAACTTTTGTAGATAATTGAGGAACAATAGAAAAAAAATAGTTCTCATAATTTAGCCAGTAGGTATTGGCGAAGTGCCATTATATAAATTTACATTAGATGCAGTTTTGTTATGCGGATCCATAGTAGAAGTAGTAGTAGGAACGGGTTAGAAGCCCCGCAGGGGTTCTGTTCTAGACATGAGATGCGCAGAATAAAGGAGTCTTTTTCTTATTTTTTCTCTATATTTTACAATCTTTGGATCCGTATAATTAAAACTGCTCTGCATTTAGAATCTTCACCCAACTTGTTTGATAGCTCCCGTATCGAGTACCGGTGGTACCTTGTTTCTTGTCTAAATTGTGATAAAGGTAGAAAGAGCCTGTACGGCTTCTAACCCTTTTCGCTTGCTCGGCTATATTTTGTGAAGACGCTGGAGATCTTCCATGTGTAAGATTGGGGGAGAGATTAAATGTCAGTAGTTATCTTTCACAGGTATTACTATTACTGTTCAGGTATAGATATTGCAATTTTACTTTTCAGATAAGTTTGAAATTTTATTTATTTTAGGAGGATACAGGCTAACGAAATTTAAGGTACCTGTAAGCTTCTACCCGCAGAAATGACAGCAAAAGCATTTCATACTGTTCGGAATTAATAATTTGAAAAATATTAAAGGTGTATTTCGTTAGTTGGTATCGGAAGATTGTTACAGAAGTAGTTCGGTGCTGGCGTGTTGTAGTTTTTAAACAGTCAGTTTTTATTATAATAATAACGTTATTGTTAATTTGTGTCTGGGATATGCTTCGTCAGTGCCTAAACTGCTTACCTTCATATGCCTTACCAGGTTATCGATGTTTGATTGCTTTATTGGTAATGTCAATGAGTTGAAACTGGTTAGGCTACATCTATATTGAAATAAGTTTCTTCTAATTGCATTTATCGAAGATCGATGGAAATGAGAGAGCTGCGAGATAACTATCATCATTTGTATATGGGTGATTCCACGAAAGAGGGAAATTTTCACTTGGAAAATTTTTGTTCCGTTGATGGTCGCCTATTTCGATAAAAATATCATATGCACTTACTACTACTAAGTACATGTTAATTAGGTGTTCAGCAGAGCTGAATCGTTATTGGAGTAGTAAATAAAAAATAATAAACTTTTTAGCACCCACGGAGTTGAGACCATAGGTCACGGAGTTGAGATTAGTTAACACGGAGTTGAAAATTGCTGTGGAGTTGAGAAACGTGATACATCTGGGTGATAAGTTTTGGTTTATAAGTGATTAAGCTTATAATTTACATAAAAATTGAAATAATTTTCCAATAGTTTTTGTAAGTTAGAATTATTCTCCTTATGTTGGATAAAATTCTAACAAACTAGATGACACGTAATTTGTTATACAAAAATACTCCAGAAAATACTGCAAACATATGAAAATATATCTAATGAAGGTTCAAAAATTGAGTATATATATATATATATATATATACAAGGGCGGATCCAAGGGGGAGCTATAGGGGCTATAGCCCCCCTTCCCCTTGACGCTGAGGTATACACTGGATAAAATGGACTTCAATTCTGTTTTACACTGGATAAAGCGGTAAACTATGGTTTAGCCCCTCCCTTGATCATATCCTGGATCCGCCACTGTTGTGCTTTCAATATGTTGACTATCATATGGAGAGGACAAACTTTTCCCATAAGCTTACGAAACATATGAAGTAGTCACTAAACCTGTCTATTGTCTACTTCATTTGTTTTCTGAGCTTATGCAAACCGTCTTTTTCTGTGTGATCAAGTCAACACGTCGAAAGTGCAATACCGTTGGTGTTAGGAATCACCGTGCAGTTGGTGTTAGGAATCACCTCCCAAACGTTGTCGGTATTGTTTTGAAACGCCCTGTATAATGCACACTAAATGACAGTGTAAGGCACTCATCATTTCTGTTTTCTTTGGATAATTCGATGTTCTTTGTTAAGTAGCCTTCATTTTCCACTCCAATGAAGGAAATGTCTTGAGGAAACAGGGAAGGGCTGTTCTAGTCTACACAGAATGACAACTGCCAACGCTTTTTAAACGTCAGGTTTAGTAGGTCAGAAGAAATTCCTCCCGATCCGCGTCATAAAATTGACTGTCCGTACATTGCCCTCAGACTCTTCGACAATCCCTGAAAAGAAAACAATTAGCTGATCATAAGATTGAGACGTTAATAAGTTAAAAACAGATACCATCCATCTTGACTTGACTGAAGTTTTACCTCTGGCTACCTTACAGCCCCAAATATGAACTTCCGCGAAACACTCCTTAAATGGGCTAGGACCCACCAGCCGGCCTTTGAGTGTGAATGACACGTGGTCAGCGTGTCGGCTCCTACGACCGTTGCGATGGTCTGCGCGATCAGGTTTCAGTACATCTCTACTCAAATGAGTTTTTCAATTGCCTCACTGTACGAAGTAAACACCATTAATTTTTAGGCTTCCACCGGGAAACAAACCCAGAACCACGTACGAAAGGCGAGTATACTAGTCACTAGACCATAAACGAGCTTTATTTCTATCAATATATTGAAAGAACAAATATTTGGAAGAGCATGAGCATAACAAATACTATAGGATTATCAACTCCGTGAACTTGTCTCAACACCGTGGATTCCTTAGTTTTCAGATGGACACGGAGTTGAGAACCATGGAGTTGAGAAAATCGAATATAATTTATCTTTACCGGCCCACTTTTTAACCAGTACATGTGAGTAATTGTGTACGAATTTCCTACGTTAAGGCGTAGGTTCCTCAAGGGAAAGAAGGTATATACCATACAAATACATTCAGTAATAAATACCACGGTGTTGAGTATCAATTAATATACGCACCTGCTTTCCACACACAAAAATATTTTTCCTATAGCTTTTAACACGTGCACACAACTTTTTCTGTTCTTCAGTCAAACATATCTGCCTTGTCTTCTTGTGGGTGTTGCCAATGTGGACGACCATGCTATCTGTTGAGAGCAATGATAATTTTTTCTATTGCCATGGGGTTGAGACGAAATAGAGGTGACAGAAACGAAGCATAGTCAAGCTTTCGAAAATAATCGTTATAAAGGTTTACTTTCCACAAAACCGAAACATTGAAGTGTTCTCTTCCATTTAATTACCATTAAATGATGTTTGATTTGGGACTTCAGTTGTAATTTATTGATTAAAATCAGTCAACTGTAGTCTGTGACAGCCCACGGTGTTGAGAAATTGGGTAATAATTAATTTTTTACGTATGTTTCGTGTTATATTTGCAAACTGTTATACATGGCATACCTACTTTGTGAAGGTTACTACCAAACAAAATAAAAATGAGGTGATTCTTTCTAGTAGTAGTTTGAAGAAATGCCCGTGACAGAAAATTTCCCTTTTTCGTGGAATCACCCATATGTAGCGTTATGGGAATTTTTCCCTTTCAGACAACATTTAAAAATTTTGTGTTAGCTGCACAATACTCTGAAGAAAGTGAAATAAGTAAAACAAGGCAACTTTACCTAGAACTTCTTTGACATCAGTATTGCCATTACTGTACTTCTTGCACCTAGGTACAAAAACTAATGTAACCACCTTGCACTCTAACTGTATGCCACTTACCCCACACTCTTACGTCCCCCGAGTCCCCCTTATAATAAAGAGGGTGAACTTTACAGTACCCGCTTCAGCTGGGCAACGATAAGTAGGTCTGCTTTATTAAAAGGGTATAGTATAGTACGGTGGAGTAGGATAGGGCAGGGATAAGAGCGGGTTAGCTTAACGTTAAGAAAGTTTTGACTCATTTTAATAAAACTGTAATGTAAAGTTGAGTGTAATCTTAGCATTACTGGTGTATCGCCGAACCACACGGAAATCGAAAAAAATTGCTAGGCTGTGACCCTGGTTCACTTGGTACTGATTAGTGGTCGAAATGCAGTGTGGACGTATGGTATAAAGGCTAGTACATGAAGCTCAAACCAACTTGTGCTAGGGGGAATGCTGTCTAACCGAGTCAGGGCAGGAGTGCAGCAGGGGTGACTCAGCGATAGCGGGGGTTGCGTCTCTAAGGACCAGGCGCATCCGCGGCGGTGGACATTGGCGTAACCAATGCGACTTGGGGTTAAGTTTAGAGTTACCCCTCCGCTTTTTATAAAAATCAGGAAAATTTACAAGAGAAATGAGGTAAGAAATGATAATTTGAAGTTTTTATTTGATGTTTAGGAATGTAAGTTCGGCAGGATAGTTATGTTTAATGCGAGAAAAGATATGTGGAAGTTAGTACTATTTGCCGGATGCGGAAGCATTCGCGGAAGGTTTCAGCAGCATGGTTCTTGTAAAATATGGTGAGTGTGGCGAACAGGTGTAACGGATGCGCAAGAATAATGAAGAAAACCTTTTAAATTTTTGTGAAGCCCACGGAGTACTGAAGTCAAGTGAAATGTAAAAATTTTTAATACTTCGAGCACTTTTTTTTGTATGTTGCAAAGTCCAAGGGCACCTTCAGACTGGAGGGGCAACTCTAAACTTAAGCCGCGACTTGTGTTGCACAGGGTTGGGGGAGATGCCAAATGCCATTTAAGATAATCGCTGAAATTAGCAGATGGAAGGAAGACTTTGTTGAAAAGAAGCGAAATGTATTTAAATAGTAATGGGGAAAGTTGTAACACTGCTGTGACGTTATCCTTCCTGCTTTTCTCATTGATATTCCTCCAAAAGTTCTGTGCAATCATTGTCTCACTATCCAGGTTAAGTGCTGTTGCCGGATGTGTTAGAATTTTTGGTCTGACGAAGAGAGTGAGTTAGGTGAGGGGGTAGTTGAAGTTAAGAAAGTGGTTGTTGTAGGCTGATTTTGATGATGTAAGCGGCACTGTATGGGGGGACGGGGCTATTTGGCGGACAGGTACATTTATGATTTAGTGGTAGGAAATGTAGTATGGAAATAGCGCGTATATATTAAGGTTGACACTTTGTGTTTGAGATTTATAAAATTATACTAAAATAAAGAACGTCAGTGGTTCAAATTGTGAAACACGATGTAATGTTTACAGCTGGAGCGTTACTAGTATGAAACTGGCAAAAACGCACCTGTTTTCACTACCCTCGTTCATGCATGTACCCACCATTGGTGACGCACCCGCACGGGCCTACCAGCTTCACCCTGCAGACTTGTTTACATAACGTTCGTGTTTTCTAGTGTCCACTTAGCACACATTGGTTTCTGGTTTTTGCACTGTAGTTATTGATAGTCTTCATCCGAACGCCATATTTATTTGCAAATAATTTTGTATTCCAGATTGTAAAAGTTGACTTGCCTCTGTTTGGAAGGTGATTTACTTATACCTGAACCTAACTTATCCTGTTGTAACATTACGTAATGTATTCTGACCAAATGTAGGCAAATGTACTACATCTTGGTCTTTGATTTTCGTGTGGTCCAGTGACACAGCCCAAATGTCGAGTATCCAATTCACCAGCGTCAGCTCACACTTGACAATCAAAACCACAAAAGCATGGAAAAATGGCTTACAAAGTGACATTGACGTAGTTAAGATGGGAGGGGACAAGCCTCTAATCCCCCTCAATACAGACTACGTAGCAATCTACTATAAATATTTAGCTGTGTTCAGCAATTTGGAAGTAACTATAACACAGTCAACGAACTTCTTCCGTAAGTCCGCCTCGGGGTGCCAACTAACGAACTAGATTCCAGCTTCTTTCTGCTTGTCCGCTTTATTCTCAAAGATAATTTTGCAATTTGCAGTATAAGTTCACTTCTGAAAAAGTTATTAACATATATGTTATTATGACATTAGCAGCTGACGTATTTTTGTAATAGTTATAGTGTCTGTAATTGTGAAATTTCTGCAGCAGATTTTCAGTCTAAAGCCTTACTTTTTTTTTTTTTTTTTTTTTTTTTTTTGTTAAAAACAGCTCTGTAGGTTTAATTGGGTTTTATTGAATTTTGTATGTATATTGAAGGCCACTTAAAATACATTTAAACGCTCATGGTATTTTTGTCCATCTGAAACTAATTCTCTACTGGGGTCGCAGTGGCTCAGGTTCCTGGTTCTATCCCAGCCCCCGTTTTGAACAAGCAGCGTGTGCGTGGATTTTCTCGGGTTCTTCCATTTCCTCTCCCTTTCGTCATGCCAGTAATAATAATAATACTAATAATAAATTTTATTGCAGAAACATCGGAGAACATCAGATGTATTACAATCGTCAGAAATAGAAGTTGCAATTTTCAGGGTTACATATATAACATAACATAATATACCATAATATAAACAAAGATCACTGGATAACAGACGCAAATATTTTAACTATCAATTTTGAGTTCAAAAAATTCAACACTATATATACAATTATTAATAAGTAATTTCTGTACTTCTTTTTTAAGAGCCAGAAATGGAAGTTCTCTTAGAAATATAGGAAGAAAATTATAAAATTTAACTGACATATAGTAAAAGGTCTTTTGCGTCTTACTATATTCACATCTGAATAATCCTAAACGGTTCCTGTTTCTAGTTTGATACGTATGAGAGTACCATAACTCATTGTGAATATGATTGTTTTCCTTGATGTAAAGCAAACATTGGTATATGAAAATTGCAGGTACTGTCATAATTCCTAATTTAACGAAGCTTGACCTACAATGTGCACGACTAGGGAGACCGAGCATTAATCTTACACATATCTTTTGTATTTTCAATAGGCTTTTAATGGAGGATTGATGACCCCAAAGTATCGTTCCGTAACTTAAATGACTGTAAATTTGTGCATAATAAACAGTTTTAAGTACCTTTAAACTTACGCACAGTCTTAATCTACGAATTAGATAAACCCCTTTACTAGCTCTAGTATTACCAATTCATTATTATGTTTCTTACTCTCTGTGCTTAGTCGTGAGACGTTGAACAAAAAGTAAAATTACAGAAAGTCACACGAGGAAATTGAAGTTCAACAAGGTTTCGTGTTATATTTCGATTTCAAAAAGGAGGTAAAACATTTTGTAGAGTAACAAAGAAGTGAGTAATATATATAATAGGATTAAATCCTTTCTTGCACAAAGCATCCAAATCTCTGAGCCAGGGGTTGAGACTGCAGATTCCCTCAAATTACGCCAGACAAATGCTGAAATAGTACCTGAACTTCAATGGCCAGAGATAAAGAAAAAAAAATTGCTTTGAGTGATATATTTTTTTTTAAATATAAAAATGTCATTTGTTTTGAAGAGCTAAAAGATTGGAAGTGATCGTTAAAAAAAGTTTTTTTCTTGTTGTCAATTTCCTTTCGTGAAATAGATTTTACAATTAAAAGACGAGTTTTAGTACTGATTGTCGTTAGTGTAGAGAAATTAGATATATATTTTTAGTGACTCAGGTGTTTGAGTAATATTTTACTTTGACTGTGACAGTGGCTGGAACCGATTCTTGTGTGTTCCATCACTTGTCGGAACTGTCTGTGGCGTTGGTGCGATGTCTATTGAGAGATGAGTTTGTGGTAGTTCCTATTTTTCCGATAGATGTCCGTCCTCAATGTAGTCATATAGTAGTGTGCCACTGTGATGGCAGCTGTTCATAGCTCTGTGTGGTTTGTTTGTGTCAGTGTGTTAGGTTTATGCACTGGTTTCAAATTCGTGCAAGCGCATGTTGGTAAATTAAATTGAAAAGCCGTTGAATGAATTTGATGCTAAGAGTTCGAATTCGTTTTTTCTAAATAAATCTGCATTAGATTCAGACATTGTTTTCGCTTTGTGGTATTATGTTGTTTGAGTTAGAGAAAACTTGTAATGATTGCGGTTGAAGTCTGCAGCTATTTCCGAAGTGTGACAAGGGTGGACGTTTATTAATTTTTTTGGTTTGTTATAACAGGAATTGTAGAACGAGATTGTCAACTCATGGTTCGAATACTTTGTTACATTTTTCATGTTATTTGTGGCGTCGTAAATTTCCTGTTGGTTTGTCACTTGGAGAGTGATATTTTCAGTTGATTTTTGATTTTTCACTTGTGCTATTTGAAATTACGAAATGTTTCGATAGGGTTTATTTTATCCAGGGGATTTTGGGAGGCGGCTACCCCATGTACTTTCGAAAATAAGCTTTCTACGTCTTTTATTTTTTTAAAAGGAAAAAACCTTAGCTGAGACGAATATTGTAGTTGACGATTATGGATAGTTGGATTAAGTTTAGAAGCTGGTTGTCATTTTTCTCAAGATTTTCTCAAAACATCTTTTGCTCCGAGGGAAACTATTCTAGCTTATTAACAAGAGGTAGTTAACTACAATATTAGAATCTGCATATCTGCCAATAGGATAAAACAAATAAGTCTAGAATGAACGACCATTCAATAATAACTGAAAAGAAGTCATATAAATTGTATATGATTTTCTAAATTTACAACTTTTCTCGTTTTCAATCTGAATAACTCAGTGTGCAATAATATCAATTTCAATAAACTGCGTACATACGCTTCTATTTCATGATTGTTTGTGTTGTTGTGTTTTCAATTCGAATAATCCAATGTACCAGACTAGTTTTTAGGAAGAGAGGTATGCACATATATTAAACATACTATAGTAATATTTTCTAGTACTGTATATTTTTGATTATTCTATATACATTGTTTATAAGTAGCTGTTGTGCCACTGCTTATTAAACTTTTACAATCAAGCAATACTATTAGCCCTATTCTAAAAATACACAAATCACTTATTTTCTGTAAGTTGGCCACTTTTCGATGGAACCAATGGTGGCCAACGTAGACGGGTTTCACTGTAATTTGTCTGAATCTGTTTTCGGAACAGTTTGGGAAACAGCTGCCAAAGATGTTTCTATTCTCTGGAGTAGTCTGGGACTGAATTCTTCGTAATAACTGACTGTTTCGAGGAACTGATTCCTAAACTGCTCCGGGTGCCGAGTCAGATGAATCGGCTGTAGTCACTGTCTTAGTCAAACTAAAAACGTGTCTTTGTTCTAATATTCGAATATGTAGTGCAAGAGCAGAGAAAATGTAATCGCATTACATTTTATTCGACTATTGAAATGCCTATTCTTTGCACGGGGAGGATTAGGTTCATAGGGAATGTTTTCTCTCGGCTGGGATCAGGGTTTGCCCAAGTGGGCCCAGCCCGAAAAAACCCACCGGGTTTTTTCGGGTTGGACCCACCTGAAGAAACCCACCTGGGTTTTTGAGCTTTTTGTTAATATATTATTGATACAACCAAGGTGATCACATCGAAAGTGATTTTTATCAGATTTTGGACTTTCCTTGGCGAATTGAATGCTTTCCCGTTAAGGTATACAACATTCAACATAAGACCTTTATAAAGTTCTGAATGCACTGATTGAATAAAAAAAACCTTACCTTAGCTTGAGATAATTAACAAATTAATGTATGGATTATGCTTATAGCCTATTTGAAGGAAGAAAAAAATGCAATTTTATATTTTAGAAAATACTTTCCGTGAATCGTGTGCTCGCCAATTCGGCGACGCAGAGGGACGTTGTCCCTCATACGTTTGACGCATTTAAAGCCATAGATGCCGGTACTACCAGTAAACATGTACTGCATTAATAAAACTATTAGTATTATTTCTTACCTTTGATGGTAACACAAGTATTCTTCAGTAAAATTTAGTTTTCCAACAACAGTAGTTTAGTGCAGTTATTTGTATGTACTCTTCAAATAAGCATTCTGTAGAATCAACACCAACAAAAGCATAAAAATTCGTCAAAATTAAGAAGCTCGATGCTCAGAGTTCCGAAAACTACGTACCCCTTACTATTTCAAGTGCTGAATTCGAACTTCATAATAGTGGAAGTTTCGATGTACAGTAAAGGGAGCTGCATTTTCGAGGGAGGAGGAAAAAAGGTCCCGAAGGAAGTTCTCGGGAAATTCCCCCAATTGAACGCACAAAGCATCGGAACTGAATACCTCAACAATAAAACTATTCATTTTATGCTGGGAGATATTTAAGACATTCAGAAACATCCTAACTATATATAAAACTACATGAGCTGACATAAATTATTGAGCACTTCCTGTAGGGCTACAATGATTAAATTGGGCATGATGGTAGCTTTCCGGAACTAACCGACAGAAAAATTGCTAAAAGTGAATATTTTTAATTTTAGGGGGTCTAAAGAGGGGATGAAAAATTTTCCCATGTTATTTAAATGGGCCTTTTTTTGGGCCTATAATCTCATGTTTTAGGTACTTAAGAGTTGGAATACAAACTTAAAATTCGGTATGCTTCATAAGTAGAAGCTTTGCTTTGTATATACTTAAACACAAACTATTTGCTGAGCAAAACAATATATTCACATAAAAAACATGTAGTTTTTTATGTGAATATATTGTTTTGCTCAGCAAATAGTTTGTTTGTGTTCGGTATGCTTGTACGTTTTCTTAGCAGAACCTAAGTAAATCAGTAAAAATTTAAAAATCCAACTTTAGAGTGGTTTTATAGGGAACTGAAATCTTTCCCATGTTATTTATATGGAACACCTTATACACCCCAAATTATTGAGCACTTCCTGTAGGGCTACAGTGGTTAAATTTGACATGATTGTAGCTTTTCGGGACAAACCCAAAGCAAAATTGCCAAAAGTGAATAGTTTTTAATTTTGAGGGGGGTCTAAAGATTGGATGAAGAATTTCCCAATGTTATTTAAATAGACCTTTTTTTTTTTTAAAAAAAAAAAAAATCTTATCTCATGTTTTAGGTACTTAGAATTGGAATAAAATCTTGAAATTCGGTATGCTTGTACGTTTTTGTAAGCGTTACCTAAGTGAAACATCAGAAATAAAAATTTCCAACCGTAGAGTGGTTTTATGAGGAACTGAAAAATCTTTCCCATGTTATTTATGTGGGACGTCTTCTACACCCCAAAATGTTTAGGCCCTTCCGGCATGATTAGAATGATGAAATTTGGCATTATTATAGCATTCCAGGACTAACCGATAGGAAAATAGCCAAAAGTGAATATTTTAAACATTTTTAGGGGTCTAAAGGGTGATGAAGAAATTCCCTTGTCATTTAAATGGAAGTTTTCTTGGGATACGAAATCTTATCTTTTAAATAGTTGAAATAGGAAAGGAAGTGATAGAATTGTGGGTTCAAGGGATGCGAGACCGTAGGCCGAGCAAAGACAATGCGTGGGGGGCGAAGCCCCCGGATGGGCAGATTGAGGAAATATGAAGAGCAAGTTCACGAAATTCACTGTTGATGCAAAGGGCGGTAAAAAGTGCGAGGCCGTAGGCCGAGCAAACTCGGGGGGGTCTGGGGGCAGAGCCCCCAGCTAGTCAAAGGCTAGTTTATTTTATAAAATATGAATTATATCTTTCTTAATGGTCTTAAATTAACTTTCTGGAAAGATCCCTCTTGCAACAAGTGCTTAGGACATTCCTGTAATTGAACCACAAGGTATCGAAAGTGAACTTCAACAATGAAAAAATATTTATTTTACGCTGTTAAATTAATATATTTGTTGTTCATATTTGGAAAACGTCAATGAGGCTTCTGGGGTGATTCAATTTGCATTTCTTCGTTCGTCTGCTTGTGCCACACATAGTACAGGGAATCATTTCCGGTCTTTTTACGTTGGTATGCCGCCAAAATCTACACAAATTTCAGAATGATGACAATTTTTTTCAAAATAGCGGGTGCGCACGCTACAAAGCGCAATTGGTCTTTTAAGTCGAAATTTTTAGAGTAGAAGCACGAGATACTCCAAATTAGCAGTATATATTTTGGCGATAATCCGACGTAAAATTTCAAAATGGCGGCCATTTTTTCAAAACAGCAGTGAATAGAAAATTGTTGCAAGTTGTGACAATGAGTCTTGAAATATAAATCACATTTTAACACTTTTACCCCAAAGACATTGAAATATTTTGATGAAACCCAATTAAACCCGAAAAAACCAATAAAACCCGAAAAAACCCATATGGACCCAGGTGGGTTGGGCTTTTTCAGAAACCTGGGTTTTTTCAAACTCTGGCTGGGATACTTAAATCGCTAAAAGTGCAATAAGAAAATCTCCATAAAATGTTCTATCTTTTACGTAAATTTTGAACTACCGATCTTAGCATACGCTCTTTCAGCAGTTACGCGATAATGTCCTATCCTGAGATTGGTACTAGCAATGTTCAAAACTAATTTCAAACTGTTCCCCGTGCCGCGATCACAATATGCTGCTTCCTTCTCTTTAGGCCCACTTTTATTTTCATACAATGGGTTTTATCTTCCCAACATCTACTTCCATTAGGATGCGCCTTGAATCAAAGTAAGATGATAGATATCCAGATTAAGGTAGGAAGCTATTTCTCGAAGTTTACTTGTACTGTTGATCGTTTACTCATAGGAAACTTAGGAAATACCAGTGTTCCTTTCCTTTGAATGAGTTTCAAAATCGTTGGAACAAGTGTTCACTTATTTTTAATGAGAAACTTATACAGGGTGTCCCAGGAGGAAGGGGCAATATTTTGGGAAATGGTAGTATGGGTGATTCTAAGCAATAAAATCCATATGAACATGTAGGCTTTAATCTCAACGGTTTGAGAGCTACAGATTGTGAACCATTTTTTTTTCTTTATTATTACTCACCCTGTAGTTATTTAGTGACCGGCCACTTTATCGGTACTTGTCAACCGATGGCATTTGCGTATTAGCAACAGGCATCTACCGTAGAGTTATAGTACATAGGCCCCTGTAACACGCCTTGCCGGATGCCGGGCTGAATTTTGGGGGGAAAGTACCCAAAATGGCAGACTCCAAATTCTTATCCTACACAAGAACTTCCTTATTTTGCGGTGGATCTTCAATATTTTGGCACCAAACCTAGGGTTTTCGGGGGCGAGCTATTTGCTCACACCACTGGTTCCTCTGTAGGTTTTCAAAATGGCGGAAAACAAGATGGTGGACGCGATACATGTAAAAAAAATTCTCTTTAATGTATTTTTAATATTGTCATGTGAAATATCACTTTTTATACGCAGGAAGCTTGTTTCTACAAACTATTTAATTCTGAATATCTTTAAAATGGCGGAAAACAAGATGGTTGAATCGTAATGTGTATGCATAAAGAGCCATCTTAAGTTTTATAGTCTGACATGTTTTCAAAACTTCCGATTTTCTAGATTGTACATTTCTCTTCATTTTTATTTTATCGTAAGATTCCAAAGAATTGAATTAGACGGAGGCATTCACCGTAATGCCATGATACTTAGGTCCCTGTAACATACCTTGCCGGATGCCAGGCTGAATTTTGACGGGAACACAAATCAAAAGGGCTGACAAGACATTCGTAATCTGCAGGGAAATGTCCTATTTACCAGTATATTTTTCAGTATTTTTGAAAACTAATTTGTTACACTCTAAGAGTTTTCAAAAATGTTGAACAGAATTTCGGGCATGAAATTACTGTTCGTTTTCCGATCGACTTTCTATAGTATTAAACGAGGTTTCGCGGTGATTCAAGAATCGAATTTAATTCCAAGTGTTTCAAAGTGGGGTGAGATATCGTCCATCCTTAAATACTTTCTCTCTCTTTCACGCAAACACACACATTTTATATATATATATAATAAACTTAAACCTTCGTCATCGATGACCATTCTCGGATGAACACTTCAAACGTCTTGCTTCTTCAATGAAAGAAAAAATCGTAAAATTATGGATTAAGAGGAGACAAGGTCTTACACACAAGGTTTTAAATCAAATTATGCACTTTTGTTTGAATTTGTCATAGCAGTCACATTCTCGGATGACTCTTATACAGTTTTGTAATATCAAAACAATATTGACTAAAGTGTAGGAACAACAACAATTTTTGTACAAATTATATGTCCACTTACCACTTCATGTTATCGCAACAGACAAGTTTCTTAGATGCAATACAATGTGAAACAAATTTCCTTGTTCCTATTAATTCTTGCCCGTTGGATTAAGGCAACCAACACCATTGCACCCGCATGTAGGCAAGCATAGTTGTAGTGGAGTTGAACGCCTGCATTTGCAAGACGGCAGATGGCACTTTTTCTTACATCCGCACGAAACCAAAACTACGCATGCCAGACAACCTTGAGATTAGAATCATCCTTTCTCCATCCTCCAGTTTCCTCGGGATTCTCAATATCCATGATGGCAGTATTTGCTTGCAACCATATTTTAGCCTGATAGTTTGACCGAATGAAATGAAGTTTAAGAGCATCTTTTGTAGGTGGAAGATGTTCCAACTGTTTCTTGCCTTCTAGAAACTGTTCGTATCGAACACGGTCGATGCCTCCAAATGGATCGGATGCAGAGTAAAGTCTACAGATGAATTCCTCCACGCCTTTCATTGATCCATCACGTCCGACACCTTCTAGATGTGGGTATTGAATAAATATTTTCCAGGAGCTCTTTTTTCCATGGCCGGTAAAGGATGACGTCGTATCGCAGCCCGTTACTGAATGAAAACCCACCAGATTTTCCCTCAGTCTTGTTCAGATTCGCAGAAATAGCATTGATATTGAAGAATTTCCGATCTCTGGATGTTCCTCCCGCCATCCAAACCTTCTTGGAGGATTCGCCGAAGAAATGAATTAACATAACTAATACATCAGTGTCCCTGCTCATCATTATCACCTGTTCAATTTCACTATCTCGAATAGCTTCTTGTTCATGCAGTATCATTAGTGTGTCTGCTTCCTCGTGATTAGACACCAGATGCCATAGTTCCCCTTTCAAATTTGAGAACTTTATCACGAGAAGCACAAGTTATCACTTCGCAGCTTTCTGGCAAGTGTTGACATGCTAGTTGAAGTAATTGGTTTGCAAGAAAGGATGCAAGGTAAGCCTTGTTGCTATTGAGACCAACATACTGATCCCATGAAACTGGAAGTGGAGTGTTCCCATCGCCAATGATTTTTCTTATAGGTCTTTTTCTTTTATCATCTCTTTTCCTTCTAGTGTGATTCTTAATCGATCATGGTCGGTAACTGTCAAATGTTATTACAATTCTTTTAACCTCTGCAGATACGTACGAGAAAACTATAGCTGAATTTTTTTCTCCATAATCGTTGAATGTCTTGCAGTCTGAAGGTTTGCCAACACAATGCATCAAAGCATGGCCATCTATGATTAAACAAGTAGAAATATCAGAAACTGGTGTTGTGGCTGAAATGTTTATTGTTAGTATGTCTATCAAAGTCGACTTGGGGGTGAAGTTCATCGATCCATCGTTCTTTGCCAAGGAAAGTGGAACGGGTGATAGTTTGTGAAAGGATATCCTCCAGTTACACTTCCCGTCCTGCTTGTTGTGCACAGAATAAACGTTGTATCAGCTGTCTTTCAAACTTTATTCATTTCTTTTCATTTTGTGGAGTGGTAACAACTACTTTCTACAGTGATGCAAATGTTAGAGAATTCTGTCTCTTTATAGTCGAAAGGAATGGCACTGTTTGTTTTATTAACCTCTCAGTCAAGAATGTTTTTCCCAGGTTTTCCCTTCGCTGTTTTGCAGACAGGAGATGTTCTTGAACTTCAGGTAATGCTATGTCATTTGTCGATAAACTAACGAGCATTTGTGGGTCAATAACATTTTCTTCATCTGCACGCTCCGGAGGATGCGGAACATTCTTACACATGGAGAACATGTTAAATCTCTTAAACTGTTCAACTAGACTTTGAACATCTTCCTCATCGCGGTGTAATCTTGAGACTTGAGAATCTTTGCGCGTTGTGATAGAACCATCAACTTCAATACCAAACATTTTCCTTGTTTCGTCCGAAATGCGAGATCTTTCAGTCCAGGTTATGCAAAACCTCTCTTGCCGTGTCAGTTCGTGTGATACCAATGACACAGTTTGCTAATTTACATAATTTGTTAATCCACTCGGTAGCTTGGTCAAACGGTACTTGATTGAAAGCATTTTTTGTCCGTTTGGCGACAAAATTGCCTTTTAATGAATTCATGGTGTACTTCCGGAAATGTTTGATCTAGTGTTTTCAACTGAACCAAGTAAATTGGAGCAAATCTGCCATAATGAGTATGGTCATATACACTTAGCCATGGCACAATTTCTTCTAGTGCCTCAACTTGTAGCTTCCAGTTATCCTCTCGATCAATTTATAGGCTATATTTTTTTAGGCGAATACAGTGACATCGGTTGAGCAAATAAAATAATAACTCTTGATCGTCGAAAAGTGGCATTTTAACAAGAATTGTATTTCTAAATTAAGTTATATTAATTATATTAATTAATATATTTAATAATTACATAGGTACTATTAATTATATAGGACAAACTACAACTATGTTCAGGGTCGGATTAACGCCAGAGAACTTAGTCCGTCTTCTTCTAGTATAGGGGTCCCATTCGAGCTACGGGTATTACTTTATTATTATTATTATTATTATTCAACCATCTTGTTTTCCGCCATTTTAAAGATATTCAGAATTAAATAGTTCGTAGAAACAAGCTTCCTGCGTATAAAAAGTGATATTTCACATGACAATATTAAAAATGCATTAGAAAGAATTTTTAAACATGTATCGCGTCCACCATCTTGTTTTCCGCCATTTTGAAAACCTACATATAGGAACCAGTGGTATGAGCGAATAGCTCGCCCCCGAAAACCCTAGGTTTGGTGCCAAAATATTGAAGATCCACCGCAAAATAAGGAAGTTCTTGTGTAGGATAAGAATTTGGAGTCCGCCATTTTGGGTACTATGGCTCTACGGTGGATGCCTGTTGCTAACACGCAAATGCCATCGGTTCATTTTCTATTGACATTTCCGGGGCTTGGCCGGCTGACTAATTCTACAGAGGTGGTACATAATGGATTTGAAAGGTGATGAAATGACTTTTCCAGTGATTTGCAATATGTGGCAGTGGTATCTTTAGAAGAGAAGTTATTGAGGGATATTTTGGAATCAGGGTTATCAACCAATTTCTTTAAATAACCTGAGCTCCTCCGTGGCTAAGCGGTTAGCGTACGCGCCTTTGGCGTGGGAGACCCGGGTTCGATTCCCGGCGGGAGCTCATGTGGTTCGGATTCCACGTTAATCAGTAGGTCCACGTCTCATATAGCCTCGCTGCTGAACGGGACGTAAAACTCAAAATCAATCAATCAATCAATCTTTAAATAACCTTAACTTTCTCAAATTTCCCTCAATAGCTTCTCTTTCGAAGACAACACTGCCACATGCTGCATACCAGGGTTGGCAAAAAGCATGGTTTTTATTAAAAAAAACCAAAAAAACAGGTTTTTTTGGTTTAAACCAGGTTTTTTTTTTTTGGTTTAAACCAGATTTTTATGGTTTAATTAATTTGCTCTATATATTCATATATGGACAGAAATAAGTTTGTTTCGCCTTGATGTTATTATGCAACAACCGGGTTATGCTGAAAGGGGTCACATAAGCTTAAAGCGGAATAAAAACCGCTTCTCGAGTTACATCCGAGAGAAATTGAACTCGGAACCAGGACTAATTGGCCACAAATGCGATACGTCTGCCGACTCACTCACGAACGAATCCTGATAAAAAAAAAAAAAAAAAAAAATACGTTGTACTGATCTTTACATGCTTCTTAATATAACTGTCAAGAGTCATTTGAGAAGGACAAAAAGATACAGTTGCACAAGTGAAACAATTACACAGAATTACATATGAACAATTTCAAAGTACTACGGAGTACAGAAGAACTAATTTAGTTCAAGTTAGTTAACAACGACTTTTATTGGTCCAAATTAAAGAAATACACCGACTTAATCTGCATATCAATCAGAAAAAAAAATAAAGATAGATACGAATTATTTGAGTCCACTTTGGCTCACTCATTTATACATAAATAGATACCAAAGATACTTATTTCACTAAATGCCTCTCGTGGGGTCTGTATGACCCCCCCCCCCCCACACACACAAAAGAAAAGTACGGCATTTTCGATGTATTTTATCAATAGTAAACATTGAAACGAAACAATATTTAGAATTTTTCTTCGATTGTAATTACATGACAATAATAAGTACAAAAAATCACAAAATAAATATTTATAAACTTATTTAAAAAGAAGTTGCTTTTGTAGTATAATCTTTTTGAGTAATGAGTGGGGAATTTAGGTCTGAAGATAATACGAATAATATACGGGAGTGAAACGTGATAACCCCCAAATGTATTCATCAAGATTTTTACAAACACTTACACTTTTACGAACATTTTTTTGGTTTTTGGTTTAAACCAGTTGGTTTTTTTTTTTGAAAAAACCAGCTGGTTTAAACCAGCCAACCCTGCTGCATACCATTGAAAAGGTCATTCCATCACCTTTCAAATCCGCTATGTCTTACCTCTGTAAAATAGTTACAAGGTAAACAATGGTTCACAACCTGTAGCTCTCAAACCGTTGAGATTAGCACCTATGTTCATATGATTTTTTTTTTTTTTTTTGCTTAGAATGACTCATACTACGGTGTGTTTCAGTGAAAAAGCCGTGATTTTGAAGTGCAACAACGCATTTTTGATGACCATAGTGAGAGAAATTTACACAGTATGATAAATGAGACTAAAGTTTAATGTAACACATGTTCCAAGTGTTCATCCTGATTGGACACTTCCCTCTGACCCTGATGCACATCTTATCAAAACCCTTACTAAGGGTGACGTGACTAGCTGCTGCCCTACATTGCTCAATATTTACTCTTAATTTATTTAAAAATCGAGGTTTAAGCTTGAATACCTCCTGTTTGAGGTAACCCTATTAAAAAATCACAAGGGTTAATATCTGGGCTTCATGGAGGTCACTGTAAACCTGTTCCTAAAAACAATGGATAGCGATTAGAGTTCATGCGGTTATGGAATTTTGTGTCAAGGAAATTAAGGACAGCTTCTCTTGTATGCGGTTTAGCTCCCGCCTGCTGGAACCAATGTCGACGAAGTGGACCTTTTACGACGAAAACTAGGATAGAGGTAATACTCAAGCATTTCCAAATAATTTTCTGATGTGACATAGCCATCAAAGAAAGGTCCAATTATTCCATGTTCTGTTAATTTTGAAAGCATCTCCAAGACAACATTTGCAGGTCTTTTCGCAGAATACTCCAATATGATGTTACGGACATTGTTTTCTGCTGACAAACGTCGCAGATTTTTTAGTCGGGCTATTCACAATAGATGCTCGCACTACTGCAATACGCTGTTCTGTACGCACAGTTGATCTGGATCCCCCTCTTCGAAGTCTTATTGAACTGGTCAACCTAACGCTATATAGACTTGGTAGATGGTGCCCATGCAGAATGATTCTCCAGTCGGAATCATCGTTGGATATCAACAAGAGTGTAATTTAATGAACCAAGTTACCAATGAGATCTTCTGCTACAACTAAGTCTATGGTCCGCCATTGTTATACTAGACTATGCAACTTGAAACAAAAAGAAAGGCGTTGTTGAACAAAATTTATACTTTGTTAGCTGTGTATTTACCAGGGATGGGCAAAACTGGAAACTAGTTTCTAGAAAGACTGATATTTCGGTTTTCTCCAAATACCAGTGCGATTTTCACCTGAAAACTATTGGAAAACGCATAAAGCTATTTCTGTGGAAAGGAAATCAGTTTCCGGAGAACGAGACCCTGTTCTGGTTTGAAATAGGATGAATTTTGGAAGACAAACCGGAACCGGTTTTGAGGAAAACCGAAACCGGATCCCGTGAAAGACCAAACCGGTTTCGGAGAAAGTCGGTTTTTGGAGAACCCGAAACCGAATTATTACACTATTATTCAAATTTTGTAGCCGCTAGGAATCACAGCTTTTTGGGTGAAAAACACCCTGTACCATTTCCCAAAGTATTGCCCCTTCCTCTTGGGACGCCCTGTATATAACAAGTTGTTTAATCTTTCTAAGTTAGCAGGATCGTGAGATCTTAAATTTTTCGCATAGATTTTCTTTGCTTACCCTCCCGTAGGATGTTAATTTTAATCAAGGTGATATGATAGAAACCTAGTTCAAGTTACGTGATAACCACATCCGAAAATTAATTTTAAACTGTTTCCCCGTGATCATAAACGAGATCCTTTTCATTTTTATACAATAGATTGCAGTTGAACACTGTTACCGTGAACTTGATCGAGCGCAATCAAAATTCTTTATGCATGATTCCTAAGGAAATGTTTCCAATTGTATTCTGTTCAGGTGGTGATCTCTTGATAAGTACGTGTTTTAAACGACTCCTGAATTTAGGCACGTAGTAAGAAATACGATATAAGTCAGTAAATATGAACACATTAAGGTTATTATTTCAATCAGTTTTGAAGTAGATATATTTTTAGAGGTGGATTTTTTGTTGGAGTGATGTTATTTTTATGTGGATTTACCCTTCCAGATAACAGGGTTTTTGAGCTGAGGAAAATTTCAACAACCTTGCTACATACATACCAGAATTTCTGGGATTTTTCCCAGCCCAAAAGTACCCAGTGGAATTTCCTGGATAAAACCCAAAATAAACCTGCCTCCGAAAATATATTCCAAAAGATAAGCTTAATGGATCGAGATTGTCCTTTAATGTGATTATACTTACTTTCTTCAATCGTGTTTCTTAGTGCATCTGGTTTTTGAATTGTCTTAAAATATGTATTCATCAAGAGATCTTCAGAACAGAATACCATTGTAGGGGGTGGATGGGTGACGATTAGGGTCATTCATAACGAATTTAGTACGTGCTCGATCAAATTGTCCCCGGCGACGGGAATAACCACAACACATCATTCAGTTATTCTTAATTGCAATAGCTACTGGTCCTCTAGGTTGGGGAAGGGTACTTCTCTGTAAAACCTGCTGCGCATGATCGCTTAGATCACTAATCAGCTGCAGAGGAATGGTGTTACTGTACAGTATTATGTCTCGAATGTAGCCGGCTTGATTTTAGTTATTACTTGGCACAGTCCATCAGTTGGGTGTTCGACTAGCTAATAGCGCCTTCCGTACTAATCTTGGTACCAGTCTTTGTGGAAGATAGCAAACCATCGTTAACGTATCGTCGTGAGATTCTTCCTCAATTATTTTACGTATGTGCGTTGTATTCCTGAGCACGGTAGACTTTGTCTCCGTGCTGGGCTGTACGTTTTTGTGCTACATCTGTGCGTGAGGGTTTTCTCCGATGACTGTGTGGCTCTCTCTGGTTCGGTTCTGTGCTGTATCCCCATGGCTACTTCGTACACAAGTTTGGCTTATGCTTGGCTTTGCATTCGGAACAGCACACGGTACCAGCAGGACTTTGCAGCATTATTAAAGCAGTACGCAGATTTTGATGTTTTATACGGACTGATCTAAGAATGGGAATTCTGTTGGCTGTTGCTTTGTCACCGACGAAGTCAGCTGAATTTAGTTTGCATCGTCTGTTTTCAGTACATACTGCAGAATTAACTGCAATTAAGCTTGCCCTCGACCTTGCGGTTACGCTTTTGTTACATCGTGTGCTGATTTGCACGGATTCTCAGAGCGTAGTTGAGCCTACAGAATGTCTTCAGAAGGACGCTCTCACTCAAGACATTCTTAAGAAATGCCATCAGCTACAGCAACGTCGTTGTCGCCATTGTCTGCAAGGTGCCCGTTCATGATTGCATTCAGGGATACGAACGTGCTGAGACAGCTGCCAAACACGCCATCTTGACCGAGGTTGGATTGGAGCATAGTCTTCCTCCAATCTCATTACCTTGATGCGCTCTAATTGGCAAGCAGATCGGGACCAGGCAAATGAGAATAAACTTCACGCAGCTGAGCCACACTATGGAGAATTGCACATATTCGCTCGCTCTTGTCGAGATGGTGTTCCTAAAGCCTTTACGTATCAGATACTCTCTCTCCTGTTATTTGTTGCATGGTTTTAATCGTCCGTATTGTGAGGAGTGTATTGTTTCTCTGAGTATTCAGCACATTGTCGAATGTCGTGAATACTCCAAACTCAGAGCGCGTCATGGACTGTCGCTTACAGGTGATCGTGCATTGAGCAAATGATATTGCTATTGTTGAGCGTGTCTTCTCTTTTGTGCAACTTGTAACACACTTGCAACTCTTTTGCTTGTGTTCTGAATTTTTGTTCGTCTTTTGCTCGTGTTTATTGTTACTATACTTTCTTTTATAGTTCTTTCATTATTTATTATTATATATTTTCTCTATTGATAGTGTCTATTGATATTGTTCTATTTTTGATATTTATTGTTACATATTTATTCTCATTTCTTATATTTTACTTCTCTTTTTGCAGCAGTATTTTTATAATATTTTAATGTTTTTTAAACGTTATTTACGACAGTCGTCTTGATTGTGACTAAGACAGTCTCGATACTGACGTCATCATTAAACCTAAACCAACCAATCAATTTTCTTTATTATTATTCAGTTATTAAATATTAGAATATATTCCATTGAATTGTTCCAACAAAACACAGAAAGGAGACATTTAAGTACTGAAATTATATTCGCGATTATATGTGAAGTTCTGAGTTTTCAGTTGATGCTAATGTAGTTTACGTAGAAGTGCAAAGAGTGGAATTTTGGTGTAAAAATGTATGTACCGAAGCTATCCTCTAGTATTATGTTCAAACGAATTTGCATTGTCTTTTTCAGGTAACCGGTGGTAATAAGGGTATTGGCTATGCTATTGTTAAAGGCCTTTGTGAGAAATTTGATGGTATTGTGTATTTAACTGCACGAGATATTGGAAGGGGCAAGGCGGCAGTAGCGAAACTTAATGAGGTATGTAGGGCTATCTGTAGTATGTAGCGAAATATCTTCTGTTTAATAGTTACTTAATGATAATTCATACATTAACGAATATGTATTACATATGTATTACATATTACATATGAATTACATATTAACGAATTAAAAAGGTTCACTTTTAACTGTCCTTTAAACCAGGGTGGATTGATTTAAATTAAGACATAAATCATTTGATTTTTAAATAAAAATCTTTGATTTAAATCAAGTTCCGAAATAAATTAATTTGAAGTAAAAGTAAGTAAAATCTCGTTTCTGTTCTGTTATTTCGATTATGGAAAATAATCATAATACAATGAGATTCAAATGTATGCATAGCACAGTATGAATATCATGCAAGGGATGGTTAAGGAAAATCCCATTTTGAATGGGTAACGGAGCAATCTTGCTTTCTTCGTAACATAAGTTTTATAAATTTTTGACTATTTCAATGGGGAAGTCACCATGGACATGTAACACTAAAATTTCTTTTGTATCCGCGTTTGTTCCTAGATAGGGGCTATTTAGAGGATACTCTCTCCGAAACTTTTTTTTTAATTATATAATTTTAGGCGAAATTTTTGTATTTTATATGTATTTCGTGTCGCAAGTTAGTTGCGATTTTTTTATGACTGCCAAATATCAGTAACTTTTGTGGAAAAAGTGTCTTGTTGATAAATGTTGCTGTACTTTTTCCTTTATGCTTAAACTGTTTGGGATTCGATTGAAATAGGTTAACGTTTGGGGATTACTTCAAAATTAAATTCCAATACTTTCACTTAAATGGCGTAATTAACATTTAATACTAACTGCTAATATTTTTTCTTCAGTTCGCGACTTGTATTATACGAGGAGGAAGATTTAAATCAAGAAATCAACAAAGATGATTTTTTTTTTTTTTTTTTAAATCATTTTTTCCACTGCTTTAAACTAAGATAAATTGAGCACAGTTTCTACTCTTCCAAGTGGGCTTTATGGTGGACAGTTACCGTACGCGTTGGTTTTCTCGGGTTCCCCCCTTTCCGCCTTCTTCATTCCACCATTTAGTTCACCAGCATCTCATTTAATCTTACCATAACTTTACCTGGGCATTAAACTAAAATAGTTTCCATGATCCAATGTCTTTATTGTGATGTGAAAATTTGTGCTGCACTAATACTAATATTGAGAAGTTTCTTGTGACTCGAAGATTGTCTACACAAAGTTCTCATTGATAGAAATGTTTTTGAATCTTAATAATAATAATAATAATAATAATAATAATAATAATAATCTGAACTAAGTCCATCGGGAACCTCGACAAAAGATTGGTTATCATAGACCGATCTGAAGAATAGTAGTAGAATTAAAATATTGAAGATTTCACATAAATTGTTGTAAAATTACACAAGAAAAATTAATATATGAAATTGTGAAACAAATATCATTGGTTCAGAACTAGTCAGTTCATTGTTGTATTCGAAAACTTTGGGCTTCGAATCTTTACTTACTCATTTGTCCTTTATTTGAAATGCATATATTGGTCTGTTCGCTCAAAGAATTAGATTCTTACTACGTTAATACAGCATTATTTCACTTCAGTTAAATCAGAAATCTAAATTTTATTGCTTTGCTTCATAATAATTCATTCTCAGTAGCGGATTTTAGACATCTTGCGATACTAAACAATTTGGAGCCGGAAACCCCCGTCACCTGCCACTACATCCACTCCGTGAGAAGCTGTCCACTAATGAAATAGTCCTAGCATATCTCTGATAGTTTTGTTTTAGCCACACTCCTTTGCAGTACATTTACTTTATAATATATAAAAATATCCATCTTTGAGATCAGCAGTGTTAGATGTCACGCAACACTTTGACCAGTATTTTAAACTGCTAAGTTTTGACACATTAATGTTAAATTCATTTCAGAGTAATGATGAAACGTACCAAAGCAAACAACGTAAAATTTTCAATAATAATTTGCAATAAAGACTGCAGACGTTGATTTTTTTTTCTTTCTTTTGTGGCCCTAGTCAGCTTGCCTCGTTTGCCTACTCGGAAATCCAATGCTACTCCTCCTGTACAATGAGAAAAATTTATTGGTGGCATTTATAACCAATGTTATCAGGCATTAGTGAATACTGTCGATACTAGAGCAAGTTTTCCACGTGTTTTCTGTTTTTGTGACAGGTTAATTTGATCACATATCCAATGATTGTTCAAGGAATTCAGAAGGCACACTTTCTACGGTGCATACGTTCCAAGAACTAAACTTCCCCTCCCCCTTTTCCTATAAAAGTCAGATGGAACTTCATGTGATCAGCACGTTAGGAGTTTTAGGGACGTTTTCTCTTACTTGCTCTATATAAAAAAAGGAAACACCCCCTCCGACTGTACCCATGTGTCAAATGTTGCCTCCAGTTGTAAATAGAAAATTTTCTAGCATGTTTCCTCCCTTTCCGAACCATTATCTCGACTTTTTTTTTTCTCATTTCATAGCATGAAATTTCCTAGAGGTAATTTTTGTTTACATTTTTTAGGCTTTTTACAACACCAAGCATCTGTATAAGAAATTTTATCTAAAATTTTGTTTGTATTTGGTGGGATGCGCCATAAAAAAAAAAAAAAAAAAAAAAATCGAATCGCATGCACAGGAAACACGTGAAGTGATATCTTACCAATATTAGATTTCCAAACTACGCTATACATAAGTGTTGGAAGTACTATTAGTCTGTCGACAGGTATCAGAACAAAAATGTTAAGAGATAGCGGCAAGCTGTTTTTAGCAATCAATCGAGAGGTCTTTAATCTTCAACAAAACACTACCAGATGTTTTCGGTATATACTGTTATTGACCCATTTGTTTTTCAACGTAATCACCATGATCTTCATGACTATTTTGTCCACCACCCGGAAGACTTTCATCTGTAAGCAATTGGGACAAGTGGAAGTCGTAAATATATATAGATATATATATAAAATAATGAGGCTGAAGAAGCATACCTAATATTGTTCGTGCAACAGAAAAAGAATCGTCCGAATGAAGTTGTGCACGTGCGAGTAGCATTGAGGTGATCTGCTGCCGTAAATAAAATAAAATTTAAAAAAAAAAAAATAAAATTTAAAAAAAAAAAAAAAAAAAAAGGCCCGCTATGGGTGAAGTGAGATATTTCATTGTGTACCATTTACGGACCGACAGAAATAAGGGGAAGCTTAGGAAATGGAGCGGGGAGTTTTGGAAGAGCGTTCAAATGTTCATGACGATGAGCGTAGCGGAACGTATAGTATTAAGACAGACGATTTCGTGGAACTCGTTAACAAGAAAGTGCGATCCAATCACCAATTCACAACGAAACTCGCCAAAGAGTTGTATCTGCGAAAATACTGCTTGTGATTATGGTACAAGTTGGATTATCACAAGCTGTATGCGAGATGGGAGGGGGGCAAAAATCCTTATGGACGCTCACAAAAACTAAAGAATTTCCGCTGCACGAGATTTTTATGGCCTGGGGAGAGGATGGGATTTCGGATATCGTACGCCACTGGGTAGTCGAAGCAACAGTCAACGCAATGGCGGCACTCTGGTACCCCTAAGCGAAGGAATTAAAGCACAAGCAGTTCACAAAATCATGGCAACAGTGGTTTGGAATCAAAAGGGTGTGATTCTTCTGGACTTCTTGAAACTAGGACAAAGAATTACAGCAGATGTGTATTGCTGAACACTGCGTAATCTGAGACATGGCACCCAAAATCGGCAGGGAGGAATGCTATGCAAGCTTGATCTCTTTCCAAACCTCAACCAATCTATTTGTGCCAAAAGTGATACAAAGTGATTGGGACTTAGGCCTAAAGTATTATTTTTCTCCCGTGATACTTGTGAAAGACCAGTGTGTAATTTTTATTTATTTTTGTTTTATAGCAGTTTCATATAAGTGATTTATTGTTGCTTTCTTGCAAATCTCAAATATTTTCACAGAACATTCTATTCGACCTAATATACTTAGTAAAAGGAAGTGTTCACCATACACATTTTGTATTGTATGGTTTCAAGTATATAAAAAATATATTTTCGGAGCTGAAGAATGTCGTTACTGTTTCAGTGATTTATTGTACTACTGCGTTTTACTAACCAACCAAATTTAAGCCCCATTCATGGTACATCATATATCGGCTAGGTCGAATACAGTTCAACGTATTTTCTCTGCTACCAATGTGCCCTTTCTTCAAGGAACATCTTTATTACTCAGAAACAAGGATAGGATGACCCGAAACCTGAGATCTGAAGGAAACCTCACTAGCAACAAACTGACAAAGGGAAGGAAAAGCTGTGGAAAATTATTTTGTAACCCAGAGTTACATTTTTCTTGCAGCAACCAACCCTTTAAAGAAAAGCTTCTTGAAATAATAGTAATACTAGTATTTCTTCAGCTTGCTCCTTATTTTAGCTTCCGTGCTGGCAAACATGCATCTCAATTTGCGATTCATTTTTCAATTTGTATCGCATTTCCATGTTTTTGCATTGCAAATTGCGATGCGATAACGCTGGTTCCTACATAGAAATTATAAGAGATAACTTGAAACTTTTTTTCTTTTTTAATGTGGATTCAGCGTCTGAAGAACAGGTTTCATCTGTTCTTATCCTTCTATTCCAACTGGAAGTGATAATCTATTTGTTTCAGCTTCAGTTTGAATTCCTATAATATAGTCTATCCTAGTTTCACACTATGAAACTAATCTCACTCTAGAAGGTTGTAATTTTTCGCTGTAATTTGTTAGTAGTATTAAATTTTTATTACCCGCTATCAAATTTCTTTAAAGGTATAATTTTCATTGATGTTTGCATTTAAATCAACAAATTTTATCCTTAATGCTTTTCTGAACTTTCGTTTCGTTAGTTTTTTAAATTTATAAAAGATTTCCTGATTTCTCATTCGTATTAATGTTTTACTTTTTCAGTTGGGTTTGAAACCAGAATTCCATCAGTTAGACGTAGATGATCAGGAAAGTATTAATCGTTTCCGAGATTTTATGAAGGAGAAGCATGGAGGCATTGATGTGTTGGTGAACAATGCTGCCATTGCTTACAAGGTAATTCTAAATTCATAATTCGTATATCATTAGAACAGTTAAATGTATGAGAAAAGGTTATTACATACTCAAGCAACTGAATTCAGTAGGTAGGAACATTGAATCCTAGGTCACGATTCTACGGACCTTGAACCTGAAGCTAAACTTCGATTTACTTTGGGGCGTGAATTTAACCAGAATTTCTGAATTCTATCGGTTTTTTTTTTTTTTTTTTTAATCTTTTAGTAGCTCTTTTAAGCTGTAAATTTAAGATCTTTAAAACTGACTAGTTGAACTTGCGCTCCCTCCACAGCGCATCATTCGCATATGAGCATGAATCTCCTCATTCCTCACATCATCTGTACATGTCCCTTTACAGACACAAGTGAAAAAAGTCTTAATTTTAAAAAAAATCGGCAAAGGGTATCATAAAGGGGAGATTTTTTCGATTTTTTCCTAAATCTCACACCGTTCGGAAGATTTGAGCCTACTTCCGGTTGGAGTTTTATTCATGTATCACCAGTGTTTTCTTTCTTCTTGCATGCAGTATGTAATACGCAAATACATTACATACACAATTATGTCTGTTATATATGGTGTTCATTGGGCAAAACACTCCAAAAATAGATTAATCTTAGATTGGAGAAATGGTTATCCTTTCTTTTTCATTGTTATTTGGCCATGAAACAAACGCCTGAGACATAACGCAATCCCTATATTCAATGATGTGGTCTTGAAATGTATAATGCGTAGGATATGGTTCTTCGGTTTTTTTTTTTTTTTTTTTTTTTTTTTAATTTCAACACTTCCAGTGTATCCTTAAAAATATAATAAAGAAATAATGGCCATGTTTTTAAATATTCAATTAGAACTGGACAATCTACGCAAAATTTGCATTCGATCAGTGAAAGTCATCTTTCCAGAGCCTCTTTGTCGAAAAGATTAGCCACAAACATATAAACATCCACAAACATATAGTTTAAAAGAATTCCAAAGATGGCAGTACAATTCATTTGCATTAATTTTCGAGAACGCCTATTAAAATAAAGAGGCTTAGAACAGTAATTTAAAAGAATAAACTTTATGAAAAAGATATATATTTATTCTTTATGAAAAAGATATATTTAAAGTACACATACTGTAAAATATATATGTCTTTGTTATACGTGAAATCACAAATAACCGTAAATGAAAGATTTGAAATCAAATGTTAGAGGTTGGAGCTCAGGCGTTTCTGTTGTTATTGTAGTATTTTAATAGATAGATTGTGCAATTGATTTTTTGTGTTATATCTCCTGAGTTGTATCTCTGTTCAAATTTTCTATATTGAGATCCAAACTATGTATAAAACAGGGATGCAAATAACCACTCACCCGGGGCGAGTGGTTTATCTGTGCAGGTGAGTATTTAATATCATATCGAAGGCAAGTAAATGATTTCTGTTGTGGGGTGTGGGCTAATAACTTTTTTTCTTGGGCGAGTAAAATTTTATTTGCATCCCTGGTATAAAACTACATGAACTGACATAAAATAGAGGCACTTCCGGTTGACGGGAAAAGTTAAAATTAGGCATGATTGTAGCTTTCCGGCACTAACCCACAGGAAAATTGCCAAAATTTAATATTTTTAGTTTCTAAGGGGTCTAAAGGGTGATGGAAGAAATTCCCATGTTATTTAAATGGGCGTTTTTTCTTGGGATACAAAGTCTTATCTCTTAGATGAAATACAAAAAGAAACTTGAAATTTTATAGAATTGTGGATTTAAGAGGTGCGAGACCGTAGGCCGAGTAAACGCGGGGGTCAGTGGGCGAAGCTCCAGTTAGACCAAATTGAGGAAAGGTAAAGAGTAGATGTATGAAATTCACTCTTGATGCAAAGACTGATAGCGAGATCGAAGCCGTAGATCGAGTAAATGCGGGGGTCTGGGGGCGGAGCCTAAAGAGTAGTCTTAATGTATAATGCAAATGTAGAATGAATCAAAAATATCCCGTTAAATCTGCAATGCTGTCTTATGGAAAATACGCATATTGTTCATACTATGTATTTTCCGAAAAAAATATTTTGATAAACCTGGGATGGCCTTTATATTTCGGAATCCCTGAGCGCTTTTTAAGTGTCTGTTAGGCTTATGCATTGTCTTGCTTAATTTAAAACTCATTTTGTATAAATCACCATCGCAGATTAAAATAGACAGACTTGAATCATTCTACATTAGCGTTGGGGCCACGGTGGCTCAGTGGTAGAGCGTTCACCTCTGGTGCTTGGGGTCCCGGGTTCGATCCCAGCCCCCGCCAAGTGAACTTTGTGGTGGACAAACACCGTGTGCGTAGATTTTCTCGGGGCTCTCCCGTTTCCTCCCACTTTCTTCATTCCACCATTTCATTCATTACTCATCATAGTCTCCTTTAGACTAACCGGCATAACCGTGGGACGTAAAACTCAGATTTTTATTTTCACAGAATAAAGTTTTCTTACTATTGCTACCTTTTAGTAGGAAAAGAGGAAAGGACATATTTTTAACAAGTCCTACTTTTCTGCTTTTCAATCCGAAATTGACTCCATGGCCTAGAAAACCTGGGGGTTCAATGACTTGTCTTTGGCCAACTGGATCATGTTTTACTTTGTATTCCTATTTCTACGAGATCCATCTTCATATTGTCCTCCCATCTGCGCTTAGGTCTTCCTAATGGTAGTTTTCCGATTAGCTTTCCTACTTTGTCTGCCTACATGACTTGCCCGTTTAAGCCTCTTAGACTTGATGCCGCTAACAGTGTTTGGTAAACTATAAATTATTCAGTTCCTAGTTGCGATGATTTCGCCATTGCCCATTCCCTTCCTCTTGGGTCCGAATATTCGTCTCAGGATTTTATCAAATGCTTCCAGTCTGCGTTCTTCCTTTCAGTAAGCAACCATGTTTCGATTAGGGATGGGCAAAACCGGTTTCTAGAAAAACTGAAACCCTAAAAACCGACA
The DNA here is from genome assembly GCF_964235325.1 of Thermobia domestica. Taxonomy (NCBI): domain Eukaryota; kingdom Metazoa; phylum Arthropoda; class Insecta; order Zygentoma; family Lepismatidae; genus Thermobia; species Thermobia domestica. The sequence continues at coordinate 151,131,822 of NC_137468.1, forward strand.
TTTCGGTTTTTCTCCAAAGACCGGTTCGGTTTTCCTTCGAAACCGGTTTTCTCCCCTCCCCCCCCAAAAAAGGTTAGGTTTTCTGAAACCTGTTTCGGTGAACTTTTGGAAAATACAGAAAACTATTTCTGTGGAAACTCATTCGGTTTCCGGAGAACAATGAAACGCTGTTCTGCTCAGAAATAGAACAAATTAAAAAACAACCGGTTTTGAAAACCGATAACCGGTTTCGGTGAAAACAGAACAGAATTCGCGAAAACAATATTTTAAACTGAATAACACGATTCAGTCAACATTTAATTTCTTCGTGGATATGGTTTTCGTAAAATGGGTTTTTTTCTGACAAAAACGCTGCCCCGGCCAACACTGTTGTTGTAAAATTACTGCAGCAGGTTAATTAATAAGCAATGAGAATTTGCACAAAATTGATAACATGAGTTTTTAAGCAAAAATTTGCGATATCATTAATTAACCTAAAACACCTGTTGCAGTAATTTTACAACAGTGTTGGCAAGGGCTGCTTTTGTCAAAAAGCACCCATTTTATGGACTTGCCATGTAAAAAAGGTTACTTAATGCAACACTGCATCAACTTTGTCAAATTTTCGCACCAATGGATAAATGTTGATACATACTGCACATATACACAGGAATTAATCACCCGCAAGAAATCAGTTTTCTGCAACTGAATATTGATTTTCTTCATTTTGCACATTTTTTATTTTACACTTTCGGTGATTTCCTTTGTTACTGCACAAAAACGTTACAAATTTCAGCATTGGTCGTGATCTTGAAAATATCTATATAAAACATGCTTAGTTGTTTCAAGTCTCAGGTCTTTATCGTTCTTAGATCACGCAATCAACTTTTGGTTGCGCAACTGTACGGGCACACTGTACAAAGTTCGAGAATCGGAACAATGATTCTTTTCATCTTGTGGCAATTCCTTCTTATCCAGATAAGGATCTTCTCCAGCTAAAATAAACTCAGCCGAGATTTCGTCTACACCTGGAAATTTATTTCTTCATAGGGATTTCTATTTCTCTTCATTTAGGCTGTGGGGTATACAGTTTCACTGTGTGCATTTCCCTTTCTCCACAAACATTAGTTCTTGGCTGCGTATAAAGTAAATCTTCAAAGAAATCTTTCCATCTACCCAATATTGCTACTTGTATGAGTGAATTGTTCCGTCGATTTTCTTTAATATATAAGCACGAGGTTGCCTTATATTCGTTGATGTCCTTACACATTTCCCGGACATTTTTTTTCTATTGTTTTCAAGTTTATTAATTTTAGCCTTAAAAATATCGCGTTTCTTTGTTCTAGAACTTTTGGAAACTTCCCACCTGATGTGAGCGAAATTTTGTGTAGTTATGTCGTTCGAGTTTCGTAGCAAACACAGTTTTGCCTGTTCTCTTCTCTGCTGGTTCAGTGCGTGCATTCTTGGTCAAACCTTGGTTTATTTCTATGTAGTTATTTCCACGTACCCCAATTTTTCGTCTGCTGAGATTTTAATGCTATCCAACCAAAGTATCCTCAACATTAGTGTACTCCGAACTTTGTAAAACCGAGAATCTAGTTGACATTTCAATCTGGTATTCCCCTCTCCACTAATATCTTTAAATATTAATCCTCTAAGTTTTCAGATGTTGAATATTTCCTTTTCTCAACGATATGCAGTTATCAGGTAGCGATCTTTCACAGTCAACCCCTCTGAACGTGCAAGCATCAATTATGCTAGTCTTTTATGTACTAAAACGTGATCCGAAATAAATGCGTGCAAGTAATACTTTTATGGATATTTCTGTGGAGTAAATGCAACATAGCTGGTGATTGTTCTATAAAACTCAGTGGCCAACACTAAAAAGTGACTCAAATGAGAAGAAGTAATTGATGTAAATAGATCTTCAGTGTATAAAAGATCCTCCTTTAAGAACTTGTAGCTACTTGTATTTTCCAGTACGTACGTCATTACTATTTGAGAAACTTTTAAAGTTGTTACAGAAAGAGAGCCATTATTACATACATTATATATATATATATATATATATATATACACACACACACTTCATGAAACTGCTTTCACTTTTGTCAGAAACTGGTACTTTGTTCTTAGCAACACTGTTAATGTGGTAGTGTTGCGAAATATGTCAGTTTCCTCTGCCGATATTTCATCTTGCAAAATTTCAACATTTTCATCCTCTATAAAGTTTAAAGTTCCAAAGGCGTTTGAAGATAAATGGTTTACCATGTATAGGATTTAGTTACAGTAAATAGCTGATATGTATTACTACGATATGTATAATTCTGAAATTCAGTATTGAAGGTTACTATTAAATGTGGAATTAAAAATATGGAATTATTAAATCAAGTATATTATCAAAATTCTTTGCCCATTAATTTTAATTAAAAAGAAAAAAGATACTTTATTGCGTTAAGACCCTACTATCACATAGTACTGGTTAAAATGAGTTTGAGGCTTACATTCGATTAGCGTCCCAAAATCGAAGAAAAAAAAAAGCACGTTTTAAGCAATATTAAATTCTTTTAAATTAATCCAAATTATAATACTTTCTAGCATGCTGCTACAGAACCATTTGGAGAACAAGCAGAGAACACGATACGTGTTAACTTCTTTGGATTGTTGAATGTTTGCCATGCATTATTTCCTCTTCTGCGGCCCCATGCTCGTGTAGTGAATCTGTCTAGTCTGTGTGGAGCTCTTAAGCAGATTAATGGAGATGAGCCAGCTGCAAGCGAATTGAGGATGAAGTTCAACGACCCAAAACTTACAGAGGAACAGCTTTGTGAACTTATGCATGAATTCGTCCGGTAAGTCTTAAGTAAAATATATTATACACTGAAATTTGCGAAATTACGCATCAGTTTGTATGGTAAATCTTAAGTAAAATATATTACGTACCTGAAATATTTATCTAAAATGTCACACTTTTGTATACGACAAAACTGTAGCTATTATTTTCCATTGTGTATTCAATCGGTTGTTATTGTTATGTAATACGTATTGTCAGAATATGTAAAAACGTATCTTGGAATGAGGTTCGATTTCCGGAGAGGGCAGATTTCTGCTGTCGCCTCATTTCCCTGTAACAATCGAGAAATATTTAGATTACGTTGTAATGAAGTCTGGTATACATAGGCAAAATTGACCATGAAAGAAACCAATGTGCTGGCAGTACTTCCCAACCAACATATTTGGGCGGCTAGAACTTTGACAGTAGCATCAGGGATTCATCTTTTGTTTGCTTTATATATTTAGGATGCTTTTGATGGCCATTGAAAGTTTGTTTCGGTAAATTAATAAAAATAGATTAAAGTTGGTAAATACATGAAGATAAATGAAGAAAATAAGGAAATAACGTTTTGGCGTATATTTAATTAGGCTATCTAAGAATTTAAATACAAACTATTATCGTCGGTAGCATAGAGGATTAAATGGATTTAAATGCATCTTTTTATAGAGCAATGAATGCAATCATGACACCTATAGAACTTGTCATTCCATATCAATTAAACAGAGACTTAACCTCACCATCTCAGATTTTAATGAAATTTTATACGTAGATGCCCTCGAGATCAAGAAAAATATCAAATTTCAACTTTATATATCAACCAGTATTGAAGATAGGACTATGTAAAGTTTGAAAAAGATCCCCAAATAGCATGTTCAATGAATTTTGAAATTGGAATTGCGGTTCTACTAAGTGAGCTAGAGAGCTGGTTGAGGTATCATTTTACAGCAATTTTCATTCCCTTTCCTTTGGTATATAACATCATAGGCTAATGTAGAATTAGTTTTTTCAAAATCAAAATATTTCAAATATTTTTGAATAGTACATATTTTAAAATTTTGAAATTAATAGATAGTATTGTTTGTAAAGCACCTGGCAAAAAATGAATTTTGGATGGTAATGGTTCATTGTTAAAATAATTAAAAACTAACACTTGATTTTTTTCAAGAATACTCTGCGTAGAGTAATTACGCAAGAATGCTAAGTTTTACACTTCTCTGAAAATAAAAATGAACACTTACTTGAAGAAAGGGTATAGTTGAGTCCATAGCAAAACTTTCCAATGAATAGTAGTATCAGTTGAAGTTTGGAAAAGCCACATTTGTTCGGCGTACATCACATTCAAGGAGAACATAACTTCTTCCAAGTGGGAGTTACAGGATTCACTTTTGTCAGAACGTTCACTAACATTCACAGAACATCAGCATTTCTTGGATATGAGAATGGAGATGGCCCAGGTGGATGAAGTTATTTTTATTTCAACAAGTATACCCAAGCCACAAATTTCCTTCATTGCGAGCGGTAACATAGCCTGGTGTGTCTTCTAATTGAAGTTTATTTGGAGATTGACACTTCCTTTTCCCAACCCTTTAAACCATGTGAAAAATTTTAATACAACTTGCCCTCATTGAATTTGAACCCTTCCAGAAAGGCCGTGGATCCCCCGAAATAAAATAAATTCCTGTGTACATCCCTGATAACCGGTGTGCTAAAATGCCGTTTATACAAACAATGAATGATGGAATTTTAAAATTAAAACTTTAGTATGAGAGATTACTCAAGAAAATTAAAAAGTCCAATTGATAAGGTACAGATGTAGTCGATGAAGTTCGCCTACTTTTTGTCAATATATTTTAAGCAAAGTTAAAAACATTGATAAATGTGAAACACTCAGGCAAGCAGATAAGATAAAATTTGTTTCGTTAGCAGGAGCAGCTTCAGGGTTTTAATTTTGAGTAGGTCATTTTATTTTTTATTTTTTTGAAGTATAAAAATGTATAGCATTTGTTTCTTGGCAGTAAATATATATTTATCTTTTAGACGTGTATATTTTTGAAAAATTTTGGGTAGACCGGACCTACCCGCTAAAGCTGTTTCACTTCGGTTGGCTTGTTTAGGCTTAACGTTCTTACGTAACAGCGAGGTTATGAAGGATTGGACATATTACTTGGAAGTGTCACCTGAACCACTACTCTATTTTCAGCTGAGAGATATTTTGTGGCTCATCAGGACCCTTAATTACAAAGCGAAAATTAGATTCAACTAACACAGATGATTCGAGGTATATGAAAACGTCACTATGAAATTCCATCTTGGTTTAAACCAGACAAGCTTGCTGTTGTACCAGTGCTAGATGTATATTTTTTACAAACCACGTTTATTTACAGTAACATTATTGTAAACCTTGTATTAGTATTGTTTTATTGACTTCAATAAAACTGAAGTTCAAAAGTAGCACCTTAACTTAGCTTTAAGTTAGTTTTTAGAGCATGAGCTAATAAGTATTGCCAGCAGATTACAAATCTATATGATATGTTTTAGACCCATTACTCTACTTTTCACATTCATTGTCACAAGTAAAACAAAAAAATTTGCATACTTGTATTTTTCAGCTACGTACAGGGTACTAATGAAAACTCTAGTGTTAGTTTTGAATTTTTAAACAATGAACCCATTATCATCCCAAATTCATATTTTCCCAGGTGCTTTACAACAATACTATCTATTCATAGAATTAATTTCAAAACTTTAAAGTATGCACTTTTTGAAACATTTTGAAGTAAAATTGATTTTGAAAAAACAACTCTGTATTAGTATGCATGTACATCACAGGAAGGGGCAAGAAAAATGCTGCAAAATGACACCTCAACCAGCTGTCTAGCTCAAGTAGTAGAGCCGCAATTCCAATTTTAAAACACATTGAACATTATTTTGGGCAATTTTTTGAAACTCTACATAGCCTTATCTACAATACCGGTTGATATATAAAGGTGAAATTTGGTATTTTTCTTAGTCAATATGAATGGTGTCCCTGTGCAAAATTTCATAGTAATCTGAAATTGTAAGGTAAATTTTGTCTTCAAATTGTGTTGATTTGATCTGGAACGGCTCCTTGAGGTTAAATAAAGAGAATAGTTTTGTCAGCGAAAGACTTCTGCATTCTAGGAACTTCTTGTTTTAAGTTTTTAACATAATAATACCCAGATTATAACACTTGCAGACATAAAAATTCTGATCCCTGATAATTGAATGCCATTATCCGTGTTCGAAGACTCTGTCCTTGCGACTTGAAAGAAGAGTAAATGATAGTTTGATCATCTGAAGAAAAAGTTAAAAAAAAAACCGTCGAAGACAGTTCATATACACACACCAGTTCTGGTTTTCACCAATGTCTTCCTGTTTCCATATTTTGTTTTGATACTTTCACTTGTTTTCTTCTGCTTTCTGGCTTTCTAGGAAACGAGCTTGCTGTTTTTCTTTTGAGATTCTAAATAGTACATTTACAACAACAAGAATTTTAGGAATGATCCAAAAAATGGATCAAAAGATTGCGATCTTGGCCGAGAATTAGTTTTTACATCAAGGGCCACAAAAGTTTGGAACGGCTCCTAATTCGAGTTTTCGTATTTTTTACGGTATACGCACAACATACTGAGTTGACTGATAGTTTTGGTTTGGCTACACTATATGTAGTTCTCAACATATAATGCGTGCAAGAAAAGGTTTGATTCAATGAAATATAGTGAATTTTATTTATTTATTTATTTATTTTACGGAATAAGCACATCATACTGAGTAAATTGCTAATTTGTCCCTGGGTAAGGAATACACCGCATGTTTTATCTTTCGTTTACAAACGTGGAAAATAACTTACTCTATATAGGAAGTAGATTTTTGTGTAGATCGGGTGCAAATGGCTATGGCTACCAGTGACACCATTTTCCACCATAGATGGGAAATGCTGATAAGTCTATTATTCTGCAGATATTTACCCTTCAGTCTACCATGCTTCATTCACTGGAAAATAGTCTTAGAGGATGACAGTTCAGAAAACTAGGCAAATTGGAAAGAACACTTAATGACGTCTTTGGTTCACGTTCTGCCGAGTTCTGCGGCAGTGGGACCCATAGTCTTGAGAATATTGTAAAAATGAAAATCTTCGTGTTATTTCCTGCTGTTATGCTGGCTAGGCTGAAGGAGTGATAATGAGAAATAAATGCAGTTGTGGAATGAATAGTGGGATGAAACGGGAACCCCGAGAAAACGAACAGTGTTTGTCCACCACAAAGCTCACTTGGTGCGAGCTGGGATCGAACCAGGGATCCCACGCACCAGAGATGAACACACTACCACTGAGCCACCATGGCCCTTTCATAGAATTTTCAAGTTGGAACATATTGTGTGAAAATTTAGCAGAACTTCCTTGATCATCTTCACTTTTGTATAAAATTTTAGTCTGCAAAAACTCTCCTAGCTGTCCCTCAAATTTGAAAGTTCTTACCGTGATGTAAAGAATCTATTTGCACAGCTCATTGAATACCCGGGAAAAAACAGGTGCATGGTAGTGATTTTTTTAAAAAACTGTTTATAGGTGGTAGTATACGTATAAATATCTTATAGTTTAATTAATTTTTTTTACTTTTTTTCTCTCCAGAGTTGCTAAGACGGAGAATTACAAGAAACTTGGCTGGCCCAATAGCACGTATGTTGTGTCGAAAGTTGGAGTGAGCGCTCTTTCATTTATCCAACAGAGGGCATTTGATGCTGATCCTAGAGAGGATCTAGTGGTGAATGCTGTTCACCCAGGATATGTTGACACTGACATGACAAGTCATAAGGGTCCACTCACTATTGAACAAGGTATGTGCTTTTACTATTTTCCTTCTATCTACAAACGTCAATATGATCCTGAATTTAATTCCGGTTGTTACTGGATAGATTCATTTGTTTACTTAGTCAAATATCTGGATTATTTTAATCGGGGTGAAATGGTGGTTTTCGGCGTGCTATCTTCAATTTCCCTCAAAAATATTGAGAAAATTAAGAGCACCAAAATAGTTACCACAGCAGTCGCTTTGTGAGGGCTACCATCTGCAAATACAAGGGTCGTTCAAGATTGACCGGGATTTTCGTACGTAAATAATCGATGAATAGCCGGATCATGATGCAACTTGCGGGTGACTTAATGTATTCCATCTCGAGTAACTACCGCCCGGCATGACGTATTTCCTGCATGCGCAGCAGTTGCAGGTGGCGGGAAGCAGTGTATCTGTGGAGCAGCGGTGTGTAATTAAATTTCTTGTGAAGGAAAAAGTTAAACCAGCTGAGATTTCCAGAAGATTGCAAGCACAGTATGGTGAACAAACGATGTCACGGACAAGTGTACGAATGGTGTGAACAGTTTCGCGAAGGATGGGAGCTGGTAACAAATGAAGCGCATGAACACCAGTGAATATCGCACGTGTTGAGCAAATGATTCTTGAGAACCGGTGAGTAACAGTGCGGGATATTGCTGCCGAGATGCATGTCTGTCGGGAGTGTTCACATTCACGGCCACTTACGCTTCCGCAAAATCTGTGCAAGGTGGGTTCCCCGCCAGCTGACATTTGATCAGAAGTGGACACGCATGACGGTCTGTGAACAGCTTTTGAATCGGTTTCGAGCCGAAGGTGATGAATTCTTGCAATCCATCATCACGTGTGATGAAACATGGTTGCAAAATTCAACCTCAGGGACCAAAAGAAGCAGCATGGAGTGACGACATAAAGGTTCCCCGCCACCTGAGAAAAGCATAATATAAAATTGTATGCATCTTGTAATATGGGCTTTCCCAAAGCCAACAATGTCGGTGATTGTGTGAAACTAGTTTTATACTTAGCGTAATCCGCTTATAGAATTCTTCTTTATAAGCTGAAAATGCCTTTGTCTACTCATCAACTCTAGTTATTTATTTTTAAAGGAAAAATAAATTCAGTAAACTTAGAAAATTAATCCAACCATAAAAACGAGCCCTAGCGCCTTTAACGCAATTTTAAATACTTTGCAAAAAGAATTCAAGTTATTCATGAAGTGCAAATAATTGATGTCAATATTGCTCCAACTATTTCTTGAATTCGAATTTGTCAATTTATTCTTTGAAATTCATTTGGTATTGATTACGTAGCCATTAACGTACATAATATTAACACTGTAATTTAAAACGGATAGAAAAAAATTGATATAAATTTACTAATCTCATATCTTCGATATTTATATTTATAAACTTGTAAAATAAGTCGATAACATGATATTTTCACGATTCGATTAAATTCAAGTACTCATTCGATTTCGATCGTTTCTAAAACGAGAGATTTCATTCGTCTATTCATTTTCAGGATCAAGACGTAGAGGTATTGTTTAACGTTGAATTTGAATCACGTGTTCCTACGGATAATTGGACCCGGGTATCCTATGCAGAAGACGTGTTTGCTAACTTTATATCCACGAGAAAGTCTAAAAAATATGCCGTAATTCCGCAAGTCCTGCGTGAACTGAATGTACTAAACCCTCCTTGAGTTCTCAGTCTGAAAGTTATTCTACGCGACTTGACTATTGGATATTCTCGATTTACTAATATTTTATAATTATTTCGAATACTTACATATTTGTCCGTGGCTTCGCACGCTAGCTTTCACTTCCAACATTTTAGAGGAAAATCATTTTAAGATGAAGTTCAAGAATATTTATTATTTTTGTAAATGCTTGCAAAAATATATATATATATAATTATTTAACTTCTCTTTTCTCCCTCTCTTTTATTGTGCTTATTTGAGCATCGTAATCTCTACTTCCAACATTACGAGATAAACGAAACCGAGGAACATCTCCCCTTCAGAACCTTCGAGACCGTTAAATGAGAGAAACTTTTTCCAGACCAGGATTTGAACCCACGACCCCCTGGTTACGTATCTAACACAAATATCATGCCATGATTCAAAAATTAGTATTCGGAATGTGTAATGCTGATTTGTCGGACTTAAGGCTATACTCATTCATAAACTGCTGTCCACTGACAGTTAAGATTTCCTATGATAGAACACCACTCATGGGTATGGGTTATAGTCATAAATTTCTAAACCTAATTGTTTGTACTTCATATCCCTGTGTTCCCTCCTTCCCTCCCACTGATTGCAACAATTCCTTTCATTGTCAGTCGGAATCATTAATCATAATCTTTAGTCTAAAGGACTTAACGGTGGTGTGTGGCATAGTTCCAGGTAACGAATAAAGATACCGTGTTTATAATGAAACTTAATAGAAACTACTTGAAATACTAGTTCAGCGCGCGGGAAGAATAGTTTCATGAGAAAGAAATATTTGAGAATCCTTCCATCTTACGATATCTATTTAAATAAAAGTAAAATATACCACAGTTCGATCAAAGTGATAACTATATTCAAAAATGCATTTCATACGTTAGAACTTTCGTTTGCGAGAAATGTAAACTCCCTTTTCCCCTTAGACTAGTTTCTTTGGCCGTAGGACGAGAACGCACAAATAAGAGGCTGTATTCGATCATGGTATAAAATATGTACTACAACTACACAAAATCTATTGCGGTAGTGCTACATTGTCAGTTTTTGGTACTAGTAAACTGATCTTGTATTGTAAATCATCCATTGTCATTTACCCTTAATAGGTATTACTCCAGTTATTTATTTTTGTGTGGAGATGATTGAATTATCCCGAGCATAGATCCAGAAGATTCTCTAGGTGCACCTTCCGAAGACAAGCCTCTGAAGCGTGTTCGTAGATCCTCTCCTCGATTGATTGTCTTCGAATCGCATCCAGACACGCTTACCATTAAACAGCCAAAGACAAAATATATGCATTATTCAATATATAGTTTCTTGTAAATTAAGAATATAAGAAATAACATCAGACTTGAAAATTAGTTTCGTGTAAAGAAAGGAAACGCACTGGAAACAGCAAGTGTTGATTTACTGAAGGGCTTTCCGTGCATTGTGCTCGGTGGGCACACGTTCCATCAATTTAGCACTGGAACACAACTTGGAAGGTAAGTGAACAAATTACGTAAATTACGTTTTCATACTGTTTATGAATACATTAAAAACAAGTTAATTGCTGGGCTCTATTCAGGCACTATGAGCACTTACGATGAGTAGACTGGAGTCTGAGGTGAGATGCTGCGTAGAGGCGGCAATTCTGTTCTCTCTCCGTAGCCTTATATATTACAGAATAAACTAATTTACTGCATTAGAAACTTTTAATGTGGCGCTTCTATTAGTGCTGGCCGAATCCATTTTTCGGAAAACCGAAGATATTTGAAGGAGTTGAGAAAAAAAAAAAAAAAATGAAAATAAATTTTCCGTTTTTGAAACATCTTCAGTTCGGTCTTTAAAACAGTTTTCGGATTTGAAAATTTGTACTTCTACTAACACACACACTTGTTCTGCGAATAGAGGCAACAATCACATTTCAATGTGTTGTAGTATATGTACACTCATGTCCAAAATTGTCGTATGTCTATAAATATGTTGTTGTAGGAATATAATTTGATAACTAATTCGCCCGGTATTTCTTATAATGTTAGTATGTGTATAATCGGCAAAGACATGTATGTGGCAAATTTCATGTCAAAAGAGCCGTAAATAAGAACAGTAAAACGAAAATAAAACTTTCTTGTCCATTTAGAAAAATTTTATTTTACTCATTCTAATTTTCATATTTATAATTATTTTCCTATGAAATTTACCACAAATATAAATTTCCCGATTTACACATAGTATTAAAAGTACCCTGCAAAATCATTATGAAATTATATTCTTACAAGACAGTTAGATATGCGACAATCATTTTGGACATGAGTGTACATGTGTGATTGATCATCCTTCAGCATTTGACAGAAAAGAGCACTGTTTGTACTGATAGGCTGTAATGACATTGTGCTGGATTCACAATGAAATTGTCGTAGATTCAAATTCTGGTCGAAAAAAAAAAAAAAAAAAAAAAAAAAAAAAAAGCTCAAATCTTGGAGGAATTGTTTCTATGTTCAATTTCATCTCGTAATACTATTTGGTCTAGGAATTAATTCGTGCGGGTGGACAAGAGATGGCGCAACGAACGGAGCGTCCCACAGTTCCATGTATCCACACATGTGTTGCAAACCCATGTCATCGCGTATCGTTCGTAGTATAGGGCAGTGGATTAAAGCGTCAACACCACCAGTTTGTAGTTAAGTGAACATGGCGCAATTTGTGCCTGATAGTGTTTTTGCGGGGTGTCCTGCTGCATTACTTTAACATGCAGAAAAGTGCGACTGAAAGTCATCGTATTGTGGTGGAAGTGTATGGTGACCATGCTCTAGCTGAGCGAACGTGTCAGAAGTGGTTTGCACGGTTTAGAAGTGGTGATTTCGGCTTGGCAGACCAAGAGCGAGCTGGACAGCCAAAAAAATTTCAAGACGAAGAATTGACAGCATTGCTCGAGCAGGATTCGTATCAAACGCAGGAACAACTTGCAGCAGCATTAGGCGTTGATCAAACAACAGTCTCCAAACGCTTGAAAGCCATGGAAATGATTCAAAAGATGTCACATTGAGTTCCACATGAATTGAAAGACAGAGACGTTGAAAGACGAAAAACCATTTGCGAATTGCTGCTTCAACGACAGAGCAGAAAGGGGTTTCTGCATCGAATTATTACGGGTGATGAGAAGTGGATCCATTACGAGAACCCTAAACGAAAAAAGGCCTGGGTGAAACCAGGTGAACCAGGTCCATCACAACCAAAACGAGATATTCACTGTGCAAAGGTTATGCCGTTGCTAATGGTGGGATATGAAAGGTGTGGTGTACTATGAGCTGCTGCAACCGGGTGAAACTATGAATGGAGAAAGTTATCGACGACAATTAATGCGTTTGAAGCAAGCTCTGGCCAGAACACGACCAGAATGGGAGAACAGACATGATAAACTTATTGTTCAACATGATAACGCTCGCCCACATGTCGCAAAACCGGTCAAAACCTATTTAGAAAATGTCGGATGGGAAGTTTTACCCCACCCGCCGTATTCACCAGACGTTGCTCCTTCGGACTACTACTTGTTCGATTGCATGAACAACGATTTGATTGGACAGCGGTTTACTTCTTCAGAAGATATCGAAACATGGGTCTCTGACTGGATCGCTTCCAAGGATGAGGACTTCTTTCGCCACGGAATCCGTACATTGCCTGACAGATGGGCGAAAGTGGTGGCTAGCGATGGACAATATTTTTCTTAAGGTATTTATGTATTTTGTGTTTGTACTACAGCTTCAATGTGTGCGTACCAACCGCACGAATTAATTCCTAGACCAAATATATTTCAATAATATTAACATTTCACAAAATATATTCAGAAAATATCAAATATAAGGCTTCATTCAAGTTAGAATTGTGAAATTCGTCATTTAAACTGCTATTTAATAATAATGGAATAAGGATTTCAGCTTGCACTCCTAGGGAGGTGAAGCTAAATATATAAATTCCGTATTAAAAGCAAGTGTACCAATGTTACCGAAAATTCTACTTCTAAGGAAGCAATCCCAATAATATTGTGTCGGTATATAAATTGACAGCGATGGTGTGTGTCCAATCATCACAGGAAAACGACTGAATGGTCTGAAATAAACCTTCGAGTATAGCACTTGGTTCGAGCTGTTATGTCCTTTCACCTTCAGTAAAGTGCGCATCTTAACGGAAATGCGGAGATTCTGTATACGTCGAAAATTAAATACGAGGCCTATGCAGAAAGTGTCACATTTTAAAATGGAAAGAAAAGTAAAGACATTTTATATTTATATATATATAGTGAAACCTGTCTTTAGCGGAATCGAGCGGGACTTGCAAAAATTTCCGTTAAAGTCAGGTTTCCGCTTAGTGGAGATAGACCTTTCGTTTCTTTCTTTGTTTTTTTTAATACATGCTTATAGAGAGGCATATTGAGAAAATATATTGCTGTACGTACATTGTTAGATTACAGTACTTCTTTCTTCTATGAATAAATACACAAAAAAATTAAAATGAATACAAAATTTGCTATGCACACGTTTTCTTTATTTTTCTAATAGCCAAGCAGGGTTTTCTGTGTACATTGCTGCTTGGCTGCTTGACTTTCCGCATACACTTTAACCTGAGAAATTATACTAAGTGAATCAAAATCATTTTTCCGTAAGGCAAATTTTTGCAGTTCCTTTAAACTTCTGAGAGCATCTTGATATGTATTCTACTCTCTTCTTCGAACTCGGTATCGTATTCCTCTTCTTCCTCTATCTCGTTTTCTTCTTTCCGACATTCCGTATGATTCTTGATTAAGTTGCGGGGATTAAGGACAATTTGTGGGGGTGAATATGAGTAGTGGTTGAAGAAGGTCAACACTGTCCAGAAATATTTAACAAAAGAACGAACATCTTATCGCAGACAGTGGAATGTATATGTCTCTCAAAATGTCTAAACATCTTCTAAACGCTGTAGTCCGGAACTCAGAATTTTCCGTTAAATGTTTATTTTTCTTTCCGTTGTCCGCGTAACACAGTTTCCGCTTAATGAAGGGACTTTTTACACGTTTTGTTCTCCAAAATTCATGGGACCGTGAAATATTTCCGTTTAAGACAGTTTTCCGTTTAATAAAGGGTCCGTTGAAGACAGGTTTTACTGTATATATATATATATATATATATATATATATATATATATATATATATATATATATATATATATATATATATATATAAGTGCTGCCTGCGACTTCAACCATTCCTGTATGCCAGCCTGAAGGACTGCATCGTCATCAAAGCGCTTCGTTGCTACCCAGGTTTTATGTAGGGGAATAAGTGGTAGTCACTTGAACGAAATCCAGGCTATGTGGCAGATGGTCAAAATTCTCCCAATGAAGGGCCTGTAAGAATTCCTGATTCTGCTTGGCCGAGTGCGGACGAACGTTTTCATGAAGTGGCAGCACTTTTGCATTTAGTTTCTCTTGGTGTTTTTGAATTTTTCTACGCAGCTTGTGTAATGTTTCACAGTATTTCCCAGCGGTAATTTTTGCATCACGCTCCAAGCACCCGAGTAGAAGTAAACCTTCCATATCCCGAAACGCGTCCATAAGTTTTCTTGCAGACATGGTTTGCAAGAATTTTTTTTTTTTTTTTTTTTTAACTCTATGGACTGTTTTTTGCTTCATAATTAACATAACCGAAGTCTCGTCCCCAGTAACGATACAGTAAACGAACCTCCATCTTACAGGCTTCAAGGAATTTCAAGGCAGCTTTCATCCGTTGAGTTTTGTGTTCTGTTAAAATTTTCGAAGACCATCTTGCGCAAATGATAGATTAACTTTTGTGTCACATATTCATGCAATAAGCTCCGTGAAATTTGCGGAAACTCAAACGAAATCTCTGTTGCCGTAAAACTGCTATTTTCACGAATCTTGTTATTGATTTTTGCGACCAGTTCATGTGTCACAATGCTCGGTCATCCACTCGAGTCTTCATCGCGAACGTTTGTGGACCACCTTTAAACATTAGGCGCCAACATCTCACTCTGCTTTCATTCATCACACGTTTACCATAAACTTGTTGATGAATGTCAATCGGTTTAATGTCTTTCTGGAACAAAAATCGTATAACTTACCCCACTTCAAAACTGGTGGAATTTCAGAGTACTCATGTTAATAATGTATTATGAATAGCACAGAAGCAGTATTGATTTCACACGTCCACAGTTGGATGCGCACTGAACGGGCTGAAGTCCCTGCGCAATGTGGCAGCGCTCGCCTCGTCCCTACAGCACCACACCAAAACGTGAGTGACTTTCTGGATAGCCCAGATATCTCAAGATGCTCTCATGTTAGAAGAAATTTATATTGTATAAACTCTACTTAAAGAAGTGACCACCAATTTCTTCAACATTTTCGAAAATTCCGCTTCTAAAGGTAGTTAGGAGGCAATTTCTGAACTATTTTAATTTCTCATTTTATATTCATAAAATGACCGGTGTTGAAAAGTTTGAACTGTTTAATTGAACATAGCATTTGAGTCAACCTGATATTTTTTTTAATCAGCTCACATAAAAAAAATCAAAGAGCTCTCAAAGTGAAAATATATGCGTTCATGATCACACAACATCCGACGCTGCGTTGGCACATCTTGATTTGTGACTTTCCATAAGAATTTTAGGAAACCTAAAATGGATCAAAAATTTGCGATCTTGGTCAATAATTAGTTTCTGGATCAGGGGCCACAAATTTTTTTTGAATGGCTCTTAAATAGTTTTCGTATTTTGTATGGAATAAGCACATCGTAGTGAGTTAAGTGATACTTTGGGTTTGGCTACACTGTATGTAGTTCTCCAGATATAAAGCCTACAAGAAAATATATTGCAGGCCTGTCCATGAATTGGCTCCCGGAGCCGAAGCGTGAGCGAGCACGAGCGAGACAAGAACAGGTGAGCACTAACTTCGCCCCTTCCACTGCATCCGATAAGTGTTGCCAACCACACATGATGGCAAAAAACCTACGGCCAAGCCTGGTCAGAAATTCACACGATGTTGAAGCATTGAGCAGACGCAAGCGTGAAATGTGCAAGTGTACTCTCCCCCTCCCCATTTTAAAAGCAGTGACGCGAAAACACTGCAGGAAATAAAATTGGTACGTTTTATGGTCGAGGAAGACGCATGATAGAGGTTACAGTTAGCGTTGAAGTAACTAACAAATGAACAAGAAAGAAAGAAAGAAACTAATATTAAACATGTCAGCTTACAGACGTAAAAACGACTGCAAAAATCGGAAACTAATTGTTTCAGACCTCTTTAGCTTGCTTACACAATTCGTGACGTATTACATTAGCACTCGGTCTGTAACTTGTCACTCGCTTCACGTTTGCTAAGTTGTAAACGCCTTTCGTTGCTAGATTGACAGCAGAACGACTTGAGGTTGAAAATAATAATAATAATAATAATAATAATAATAATAATAATAATAATAATAATAATAATAATAATAATAATAATAATAATAATAATGGTATTATTATTATTATTATTATTATTATTATTAGTAGTAGTAGTAGTAGTAGTATTAGTATTATTCGGACCAAAGAGGGATGAAGATGGGGATTGGAGGAAATTCATAACGAGGAATTGCATAGTTTATACCGCTCACCTAACATTTTTAGGGTCATTAAGTGTAGAAGGCTCAGGTGGGCAGGCCATGTAGCCAGAATGGAAGAAATTAGAAACGCTTTCATAATTTTAACTGAAAACCCAATTGGAAGAAGACCACTAGGAAGACCTAGGCGTAGATGGGAAGACAATATTAAGATGGATCTTGCAGAAATAAGAGTACAGAGTAGAAACTGGATCCAGTTGGCTAAGGACAGAAGTTAGTGGAAATATTTTGTAAACGCGGCATTGAACCTTCGGGTTCCATAGGCCATAGAGTGAGTGAGTTAGTTATTATTATCTAAAAGAAATGTTCAAATGTTGTTAAGAGAGAATTACACAGAAGAACTGAGTTCCGACCAAACACTAATTTGCCGGAAGGAAATTCCAGTGCAGTCCAGCCCACTTTAAGCATTATCCGTGTAACCCACGTTTCATGTTCAAGACATTGGGAATAATTGTTCGTATCATTCAGTTGGAACGTTTCTTTCCGAGTTTACACTGTTACAGTAGGCCTACAACATTGTGACTTTCAAAATCATTTAGTAACTATCGAAGAAAGACAAGCGTGTAGCTTCAGTCGTTGATATGATTTAACATTCTTTTTCACTTTTAACAAGCCACCGGCAAGCAACCAGCCAGGGACAATATATTTTTCCTTATTAAAAAGACACTCCTTGTTTAAAAAAAAAAAAAAAAAAAAAAAAAAAAACACTAATGGTAGTCACTAATGGTCACTCTTAAAAATGGAAAATCTCTTTGGCTCTCTTAATATTTTGTTTGATTCTTTGCGATCAAAGTAACTTTAAAAGTGGAGTAAGAAATACTATTCTTCCTATTGAAAGTGTAATAGTGGCTTCTAATCTCCACAACCAACCCCTTGCTAAACCTATTCGTACACACATACATGCATAAGCTAATTTTCTGGAGATAATACTTAGATAATTACAAACAAGTGCTACAGTATTTTTTTTTTTTTTTTTCGTATCAACAGATTATCTCTCTTCCTAAAAAGCGAAACAACATAATACACCATAACAAACCCACACTCGGATTAAGAACTTGATAATATATATATTGAAAACTGGTTTTCCATTGGGCAAACTAGCAAATTTTTATAAATATAAGCGATGGTTTGGTTCCACCACATCCTTCTTTAACAAAAGAAAAGAAAAAAGAAGAAAAGGAACGTGCATAGTTTATCATTTGATTGCTGTTACAAGTTTGTGTTGTCTATAGTTAACGGTTATCACATTGTAAAAAACACTATACAATAAATGGCAATCAATTACCATACATACTTTTTTTTTTTTAATTTGGTAAGCTAGTGATTACCGCCAAGGTTGACAACACTTCCGCTCCTCTAAGGACGAAACCCGAAGATTCACGAAGCACGAACAACGATATTTGCACGTAGAATGCTCGTGAGCGCTCACGAGGAGAGTTTCCACTATCTGCTCGCCGTGGCCAGGGCTGATATATTAGATCTTTCGATCCAAATAAATAAATAACTTAAATAATTAATTAATATATGTAGATAGGTAGGTAAATATAGTGATGCTCAAAACACCAGAAAAATATGTTTTTTTCCCTGGGTTTAAACCCGGTTTTTTTTTTATTTTGGGAAAATGAGGGTTTTTTCATGTAACGACGAGAAAATATATTTTATATTATTTATCTACAGTTACTTTTGTTTATAAGTGTGTCTCTCTCTTGGTATGGAGAAAATTGCATGTTCTTTCGCAATATAATAATGGTGCCTTCCATTTCAACTCAGGCAATAACAATTATTAAATAAATAAATAAATAAATAAAATTATACCATCACCATCTCAGATATTGTTGAAACTTTTTTTTATATCAACTACACATGTTTTTAAGAAACCCATATTTTTTGTTTTGTCGAAAATTTTTCCGCCAAATAATGGGCCATCAAAGACGGGGAGTACAATTTATGAACTGTAGAAGACATGGAAAATGGTCAACTTCGGAGCCCCACCATTCAGCTATGAAGACAGGTAGTTATAATTCTTGTTGTGGTTGGCTGGCAAAAAAAGTCTCTTAAAAACTTGTCTAGTTGCTATAAAAAAAAGTTTCAACAATATCTGAGATGGTGATGGTACATGCTCTGCCTGAATTGAAAAGGCACGTAATATGGTTCTCATAAATTTTAATATTTTATGAAAATTAAGAAATATTTCTCAGGATTTACCACTTACGATGCTTCTGAAAGTAATCATAAATACAACACACGAAACAAAAATACAACACACGAAACAAATAGTAGCCTATGGACATGCCACGTGTCAAGTCAAACTAACAGTAAGTATCACTCAAAACAGCTTAAGTTAAACGATTTTTGTGTGAAATAAAAGAACACTAAGTAGTATATTGTTTGTAATTGATTGTAAATAATAATTGAGGTCTAGCTACGGATATTAGACCACACATATATGATTAATTTCGGGTTAGACCGGGAAGTAGTGGTTGGCTGGCCCGCACTGCTATAACTTCTAAGTCAATTAGAGTTGCTTTGATCTTAGTAAGAAATAGCAAAAAACCCAAATACTTTGTTAATACAAATACATTATTTTTTCCTGAACTTTCAATTACAGGAATTAGATTAGGTGAGATTGACGGTTAACGGAACATAGCTAGTGAAAAGCCGATTACGATGTAAATTTTTGCAAGGATCAAAAACTGATCTACCAACGTATAAAACGGTGAGGATTATATAATTTTCTTATGTACGAGGGGCAAAGTACCACCAAATCACATTTATCACATATCAAGTGTACTTTTAAGCAAAATGCACTTACACTTGATATAAACCTGAAATCAGTAATATGTAAATAAGATGGACTTCTTTACCTTTCCATAAATTTTGATTCTGAAAACTTTCTTACGGACAAAATATGCGCTTACAGTTTTTCCTTCAGCCATACTATCCATAAAAGAACAAATCTCATGCTCTTTTACTTTTCTCTCTTGAGTTTCCCACAAAGCTGTGGTTGGAGGTTGTCTTTGTTGCGGATCTAATTCAACTGTGGTGATGCAGTTCCACTCAAACTGCACACTGACAATGTACTAGAATTTACAGTTTGGTATAAATTTGGTAGCTTACTGTTTGTATTTTGTCCCTTGGTTTTGAATAGGCCTACTAAATAGAGATGTACGCTTCCAGCTAGTTTGGAGGAGCTTTCTCTTTACATTTTGTGGACTCCTGTAGCACTTGAATACGTGGGCTATTTTCTCCACATTTTGAACTCTGTAAGTCTTGGCAAAATTTACATTCCACCGATTTATTTCCTTTCTGTGTACGCTTTCCAGATATCGTCTTTACGCCGTCCCATTCTCAGAACTAAGCGTTTATCAAATATCATAAATAGAAATGACACTAACTACACAGCGAACTTTCACCTCTTGCGTGAGTGAATAGTTTCCATTATCACCTGATTCCAAAGAAGTTAAGTGACTAAAATTGACATAGGTTACTCTGGTAAAATCAATAAACACCAACTAAAAATAACGTATTTTTGCTTTATTAATGCTTTTAAAGAATGTCTTTTTAAAGGTAAATTATAGACTTTGTCAAGCTGCTACAGCATCATCCCTATTTATCCTAGGATCATGGTTCGTACCGAATTCTCTTTAGAATAGAATACCCTTTCAAACGGTATCATTCACATTTCCCTATCATGTCCTGGGGAGGGAAAGTGTGTGAGAAATCAGGATTTTTTTCTGAATTCTTAATCTTTTGAGCCTTTCTAGACCCTTCCTGTGTTAACGCACAATCTCAAAATCGACTGAAAAATACTAAGGGTGTACAAAATTTCAAGCTTCTATTTTGAATAGTAAGGGCGAGAAAAATATTTTGCAGTGAGCCAAAAACATCCCCACAATGTTCCAGATGACCCCAAATGACCTGGATGTAATATAAAAATTTCCGGAGATATCCCTATTTAACATAGGGTCATGTTTTGTACCTCATTCTCTTCAGAATAGAATAGCCTTTCAGACGGTACAACTCACATGAGTCTATTATGTCCCCAAGGAGGGAAAGTTTGAAGGAAATATGGATTTTTGTTGAAAAATCCCTTTTTTTAAGTTTGCCCCCCCCCCCCCCCCGATTCCCCCAGTGATATTGCACAGATCTCAAAATCAAGTGAAAAATACTAAGGGGTATACTGCATGTGTGTACAAACTTTTAGGCTTCTATCTTGAAAAGTAAGGTAAAAAATATTTACCAATGTGCTAACAAAATCCCTACAATACCCAAGATTCCCGTATAAAACAGAATCTTAGGTAAAAATTTCCTGAGACATTCCTATTTATCCTAGGATCATGGTTTGCACCTCATTCTCTTCATACCTTTCACATGTCTCCATCATGTATCTGAGGCGGGAAAATCGCGAAAGGGGATTTTTTTTTGAAAATATTTTTTTTAAATATTTGTGCCTCTCTGGATCCCCACCCCCATGTGTTAATGAAGAGATCTGAAACAAATCTGAAAAATACTACGGGGTGCGCTGAATGCGTGTGCAAAATCTTAACCGTCTAGATGCAAAAATAAGCCCGCCAAAAATAATAAAAAATAGGCTTTAAAAATTCCTTTGTTTCAAGTTGACGTCATCATACCCTATGTCTCGACGTAGGAATGCGTGAAAGCATACGCAACGTGTTCTACAATGCATTCAGGTGTGAAAAAAATAAAGCTATATTGGTACCATTTTAATCGAATAATGAAGATACTACACTATCATATAAAAATGATATAATTTAAAAGGGTTAATAAAAAAACATTTTTGGGGTGGGAAAATACGATTTGGGAAATTAAACCCGGCTTTAACCCAAAATATATTTTCCCTTCCGTTGGGTTTTTCCCCTCGCCCATATCTCTCTCTCTCTCTCTCTCTCTCTCTCTCTCTCTCTCTCTCTGTGTGTGTGTGTGTATATATATATAAATAAAGATTTGTGTGTGCGCGAGGGTCACATGCTAAAAGTACTGCTAAAAATGTAGAAATGTTTCAAGGAGAAAACTTGAAGATTTGTGTGTGTGCCGATTTCGACAAGTTTAAAATAGTTTGTTCACAATTATCCTTGTTTAATTTAAAAATGATTTTTGAGTGTATTAATGCAGCCAAAATTAAATTAGCATACCCTGGCGCCTTGGACTATATTTCTAAAACTGTTTTCTCCCCTTCCCCGCAAAAAATATAAGTAGTGTAAAATAATGTCAAATATATTTCTAGTTATTGAATGTGAAGGTTATCTTTTTTCACTGTTTTAATACATTCAGGAAATTTTATATTTTGGTCGAGCCATATTTTGATTTCATAAAGGGCAAAGTATCTTACGCGTAATGTAGAAGCGCCGACGTTAAATACAATACAATAAATACAATAAATTTCTAATAAAATAAATTAATTTATTTTGTAATATAACAATGGGGACAAAACCGAATTTTCCGGCTCTACGCAGCGTACCGCCCTAGACTCCAGCCTACTAAATGATAACCCGTGTATTGAGTACAATAATTCACTGGTTCTTAATGTATCCACAACAATATGATAACGAGGACATGAAACGTAACATGTTCACTTACTTTCAAAGTGTTTTCCTTTCCAGTGCGAAATTGGTGTAATATGTGCTCACCGAGCACAATTCACGGGAAGTCCTTCACCAATTTTTTATTCACTGTGTTCTCTTACACCTAACTAATTTTCTCCTCTAATATGTGTTATTTATTCTATTTGTGATTTACAGGAGACTATGCATATGGGATAATGAATTTTTTAACCCCTTTAATGGTGAAAGACCTTGACACTCCGAACGCTAAATCAGGGACAGCTTCTACGAACGCATTTAGTAAGGACTTGCACGTCCTCGGAAATTGCATTTAGAGACGCAATCTTTTGAGTCTGTTCGGGATAGTTCTGTCATTCTTACAAAATAAATAAATACATGAAAAGGAACTGGAGTAATTGAAAATAAATCCCTGTTAAAATGTTAATAGTAGTGGATCATGTTGTAACATCTCAAACCACTAGTGGCAAAAGAACAGCAGCATAACTAAGGGTGTATGGGACCTCCCGCGGAAATGTCGATAGCTCTCCTCTTCCCATGTTCATGAAGACATGTGAAATTTGTATAGCAATATCTTCTCTCTCTCTCTCTCTCTCTCTCTCTCTCTTTTTCTTTTTTTTTCTTTTTTTTACCTTGGATTTCCATGTAGTCAATCACTACTTGCTCATATTCTACAAAAATTGGACACTACTGTTGTTATTCCCAACTAGACTTCTTATTTGTTTGATGCGTGCGTATTCCGTGACTTTCCAGATTAACGATTTATAAATTTTCGGAGTTACGTATAATGTTAAAACAAGCTGTTTTTCCTCGACTAAGGAGTAATAAATAAATTATATATATATTACACACCCTGTTTCAAAAAGAATATACGTATTTCGAATGCATATATTTATTAAATTTTAAGACATACGAATATGAAATTTTACACACACGTTTACGAACCTCTCAAATTCAAATTACGGATGTTCAATATGTCCTCCAGCAGCGACACGAACAATATCCTGCGTCACTAATGTTATGGCAGTACGGATCCGGTTCTTCAACTCGTTCCAGGTTCTATGGGAGTGGTGGTACATAAACGTTGTCTTTAACAAAACTCCATACGAAGTAGTCACAGTGTGTGTAAATAAAGTGACCGTGGAGGCCAGCTGAGACATGCTAAGTCGCCAGTTCCTTAACGACCAATCCAATGGTTGGGTAGAGTTTCATTCAGATATTCACGCACTTGGCGACTCCAGTGAGGGGGTGCCCCCCTCTCGTTGAAAAATGAAGTTGTCTTCGTGCAGCCTCGGAAACAAGCAGTTTTGTAACAGAGATACTGTTGACTGTTAACCGTGTTTCCATTAAAGAAGAATGGGCCATAAACAGATGATCGGGATATCGCACAAAACACATTGACTTTGGGCGAATCTCGTACATGTTCAATGACTGCATGTGGGTTCGGTAGGCCCCAAATTCAAACATTTTGTTTACTTGACCACTAACACTGAAAGGCGCTTCATCATCTAGCGGCTATTAATATAAACTAGACTATGTATTCGTTAATCCAATAGCAGAGCCGAGGCGCAGCGGTCGATAGTTTGGACAAAATAATTCTTCGTAATACGTATATTTCTTTTTTGAAACAGGGTGTATATAGATCTACTTCTTACTGCTCTAGTAAAATCATCAGGTCTGTCGCATTCATATGCGTCTGCTTTCCTACACCGAAGTCGTCACATACTCTGCAAGGTGCTTTTGCAGGTACTGTGTGAAGACAGTTTGGACGTTCAGGATACAAGAAATAAACTTCCTTCCCGTATGACTTTTGGCATCTTGTGAGGTTTATAACTTCTAACAATAAGAGATATATTTTAAAGAAAATGTTTGAACTTTCAGGTTAATTGTGTTATCTATATTTTCCAGGGGCTGAAGCACCATTATACCTTGCTCTTCTTCCACCCAATGTCGACAAACCAAGAGGAGCGTTTGTGTGGTGTGATAAGCGTATTGTGCCATGGGATCAGTAGACGAGCTCTTCTGAAACTATTTTCGTATAAGGTAAAGTCATTATTTTTCCTGAGTTAATAGACTTTGGAATTATTACGTTGCTACCAGCGTAGAACTATACGAAAACCGAAGATTCAGTGCAGTATAAAAAAATTAAAGATTGTAATGTGTACAAAGATCGTTTCGTGGTAATATTTTTCAGAGTGAACTACAATTTTTATCGAACTTTTTTATATATATAAATCATTAGTTTATAAAAGGAAAAATGGACCTACATGAATATGTGTAGTGACTATGGTAATACTCAAAAAAATACTCATTGTTCAAAAAGCTCTGTATTCTCCAAGATTTAAGAATTTAGTGTACGCGGGTATAAAATTCTATTTTAATCTAGGCTTCAAAAATATAAATGTTTCATTAAACAAATAAATAAAATGTACTGGTTTTCTGTAGAAGTACGATCGTTCTTTATGAAGAAATTTGATTTAGAGAACCACGCTTTTTTATCCAAGTTTTAAATCTGTGGGAATAAATAATCTTGAAATTGCATACACATGAAATATTTAGGCCAACATGTAAAAGGGAAGCTGTCACATAGTTCCGATAACTACAATTATCATAGTTTATATTATCTCCATTTCAATACGAGCATAGCTGTTTGTTAAATGTTTAAACTATGTATTTAATTGCCCATAATCCAAATGGAGTTTGATTTTATTTGCTTTGATATATAAGGCCTTATTCGTGCCTCGTTCAAGATAGCTTTATGCGAAATTTTCAAGCCATGAGTATCATATGAACATTGAGATGGGGGGAAAAGTGCGATAGGGCCCGTGTTAAATATTGAAGCTTTAAAAATTTACGTATATTAAAATTTTGTAAAAACAATGGAAACACAAATTTCACAAAATTACATTGAACCAAGGAACTTCCAAACGAATATATGAAAATTTTTATGTAAAACAAACAGTAGAAAATCCTTTAACATAAAGTTAGTATTTTTAACATCTAAACAGTTTGTATTGTGTTGAGGTTTTCATAATTATTTTCTTTGAGTTTTAAGTCCATGTAGAATTTGTCACACATTTCTTTGTCTTGTTAGTAGACGTTCTTCTCTATTCTTTGTCGTCTTCTTGTTTAGGTTTGTGCGCAAGTGTTTTTTTTTTCTTTTTTCTTTTTTTTTTTCCGTTCAGCTATTCATAAATGATATAGCCGTAAGTTCGTAACTTTACGTTCAGCCTCTGCGTAATGGACGAGTTTGATAGCACGTAGAATTATTTTTTTTTGCTTTTGTAAACTTGTTTATTCAAACACACATTGTAAAAGAAAGTTTCTCCAGTTTTCACGCAGAAGACCGGAGTTGGATTCCTCGCCGCGGAGCCATGTCTTGTTACTCAAAAATGTGGACTTTCTTACAAAATACTGATAAAGAAGAGTTTGATAAATATTTGCTTAAATTGCAATGTTAATATTCAAAATACGAAAACATTTACTTTTGAGAGAAAATAGGTTATTGATTTCTCGGTAGTAAAAGCGGTTAAGTTAGATGCATCTTTTTATTTATATTATATACATAATGTTAATAATGTATATAATGGAATTAAGCCATTGATAATACATTAAATTTATATTTACTTAAAATATCATGCTTTCACGACGCCTTTGGTTCTTTAGGTAAAGTCCTTTCACCCTGTCGCATACTTTTCTTGCAAATTGTGAAGTAGGAAGTTCAGGATGTTTGTCCTTAATTTTTCTAACTTCGTCAGTTTTTTCTATCATTGAATGTATCTGAGATTTTAGGAATGTCTCCATTTTCAATATTCACTTTAAATATTTCTGCTAATATGATCCGTCCTGGATCACTAAAGCATCTACCTTCACTAAAAAGCATCTACCTTTCCTTTCTTGTCTTGGTTCTGGTGGCTGTAAATCATGAGTTTCCGCTTCCACTATTTCCGTAGACTATCTTCTTGGCTTTTCCCTCATTTTCCCTCATCATATCTGATAATGCAACGGATGTAGCCGCACTCTCACTGGGTAATGTGAAAAGTTTATATGTATTTTCTGCTATTCTGAGCGAGTGGCTCATGAAGCCAGCTAGCTTTCCTGCCCAATCAGGGGCTTTGGTGTAGACAGCAGTCACAGTACTTTTCCTAAAGATTCTGGAACTTATATTACTATGCAATCCTGCTGATTTCCAAATTCTTTGCATAGAATTGCTATATTGACTCACTGAAATGGGTCTTCCTGTATCCGTTATGAATACGTATTCATGGTTTGGTTTGTACAATCCGCGGCAAAAAACCTGCAACATGAGGATGTAAGTTTATTGTGAAACTACGCCTAACAGCACAGGGAATGAACATAACGTCTAAGTGGAACGAATCACGCCAGGATAAACTTCGGCCTCATCCCGTGCACACTTATTTTGGAGCAAAAGACTTCGTCATTTCACAATAAACTTACATGCTCATGTTGCAGGTTTTTTGCCGCGGATTGTACACATTTGTTACGTATTCGATGTAAGTTTCGATGTGTTTCTTAGTTTCCTCAGATATACAAATGTGTTGATCCTTTCCTTCCCATTTTATGCTCAGAAACTTCTACGACATACATTTTTTTCACGTTGGAACTGTCTTCATCTTGAGGAATGGTTTCAGAAGTTTCGCTAAATTGTTCTTGCATATTAACAATTGCTGCAGGTCTTTATGCAGTATTAAGCATCAAAGTAAGCAATAAATAATCACGTACTGTTGCATGCTCTGTTGATAATTTTCTCCAGCAATGCTTCTGCGGTTTGTTTTATGGAACAGTCTTCAAATTTTTGTACATCTCTACTTGTGATAGTGTTCGCTCTATTTTATTCACTCGATATCTGTCTTTAGACTTGAATGATTGCAGTGATCTCAACTATGCGTTAATAAAACCCATTTGATCTTCGTAGTTATTCCAGTTCATCCTTCTAGCTTGTATAAGATGCCTGAAAAATTTCTTTAGAGATCCTAGGTAAGAAAATACCGTTCCAGGTTCCTTACTTTCTCTCTGAGAGGTGACTAAATCTCTTGTTCACACCTTCGGATAATAGTTCCTCGATCGACGAAATATTACTCTCATGAATAATAGCTTTAACTCGAACCACATGCTGACGCTTATTCTTCGTATTCAAACCAGAACTAGTTTGAGAATTCCGACTTTGTAGATTCTGACGAAGAATTAGCTTTTCTAGACGCTACATTCTCATTCTCTTGCATTATTTCTTTAATTTTCCATTCCCTCAATGCGGAATAGTATTCTAGTCTACCTTTTTTCAGCTTATGTTTCTTTACTAAATGCTGGTCCAGCCTAAAAACATTGGACAAAGTTAAAAGACGACGAAAGAAATGTTCCATCGCAGGATGTATTTCCAAAGAGCTTTTCGGTAAACCATGTCGAATGTTTCTTGCTCTTTCAGGATTCCAGTTGTGAACCTCCCTTACATGTCTTGGCAGGTGAATAACTATTCTTTTACAGATAGGGCACTACTTCCTGTTTCTTTCTTTGAAAGCCTAAAGAAAAAAGGAAATTGTTACAATATTTTAAAAAGTAGCCCAAGAAAGATTAAATAACAATCTATTAGCTTAAATGTGAAATGAATCATTAACGACTAATGGAATTGAAGAGTACAGTAAAAGAGGTGCACTGGTCGGAATCATACGTTGTACGTCACTGGGTTACTGGTAAGGGGGCTAAAACCCTGCAGTAGCTATCTTGACTCTGTTATTGATCAGTTACACTCTTGTTGCACTTCACACGAGAAAGATCAATGTTGGGGTTCAGAATCACCTAGTTTGTATTTGTCACTGGATTACTGGTAAGGGGGCTAGAACCGCCCAGTAGAGTTTTGGTTTCTGATATTGCCCTGGTGTTTGTATCACTTCCCTGGGGAAATGTCACTCACAAGGGACGGAATCAATTTGTCACTGAGGTACTGGTAAGGGGGCTGAAACCCTCCATTACTGGGCTATATACAGTTTCACAGTAAGTGTTTATATGGCAGTGTTCTATATACAGTATTTACAAATGGTAATATTTATTCCTGGGAGGGACACTAATTTTCTTCTTGGCGAACTCCGCCTGCTCCGTGGGGCAGACAGCCTTCACGCTGCTTGTCTCTCCTTTTACGTGTGGCTGAGAGGCCCTGGTTAGCTTGGCCAATGGTACACAAGCTCAGCTAGGCGATCCAGGCAATCACGGTCGGGTGATTTCTACCCCGTCCGCGCTCTGGAACAATTACAATCTGGTTGCTACTGTAGATGTGGAGTAGACGCGTGGAGTGCTTTGTCTCTGCTGGCATGCAGCATGCACTTACTATTCTACAAAATAGCACTCCACAACACAGAACTTCACCAAACTTTCACAGTTTATAGTATAGATATTAATGTTTATTATGATAATGTTTCTAACACTATATTTGTTATTTCTACCACGAAGATAACGTAGAAAGCAGGAGCGGAGTTCACAAACGTCTCGCTTGTTTACATCAACATCCGGGTATGCTGGGTCCCTCGGTGGCCCGGCTTTTATCCATCCTCTTCGGGTTCTTCCGTGAGGTCCGTCCTCTTTCGGCGTTCCTCGGTTTATTTCGTGTCGGCTTCTTGTCTGCTATTCTGTTTACAATCAATAGCACGTGTTGTGTTGACATGTGCTTTTGTCGTGATGTGGGGATCCTTACAGTAGCCTTGTAGAAAGTAGAAGATTGCGTTACTGAGCCAAAAGAGGATCATGGAGTTTCATCTGTCAATTTCCTTCAGTCTGATACATTTAAAATTGTAAACCATTTGGTCAGTACGTTAAATATAAATTACTGTAAAGAGATTACCTTCAACCCGTTCAATATTTAGGCAATGGAAGGATAACCACATTTTCTTTGAACGTTCACAAAGAGAAGGTTAAGGAAGATAACAGATGTAGTATTTTCTTTTATATCTTTTTTCTATACATCTTATATAGAAGATAGTATATTATTATTTATTATTATTTTCCAAGAGTGCAGCCTGTTTATTTTCATAGAAGTTTTCAGCCAGTTGGTCTGGATCAGGGAGGTACGCAAGGTGCGAGTCCGGACCCCCTCTCTCCATAAAATCCTGGCTTTTCTTTATCAAAACCTCCATATGGTGAATCATCTCTCCTTTTTGAACTGCTTGAGATGGTTTTGTTTTTGACACGGAGTGTTTTGGATTCAGAT
Source organism: Thermobia domestica (assembly GCF_964235325.1). Lineage (NCBI taxonomy): Eukaryota > Metazoa > Arthropoda > Insecta > Zygentoma > Lepismatidae > Thermobia > Thermobia domestica. Next base: position 151,161,635 of record NC_137468.1, read on the forward strand.
TTAATATAGTGGAAATTGAAAACCTACATTTTTGAATCAAGACTGCCATACTTATACATCAGTAGTATAAATCATAATCCTTCTCAAGCTTAATTATGAAAATCAATTATTGCCATTGATTTAACTAAAGAATCAAGTTTCTCTCTGTCCTGGTAGATGTAATCTTGTAAGTGATAGTCGATATTTCCTAGAGGATAATGTTTGATTGACGTTACAAGCGACGTGACATCACACGTTCACATTTGAGGCACACAAACGTTTGGCTGCGTGACATTTGATTATTTTTTTGAAGTATATCTTGTTATTTAACACGTTAAAAGGTTTAATACAGATTACGTTAATATTATGTAATTTCTGCCAAATATTTTGCTTTGTATAAAGATAAAAAATTCACGCATCGTGAACTGCGCATGGGGAATATGGAAATAACGCTCCACATGTACTCAAGATACGAAGTGAGGTGGGTTGTTAGTCCCACGTTCGACCACCGCCTTTACCTTCTCAAGATGCCCAGAAGTAACAAATGCGTTTTGGTACTTAGTTTGATAAGACGCTGAGTGGACTTCAGTGTCACCCATGGGAACATTCCCAGAAATCTCCAGTCTGGCAGAGAAGTGAACCCGGGCCGTCCGATTATTAGTACGACGCACTACCACATGAGAAATTGAGTCAAGACTATTGTTTGAAACGCTGATTTTTAGCTATACATAAATACGACTATATGCGTATTAAGGCTGGTTTTCTGGTTTATGAATAGAGGGTATTCTAACTCGTAGAATTATTTTTAAATAATAAAAGGATTACTAATAAATATCAATGATACACTAGCACCCGTACTAGGAGTTTCGTTTGAACGACTACCCCAGTCACTGTTGTTCGAAAACTCAGGAAGATTGACCCGCGAAATCTGTTCTTTTTTCCTCTATTTATATTCCTAAAATTAATTCATGGTCATTGTGCACCTCCTTCTACTTCTACATTCTTTTCGGACCTCTGTTTCTTTTCCACCAACCGCTCTCTCTTCTACACTTCCCTCCTAATTCCCATGCCAAGCCCAAACTTTCTCTTTTTCTCTTGTAAAATTATCTAAGAGCACAGCATTAACACATGCAGTACATGAATGCCATTTTATATAGTTCTTATTAGAACATATCAGACAAATAGTAAAATTGATTAGCTCCCCTCATTCTTATTTTGTTTTCACAATATCGCAAAGCACACACTGGATGCTCGCATGGTAATAATTGTGAATCCATAATCTGAAATAATAAAGAAATGGAATTTTTTACTATCAGAAAATAATAAGTTTAATTCTAAACAAGGCAGTATAAATTAACCTTGAGCATAATACAAATACCTTATAGTTATAATTTACATTTCGGTTTTTACTATTTGTTCAAATATTAATCAGTTTACATATCAAAATATTTGACTTTAATTATGTTCCCACAATTATTTTATCCTATAAAAAACAAGCAGTTTTCTCTATGAAAATTTACAGATTTTAAGACATACATATATTAAAATGAAACTATATTTTTCCTTTCTTATATCCTAACATTTTTTAACATCACTGTACCTCTAATACTATTAATTTTTGATCTTTTAAGCAACCATCATTTCCAATAAATTATAATTTAGACTGAGCTTCAGTTCTACAAAATTAAAAGTAATTAATTTAAATTTCATGTATCAGTCTTGTAATGTAAATCTATTTTATGCCCAACCGATTATTGTACAACCCGTTGCCTTCAAACACCGCAAGTCTCATTCCCAGCGGACTTTGGGATAGGATACGACTTAATTCACCTATCTTCATACATCAACAGAATGATCAACTCAATTGAACAATTTTTGACGGTCCGATCAAATTATTTCATTACGGAAAAACAAAAACAATTTTACATATCACACAGGTTATTTTCAAGTGTTTTGAAAATAACTTCACCTTTGTAAAGAATCATAGCTTCGTCCAGAGATAAGTTTTCTGTCGGTTGGTAGTTTATATTTGTCACGTAGAAATTCGAAAACGTCCCTCAGTTTCCAGAAGCGGTCATAAGATTTGTCGTTCACGTCTGGTGGGTTACTATTATCAGAGAAGTGAAGAAAGCGTAAAATGTAAAAGGATTTCTACCTAGTCTTACCATACCACGAACAGGATATGAAGCCGGACCGACTCGAATAGTCTGAGTATCTGTCTCGTTTTTGTCCCATACTAAGGTGGACAGGAAAAAAAAAATCGTCCAACGTAATGGGTGTGTTGTTTCGTTTATTTCCTGCCACTTGGCGTCGAAACATGATGAGTTTACCAGAGTAGGAAAACAGTATTCCCAACTGCCCACCAACACCCCTTACTGTGGTCAAAAAAATAAACACGTTCCTTCATAAGACGTGAGTCACAGCATATGATAAACCAACGTGATAATATTCGATGCAAAACATTTAAAAACTTGTACGAATCTCAGGCTATTTAATTTTTAAAATAACTTTTTTTTAAAAAAACATAACAAACCTACTTTTTATCGTGGTTCAAAAGTTAGTAGAAATGGGAATAAAGCTTTTTATTAGGTGTTCCTTATTGTGTAAAGAGATATTCGGCACCTAAACGAGCCAAAAACTGTTTCCCAACCGGCCAGCCGCATGTCACATCGGGCCTTCTGCATACGCCAATATAATGGCATACGGGATCAAAGGACGTACTATTTTTTTTTTTTTTTTTTTGTCAAAGTAGTGGCGGGCTGTAACATGAAACTGTCTTTGAAATCTGTAAAGCTAGAGAATGAAGATTTAAAATTGAACCATTCTCTACTGCTCTTACTAAGAAGAGGAGCGGTCTTGGGCAAAATATGGGCCAGTGATATTTTTTCTCTTCACGTAAGTGATGGCGTCTATAAACTTAAATGGATCCTGATCTGGTTCTCCACTGAAAGTTGGCAACTGTATTTTTAATTCATCTGGCCATTTGCGATTGAGTTGTTGAGCATTTTGCTGCGGCGCGCTATTGTTGTGATTTGGGGTTTGCATTTTTAGATTTATCTAGTTCAAAGATTTGTGCATTAAGCTCACATTCGGTCTGTACACCTAGGGCCACTGAGTGAGCTTATTTCTATTGACTCCGCCAAGTTTATTACAGATTTCCCGCATCTTAATCGCATACAAGGAATATGATTATTTGCCTCAGTGAGTCTGTGTATGCCTAGTTTCAGAGTGATTACTTAGGACGAGCCCCCAGTTTACAAGTGAGACTTACTACCAGTCTTACGTTTGCAATTGGCTTCAGACGAGCCTTTTTGAGTTCGAGTGCTATTACTAGTCACACAGTATGCAAGTCAGTTACCACACCCTCCAGATAACAGCAATTAATCTTGAAGAAAAATAAAATTCACAGAAATTTAGGAGAGGATCACGAAGGACATGATCGAAAAGTCTTTATTCGAAATTAGTAACTGAAATTAAAACTGAAGCAGGAATTCAGAAAGAACTTAATTTCTTGTTTCGGTAAATTAGCATCAGACCTAATCTTCGCAAGACTTTCCTGTGCCTGAACGCCCAAATACAACAGTTCTGGCTTAACAATTTTTTTTCCTGGTTTAAATGATCTAGATCTTTGACGGGCTTCTAATACATTCCACATCCGAAAAGTTGCTACACAATTTTCTCAGTAACATCCTTAGTTCTGGTTTCAGCTTGTGTAATAAAGGGGTCTGTATTAAATTCCCTGGAACAATGTATTCCGTCAATAGGCCAAGAACATGCCATAAACTCCAGATATGCTTCCGTAAATGGATTCTCCATTGTTCTTAGCATCGCTTCTGTAGTTTTTGACGGGTCTTGAAAGCAGATTTCTCTTAACCCTCCGTCGCAAAGTTGGGGTATACCATACCCCAGCCGTATTACCTGGTTTTCACTATTAGATGACTCCACGGGTTAGCCAAAAGATGATAGCAAAAAATCAGTAATATATAGTAAAATCATATGATAGTAATATTATATCCCAACTCGTTAAAAATGTGCTAAAAATATAGACAAAGCTATTTGAGGTGATGGAGTGCAATACACCCCACCTTTGCAGTGGCGGTACGGGTCTCTACCTTTCTAATACTCTATCGACACAAGCTTTTAAAGAAAGGCAACGTGCAGTTGCTGGAAACAAAATTTTGTGTTTTTCAGTGCCAAAAAATCTTGAAATTCTTTGAACGGGTTGTGTACCGGAACTTCTACTGAAATGTGCTCCTAAATTTCGCAAGGTCTTCCTCAGACCGAGGTAGTTTGAAACATACCTTGGATGCTGCCAAATTTATTAGATGGCATATAGATTTTACGCAGACGATATGCGGGAATTCTTTCCGAAGAAGCGAGGAAACCGTGTTCTCCCACCATCACATTTGTGGTGTCGGCTGAGAAACCAACTAAGTTTAAAAGTTGAATATTGTTTGAAACTAAACAACTCCTTAAACAATTGTATAGGTCTTTCGCACCACTAGATGGCAACTCTGCTAAATCTAAAAACCTAGTTTTTACTTTGAGAGTGAGTTAATCAAAATATATTACAGTAAGAGCGCATTGTTTCTTTACACTTTGATCTGTTTCTTCCATAGTGAGTGAAAAATAAAGCACTATCTTGACTAAGTCCCTCATGCACTTTTTTCTGAAACTATTTACTGAGTGCATTCCTCATAAGCACCCCTGCTTTCGTGCTAGGAACACGAGTTTTATTTTATTTGTTTATTTCTGTAAACTTCGTGTTCTACTGCAGCTGATGATTCTTGTAATTTCGTTATTATTATGTAATGTTAATCAAAAAAAAAAAAATCTCTGATTGAATGCATCACATTTTATTCCTACAGTAAATTTTCCATATTTAAAATAAATCACTAATCACGAAACAATGGTTTTAAAACTGAGGTTTATGGAACCCAGAGTTTGTCCCAGAGTCACGGGTGTATGGAACCCCGAGTCACAAAAGTTAACCACCCACTTCTATCCTACGCGATTTTCTACTTTGTATTCGTATTTCTGTGAGATTAATCTACAACTAGATCTTCCTAATGGTCGATTTCCCGATTAGTCTTTCATTTTGCGTACATAACATGCTTACATAATCCGCGTAGACCTTACAATGTTTGCTAAACCATATATATTATACACCCTTCTCATGCATTATATATTCCCTGAGAGTAAGCGACCATATTTCAGCACAATAGACATGATTTTAAGCTTGGAATTCCTCGACACAATTTGCGACAAGAGAATAACTCAAATTCCTTGGTTTTAGTGTACATTTAATTTCTTCGTGCATATGATTTTGTTCTGTTAATATTGATCCTTGATATTTCAAAGCACTCACTTTATCAAAAGTACGTTTTTGTTTTTTTAACGTCTTCATGTGTGATCTTACCCTCATCCGAAATTAAGTTAGTAATGTTTGTTAAAGCAAGTAGGTATATTCGACACCCACATCACTGTACGATATTAAAGGTCAAAATTTTATTTCCGTATACCAACAGCCATATATTAAGCTTAAAATATTTATCTAATTCTGTCCATTAATTTCTTTTACAATGCTAATTACAGGTCAAAAAAATTAAGGATGTCAGAACTAACTTTTACTCTATATTATTATTTGGTTAATGTTTATCTTTTAATGCAAGGTCGTGGTGACTCAGTGGTAGTGCTTACTTGTGCTACTTGAAGTCCCGTATTTAATCCCCGGCCAAGTAAATTTCTGCTGAATAAACACCGTGCTCGTGTTTTTTCTTGGTTCTCCCGTTACCTTCGTCTTTTTCAAGAGCTTTTATAAAAGCGACACTACATAAAACCACCACCGCCTCCTTTAGCCTAACTGGCATAACCGTGGAATTTAAAACTTAATTTCATTTTTTTTTTCTTGCAGAAAATCAAAAGTACTGTAGGCATTTACAATTTCACATAGTCCCTCCTAAAAGAAATATTTAAGTTAACCGCGGTATTTGCTAAGATACACAATTTTAGTGAATTATCCTACTCAAAAAGAATAAGACTTTTTTCACTTTCCCTTTTGCTGAAAAGAACGACACATTTCAATACAATAGCTTACTCTTATAAGTCTCTTCCCTAAAAGATCAGCCAAACAGTGAAAACCGACCCATACATGGGAGTGAAAAACGACGGCTATTCAACTACAGCTTAGTTTCCACAAAAAAAAAAAAAAAAAAAAAAAAAAGATCTTTACTCTTCAAGTTAAGTATCACAAACAATTGTCAAACACAAGAAATGTTTCCCTTTTCTACACTTTTTTCTTCTACCAATACTAATTGAAAAGAGATGGTTCACAATTCTTGAAATAAAACACCAAATTTTAAGTATATGCTATTCTATTTTTCTTTCTCTCACTATTTACATTATGTACAGATTTTCTTTCTTTTAGGGTAACCCCAATATTTCTTCAGGTACAAAAAATAATTTTCTAAATGTAAAATAAATTTGGATTTACACAATATTCACATGTGTACTTCTCGAGATATATATATAACGGTATTATTTGGGCAGTAACTACTAAAAACCCTTTCGGGTACGTGCCAGGACGATCTTTCAAACATTTGTTCAATGATGTCTAATATATAGTTATTATCCATCCTGCAAAGAAAGCAAGATACATAATTATAGATAAAACATATTTTCAAACCTAAACAAGGTAATAAGCTATACCCTGGCCGGCGAACGATGATTTCTGACAGCTCAGCTCGAAAGGACGACTGAGGAGTGCGGTATTGCCATGAGTTTCTCGCGCAAGGAGAGAATCGTCTGCTTCCTCGTTGAGGGTGAGAGGGGGTGAGTGATAGCTTGGCAATGTGTGGTGGTTACCATGGAGACGCGACAGGTTCTGAGCCTAAGGTTGGTTGATCTACTGTCTTCTGCTCGCTCGCCGTGGCCTTGTGCAAAGCTGTCAGAAATCGTCGTTCACCGGCCAGGGTATAAGTTCTTAAATCCTATATTTAAGCAGAGAGCGTACTACTAAATTTCTATCAATATGAGTAAGACACTAAGATTTTCATTCTTTCCAACCTATTTTTCAGTCCTCACGAATCCATGCATTCAGATTGATAAGTATCAATTTCATTTTAATTTGCAATAACTTTTTTTTTTATAACTAAAGAAGCATCTCGCCCATGGATTGTACCACATTTTTAAGAAAATACTATATAAATAAAGTGAACCTAATCTCATCTTAACTCACTTGAATATATTCAACAAATAGTTCTTCTGTTTATCAGTTTACCCTCTGATAACCCTTTAACGTGTAAAACTGTTTTATTTCCCACAACACCTAATGTGATTCGAATACTGTCAATGACTATTTTTTGACAATAAGCAAACCAACTATAACATCTATTATTTTAAAAATGTCAATAAATAAGATACAAAGATTTTCCACCTAAATACACGTATTACTTCTTAATTCTGACCTTTTATAAGTGGCCCCGAGTTCGATTCCCAGTAAATAAATAGATTTCAGGATAGTTACCCTTCCTACCTAACATGGAAGATCTACATCACATCATCAATTCTTTTATTTTTCCTTCCCTTCATTTTCCTAAACAATTTATACCTCAGTTCAAGAATAAAGTTCATATAATTGTACAGTTCGCCTTATGAAAGGTTATACTCAAGTGGTTCTCAGTTGTTGTTACTGCGACCCTACGACCCACATTAAATAATAAAAAGTATTTTGTGGCTCATCTAATTTTATTCAAATACACATTGGCATTCTACGTAATGGCGTCGCAGCTATTCCAAAGCAATTAAATGTTGTAAACCATATCTCTAATTACAGTTCGTTCAGTCTCTATGAGTAATTAACATTACATTTGTTTGAGGATGTGAACACGCTGAGCGACCACGAATGTTACAAAGTAAGGTTAGATGTTTAAATTTTAATAAATCAAAATTTAGTTGGTTGCTTTTATATGTCAAATATCTCTTTCAAACTAAAATATATTGTAAATTTGTGAATATCAGTCGGTGAATATCAAGTAAGTGTAATATAAATCCAGCATTTCTAGTGACTTGAAATTTTCATTTTCTGCATAGTACTTCGCATCATGTTTCTACATCAAAATAATTTTTTCATAATGAAAAGGAAAAAAAAACGTCTCGTGACCCACCTAAAACAGCCACGACCCACCAATGGTTCGTGACCCACACTTTGAGAAACACTTATTATAGTCTGTAATCTAAATTCCCCATACCTACATTTCCTAAAATTTATCCTCAACATTTTATATAAGATTTTTGCAACTGTCATACATCATCAACCACGAATGAAATCTCATATTACTAAATATAGTTTGTAATCTCGCGTAGCGTAGTCGCTAACGCTCTCCCCTTGGGTGCGCCCAGTCCCGGGTTCGATTCCCGGTACGGTACTTGGTCGAAAAAACTCAAACGTTTTTTCAGTCCATTTCCGTGAATGAAGTTTCCCCATTCACACTAGGCAAATGCCGTGGTGGTACCAAACTTATAGGTCCCAGACAGTTTTTTTCCTTCCCTTTCCCTGAATTGTGCTCGCCGAGGGACGTTATCCCTTAAAACGTGAAGGGCTAAATGACCTTCGATGCCAACAGCTAAAAAATCTAAATCCTAAGTATACTTTTATAAAATCTACCCTCCAAACATTTATCAATATGCTCACTTTGTAGCTTATATGTCTTCTGTACGCTAATCAGTTTACTTCGTAAATTTCTGACTATATACCTAATCCAGTAATATTAGTCTTTTCATTCACAATTTTCTTCCCTACACAAAATTAAATCATTAGTAGTAGTACCAATAATAATAATAATAATAATAATAATAATTTGTTACTTCTCAATATTACAAAAAAAAAAAAAAAAAAAAACTCAAAATAATTGTAGGATATGTCCTTTCCATTTCCTCCATATAGAATTTTAAGTATAAAACAGAAAGCAAAGCAATTATATGCATAACGAACACTTTTATTTACGATATATATATTTATTGTATACAACATAGTGAACAAATACACACTATAACTTAGATCATGTCAGTAACATTCTGATGTAAAAGCATCTAGCATTTCCACGACATAATAATATAAAGTACTGAATCAAGTGGTCCCCCGTACCGTAGTCGGTAATGTTCTCGCCTTCGGTGTCCCTTCTTCCGGGTTCGATTCCTGTTCGAAAAAATGTAACAGATATCCTGCGTGAAGTTTCCCTCATTCTCACCAAGTAAATGCCACCATAGTACCCAACATACAAGTTTCACTTCACATCAAGGCACTTTCGATGTGCGTTACTTTATCCATTTCACTTGCATTATTAATGTTGTAGAAGCCTTCAAAGTTTGGCTTTTGAATTTTTGTGATACTCTAGCGTCATTAGTTAGCAGCACTGAACAGTAAGTTGTATTCTTTGGTTCGTAGATTTGAAATTTGTAATAATCAAACGTAGTGTCATTTCAAAAATAAGATGTGGATTGCCAACACTGTTCATTAAAGTTGTGGTGGCCAATACGTGAGGTGTCGTCTCCCTTCTTATTTCGTGGGAAGTTTCGCTTCTGTGCCTCTTTCGGTGTAGCAGTAATCGTACTGGCTACGTTTTAAAGAAAACCACCTTGTATAATTTAAGGTAAAAGAGTTATTTCACGTTTCCTTAATCCATAAGCTTACATGTTCTTTCGTTCGTAAAACATCTATTTTGTTTATCTACAGGAAGCTACAGTATTCTTTATATATAAGAAAATGTATAAAAATAAACAGCTGATGCACTTCGTAGAAAACTGATTTCTTGTTGGCCAGTCTGGCCAAATACATACTTAATGGACATAAAATTGCATTTATAATTCTGGTCAAATAATAGTCTTAAGTTACATTTCTTATGGTATTCAAATGAAATGATTCAAGGTAGCCTACGAACATACTTTCTAAGCTACAAATGAACTAATTTTTTTGTTGCTATGGCAAATTGTCTAAGTAAGCAAAGTAACAGCTAAAAATATGGAAGTGACTAATTTGTTAGATTAAAAAAAAAAAAACAGCTAGTGGGTTCCTAGGTTAAACATTGCACACACACACACACACACACACACACACACACACGAACAATGGTCTGTCCGATGTACTACTGTTAGATAATTATTCTTTTTCTCAGGCGACCATTTTCCAATTCTTTTGTCTTTCTCTCTTGTTCGCCAACCCAGTTACACATTCCCTCAGTTTTCTTGTAAATGTAGAATCATTAACTATGGTATTTTTTCTCTTAATTGCAGTAGTTCCTAGTTTTCTCTAATAATTGATTTTAATCGACACATCTTTGGAATCTCTCCTTTTTTTCTATTTCATATTTCAATATTTCGGATAGTTTTCCTATCACTATTATTATTAAAAAAAAAAAAAAAAAAAAAATGCCGCTTGTCAGGAATTTGCCCTTGTCACTTCCGAAGACTCGGACTAAATATTGGACAATGGACCGTCCGTTTCGGTTCTTAACAGCTCGCAGAGAGCTATAGATGTGCTGGCACATTCGCGTGGTAATTAGTTCGTGTGTGTTCTCAGCTGTACTGACAGAATGTGTCATTAGGCCACCCAACATCCCTCTTAAATTCGGGGCGCGGCTGTGCACTAAACTTACGGCAGTTTTTCTGAATGATCGTGATGTTATCCGCGTAGTACAACTTGCAGCCTTCCAAATTTGCTGAGTGGAGTGAGTAAACTGGCTCACTGTCATCTTGTTTCCCGAGTCCGTAACAAACACATAATCATGTTCTGGTTGAAAACTGGGTCTTACAATTTCTATACGAGTTCTTAAAAATGTTTGTTTCCTTGTTCATATATATATGAGCTAGTCCTTTTGACGCTGCTGTTTTATGCTCAAAGACTTGAACAACATACATTCTTTCGTCTCTGGTACTTCTACCTGCTTACTCAGGTGTTAAAAGAAAGCAACCGTTTGCAAACTACTACTTTTATATTAACAATAGCACCTGGCGCTGGGCCGTATTGAGCATGAGGGTTATCAATAAATAATCCCTCACAGTTGTTCTCCTGAGGACAACATTTGCCCCTCACTTCGATTTTTACGTACTCATTTTTATCGTGCTTTCATCAAATTTCTTTTTTTGCAGATGTGACTGCAGTTTCACGTTCTTTTATTTGCGTTCGTGCGTCCTTTTTACGTTGAAACTTTGAAACTATTTTGCCCAGCCTTGCAGAAAGTTAACCTGTTCATGAAATTGATTTGCGTCCAGCTTTTTTTTGATTGTAATAAATACATCAACAGTGTTTTGAAAGAGTTCATATACAAGGTTTGTCCGGAAAATACGTATAAAAGTTGATTTACAATTATTCAGGTATTACAATATGGCCTCCTTCAAAGTACTCTCCGTTAGACAAGATGCACTTCTACCAACGCCGTTTCCACTGTTGATAACATTTCTGAAAGTCTTCAGTTGGTATGCTGTTCAGTTGCCGTGTCGTTTCAGCCTTTATGGCTTCCACATCTCCCAAGTGCCGCCCCCGAAGCACCATTTTGCATTTCGGGAACAGGAAGAAGGCACAAGGGGATAAATCGGGTGAATAAGGCGGGTGGTCTGTCACGGTGATTGAGCTTCGGGCCAAAAACTGACGCACAACGAGCGACGTGTGAGCTGGCGCATTGTCGTGATGAAGGATCCACCTGCCCCTTGTGTCAAATCCGGTCGAACTCGGGCCACACGAGCTCTGAGACGTCTCAAAACTTCCACGTAAATCTGTCCGTTCACACTCTGGCCGGGAGGAACAAATTCCTTGTGAACAATGCCCCTAGAATCAAATATAACAATCAACATTGTCTTCACATTGGATCTTGCTTTTCACGACTTTTTTTGTTCTCGGTTCTCCTGGTAGCTTCCATTCCTTGCTTTGAGATTTCAGTCGTGAAAAATAGGCAAAAAATTTCAAGGGGGTTGTTTGAAGTCAGGTGTCTAACTTAGGTCCAGGAGTGCCAGTAAATTGTGGGAGGGTCGGTCCAACGTCATTTGGCTGTCTCCATACTAGCTCCTCCTCCTTCTACTTCCTCAATATGCTCTTCCCACTTCTTCATAGTAGGTGTCATCTTTGCTTGAGTCCTCTCCTGCACTCTCAAGCTCCCAATCGGATCAGCCACTGATATCGGCTTAAGTGGACTCGAACCCCTCGAGTATGTTGCGGACCTCGTTTGAAAGATCTTCCACCCTTATATATGTTCCATTATCGGCCACGGATAATAGAAACAAGCACAAAGCACAAGAATGAAAACGCACGCAAACAGCAGAGCTCTACGAACACCAACTCGAAATTGACTCACACGTAAGTTCTGCCACATCTCTCTTTCTCTAAAAATTCTTGCCCAGCCTCTAAACTTTCAACTCAACTTCAAATATAAACAAAATTTACGAACCAGATAAGAAAGGTTCGAAGGCTTTTTTTTAAAGTTTCTTTTTTACAATGGTTCTTTGTATAGAGTGTGGACACTCTGGACAGAAACACTCACACACACACTTTTTCCCTCTCAACATAATTGGTAATAACCACCTCGAAATGTAAGCTGAGTTTCTCACAACACAAACAATCTCCTCGTGTCAGCAGAAATAATTGATAAGCAATCGGTCACAAAAGTCGACGTGAAGTAATGAAAGAAAGAAAGGGAGGAAAAGTAACAACTTTATGGCTGGTGAACCATTTTTGTCACGTGTTCCTTTGATCGTTTTAGAACGCACAAATGCGAGCAGCGGGAAGTTTGATGCAGGATAGCCAGTGCTACATTAGTTATTGGTCTGAATAATTTTTTTTGGTCCAAAAGGACCAAGTTCGTCGTGTAAAGGTTAAATAAGATATAATCCTTCTTACTATGAATATTATGTGATTCCATATACATTTTCATGATTTCCTTGTACGTATCGTATTCTGATAAAATACTAAGTTTCCAAGTCTAACACATGTTTACTTTTTAAGATACAGCTATGTATATTGTTATTTTTCAAGCCGCTATAACATTCATTGCAAAGAAAAACTGTTTGGGATCCAGTTAATTAAAGCGGACTTAATACAATTAATGTCACTACGTGATTTCTTACATGCGCAATTCATACTTTTGCTAATGCACAAACGCGTCTTCTAAGAAAAAATAAACTCAACAACTAACAAACAGTATCAAGACACTGTTTCTTTTCTCTACAAGTTTTGCACTCTAGCAGTCAAACATTTATTTCGTGTTCTAAAACTATCGTTCTCCAAAGCACGAAACATTTATATTTCAAGTTGTAATAGTTTGCTAATTACTTACTTGGTTTCCCCTTTCAAGTTTCTTTTCCAAGATTAATTTTTTTATTCATGTTTATTTTTAAATAGTTTCTTAAAATGTAAAACGCTATAACGAAAAATTAAAATAATGCATACATGTGAAATAGTAATCATCAAATAATATATGTAAATGCACAATGCAATAGTTAATGTTATTAAACGATCCAACCAAACATAATTTTTGCGCATAGTGTGTTTGATAGTGGACATTGTTTATTTTCCAAATCAATAATATTAGCTAGTGGAAAAAATATCTTTAATTCAAAGTGTTTTTCTGCACCTTTGCAATAAAAGGTTGAATTTACAAAGTTTAATGCTAACCATTCAATTTGTTTTTTGATAACCTAACGGAAGTAAATTGTATTCTACTGGTGATTTTATTAAACAATGCTAATTTACGTATCATCACATGCAGTTAAACGAAGTTCATGAATAATAAATTCATGATTTGAAGTCTTAAAAGCTTGTATGTCAATTATGTATTCATTACCACATGTTAAATATTCATGTTTACGTTGTAAGAAAAAACGGTTCAACAAATTATGCATTCACGTACTTTTCGTATAAAGTTTATACTTCAGATTTGACTGTCCTTCAAGCAAATCAATAAATTATTTAGTTGGATAACAGCAAGTTCCGATATCATGAAGCAAATATTGTTTAAACGTAAGTTCTACATTAGGCATTTTAACCACCGGCCATTCAATAACAGTCAAACCAGCAAAAGTCACACGGTCAATCTTTCTATAATCAATCACACCGCCTACTTGCCTAGCAGAAGTACCAGCGCTAACTAGATCACGGTCCACATCAGGACACTCCAAAACATCGTAATGGTTACCAGTATAACGGAAATGTATATTTTTTTTATACGGTTTAGGTGCAATTCTATGGTAAATACCACCTGATGACCTCAAATTATGTACGCATATACCTACACCATAAACATTAGCAACCAACCACAGCACACAGTGATCACCATAACCATCGACAGGAACAGTATCACCCCTATAAAATGTCACGCAATTCCTTAGGTTGTACCCACTCGTCTACAGCCGGGTTAGCCAATAGTAGTCTTAAAATCATCCACACCCATATCCAATTTTAGAGCATACAATAAAGAGTGGAACATACAATTACCATCCCCAGGCATTTTCTTAACGTCAAAACTACCCTCACACGGTACGCTACTTGGTAGATCAGCCCACTCATTCTTAGATCTAACAACAGATACAGTAACACCAGCGTACTCAGTCGGTTGCTGCACGGACTGTAAATCACCAACTCCAGTGGCAATACTAGTTTCTTCACTGGTAAGTACAGGTGCAGTAGGCATATAACGTTCCATGTTAGATTCATAGGACTCAACTTCCTCAGACTGATCATAATCATCTCTTTTCTCACGTAAATGTTCATCAAGTACTTCTCTAACATCTTTTTCCTTCACACCAACTAAATTTTGCACCTCCTCTGAATCCACAACCGTCAAATTCGGATTCTCAAGTAAAGAATCATCAAAAGATGTAACCAGTCTTCTACAACGCAATGGACAGTTGCCCTCAGCTACATATTGCACAGTCTCATGATAGGAATAAACCCTTACCGCATTTTTAATACTAACATCAAAATTTTCACCACGGAGAGCCCAGTGGAAGACCATACAACGTAACTCGCCCATTTTCTTACTAATAACTACGGGTATCTTAAAGATACCGTGGATAAGTAATCTAAAAGTCGACCAAGTCATTTTTTTCTATATTCTTTTATCTTCTCAATTCCTTCCTGGATCACTTTACCCTCCTCCCACCTCTTAGCAAAAGAAAATATATAAACAGCCGTAACTAATTTAAGATTTCCGGATCAACCCTATTAGGCACACACGGATTTACCATTGACAATAACACGAGTATTCAAAGAAGTGGCATAAGCCATAAGTTCGTTAGGGTTAAACTTTCCCTCACCCGCTCTCATGGCATAATGAAGTAAGTCATCAACCAATTTCTTAGGGGCTTGAAACTGAACAGGAATAGTGCATATAGTCAGTTTCAACATCATCTGAATCCCTTAGATCATATTCCCATGATCTAGATGTTATTGTATATAAATCCTCAGAACCAGGTATATATACACGCTTATGAAGCGAAGATTTAGGAATAACACTATGTGTATTTCTAATTAATCTATAAAACATGACTCCGTCTCTATAATCAGTCAACTCAACAAAGATACTATCTTTATAACTCACAGTACTCATTCTAAAAATGTCCAAATAATCTTCTACTCTATGCACATATGAATAAGAACTATCACCAACAAAATTAATATACTTATGCCTACACTGCATACAACAATCCTTATTTATAACTTCCCACTCAACTTTATAGGTAGGAATAGTTCCCCTTTTATTATCACCCAACATGAGAGGGTCAAACAACATCGAACCGTACGCTGCAACACTTCTTTCTATACATAATTTTTGCTAGAGTCTTGAGCGATATATCATAATTAGCATGCAGCAAAATCAAGAACCTTGCTGTTCGAGCACAATTTTGAGCAACACTCGCAAAAAATTCTTTTCCCTGTCCCCCGATTCTTAACCATATCATGTTTTTTGTAAAGTCGTCAGATTTCTAACCGATTCAAATTCTATAAGCCTAGCGCTATGTCTCTGCGCATCCCTAGCATCCAATACAGGGCAACAAGAATGTATATTCGTCCTACCCCTCAAAACATGTTTTAACCAGTTCCCACCAACGTCACATACATAGTCATCATAACCTTCAAAAGGTTTATTATTACTATTATACTTAACCCTATCCAACAGCAACGCTTCCTCACAAGAACGCGATGCAGCTGCATACGCGTGATGATGGAATTCCCTATTTTGAAATTCCAAACGTAATTCTGGAAAATAACTAAATTTATTCTCTTCTGTTGTCAGTGAAAACCTAATAATAAGTTTCTCTTCTGCTTATTCAACAAACTGGTACATAACTTAGAAAGAACATCTTTTTCCACAACCCTACTGTCAACAGCATGAAATCTATACATGTCACCTATAACTTCCTCAGAAGCAACGTAAGAATCATCAAACATACTATCACTACTAACAACTAAATTTTTACCACTAACATGCTTATTCACACCAACGCATTCATACTCTAATCTCTCACCAAAACCAGGAAACATCCACCTCATCAATCTTTCTACAGAGCTCACACTAGGATAGTAACCAAGAATGGAAATGATCCAACAAACAAAAACCTGGGTGTCAACTAAAACACCATGTGTAAGCAAAGCATATATAAATTTTTACATAACACAATCCATCTACTTCCAACCTCACAATTTCAACAAGAAATTTAGCATTTTCCATGGTCAACTTTGTTGACCGTGTCGCACAAGTAGGTTTACGTTTTGGAATAAAAAATCAACAAAGTATAGGAAACAAATTTTATTATATACAGATGAAAGCCACACACAAATACTACTTTTCGACATAGTCACCATTCAAATTAAGGCATTTATCGTAGCGATGTACGAGCTTGGAAATTCCTTCGTCGAAAAATTCGGCCGCCTGCGACTTCAACCACTTCGTTACCTCTTCTTGCAGCTGTTCGTCGTCATCAAAACGCTGCATAGCCAGCCACTTCTTCATTGCTGGGAATAGGTGGAAGTCGCTCGGTGCCAGGTCGGGACTGTACGGCGGATGAGGAAACAACTCCCACTGAAAAGATTCAAGAACTTCACGCGTGACATTTGCCGTGTGGGGCCGGGCGTTGTCGTGAATCAACAAGATCTTAGAGCTCAACATTCCTCTGCGCTTGTTTTGAATTGCTCTTCTGAGGTTTTGCAGAGTTTGGCAATACCTTTGAGCGTTTATTGTAGTGCCTCTTTCCAGGAAGTCCACCAAAATCACACCTTTTCTGTCCCAAAAAACAGTCGCCATCATCTTCCTTGCCGACATTGTTTGCATGCATTTCTTGGGTTTTTGGGGAGAACCTGTGTGCCCCCACTGCATTGATTGCAATTTCGTTTCACAGTTCACGTGTTTCACCCATGTTTCGTCACCAGTAACGATGCGATCGAGTAAAGAGTCACCATCCTTATTGTAGGCGTCCAAAAAGTGCAACGCTGCAGCCATTCGCTGATTTTTGTGGTCCTCTGTCAAGATTTTTGGAATCCATCTTGCACAAAACTTGTGGTAACCAAGCTTTTCGCTGATGATTTCGTGCAACAAACTTCGCGAAATTTGTGTAAAACTCAAAGAAAGTTCCGTTATTGTGAACTTTCGATTTTCACGGACTTTAACATCGACTTTTTCGACAAGTTCGGCAGTCACTTTGCTGGGTCTCCCACTTCGATCTTCGTCGTGAACATTGGTTCGGCCATTTTTAAATCTTATGACCCACTGTCGCACTCCACCTTCAGTGATAATGTTGTCCCCATACACTTCACACAGCTGCCGATAGATTTCTATCGGTTTACAGTTTTTTGCTGTCAGAAACCTTATTACTGCACGCACCTCGCAGCTCGCGGGATTTTCAATTAACGCAGACATTTCAAACCGTCACAGTATCTTAACGGAGCACAGCACGAACCTCTCACTAGCACGGCTAGATGCCGACTGAGCTGCGCAACGCTCTGACCCCAAGATGGCCGCGCTAGCCCCGCCCCTAGCGGACACAGACGAAAACGTAATCTACTTTCTGGATAGCCCTCGTAAAAACCCCCAACTACGGAATTAGTACCCGAAAGCGAACGTAAAACACTAATAGCTACTGTACCCCTATTATATACAACATGCCAAACACCCAAAGAAGTCATAATTGGAACATTCACTTGAAGATCACCAAAAGCTTCAAATATATCAGAAACGATCTTATCAAAAAGAGGGTAAGGTCCGTAAACTGATGAAAAATATTCCAGAAACTCTCACAAATCCAAACGCGAATGCAAAAGCGGAACTTGATCGTAAACTTGTTCAAACCAGATTAAGTAGCAATAACCTGATGTGAACTTACGGACATAACTTTCCATCTCAAAATTTCCTCGATTTCGTTAGCGAGAGTGAATTCCGAAAACTTAAGTATAAACTTAAAAAAAAAACACACAAACCACTAATATGTTCACCAAGTCCATTAATATGTAAAATATATTTTAAAACACAAATTCATGATAAAACGTAGTCAAATAGTTTAAATGTTTTTTCTTGTAGTTTAAAAGTAATTACACACTCACGTTTCACTTTGCCGGTCTTTAAACGATATACACACACATTTCAATTTCTTCACACACACACACACACACACACACACATACATACACACATACATACACACATACATACATACATACATACATACATACATACATACATACATACACACACATATATATATATTCAGTTCACTTCAAATATTATTTCTTCCTGTTTTAAAAATTTCAATCACTTCATTCAAAAAATTGTTGTTCCTTTCTTCAATGAGATCATATGTTTCCTAACAGATACATATTCGCTGTACATATTCCTCCTGTGTACATATTCCAATCATATGTGATTCTGCATAGGTATAAAGCTTCATCAATTTCTATTTCTATTAAATTTCGTACTGCTCTTTGCACGAATCTTCTTCAGACATGAAGAGGCATTCGTTGCCGTTTTTGGTTCTCAAGCGCTTCAGCACATCCGTGGCAGATTAAATTTTTGTTCGTCTCCCACTCTTTAATTGCTTGCAAAATACAATTTGGGTCCACTTTAAAATTCCCGCACGTACAACCCAAACTCCAAAATCATCTTGTTCTTGATAACGATGGAAATGTAGGTGGTGAAGGTGTAACTGTTGGTGATGGTGTCTGCCGGCGTTCTTCAAAATCAGTTTCATATGGTGAAATATCCGAAGAGGATAAATATGCAACTTCGACACAGTCCGGGGAATCTGGTCTGTGCTTTGATTTTTCCGCGGTAAATCCATATTTCCTGTCTTCTTTCTCAGCGGTGATGGTTGACACGGTAATGTCTTCGTCCTCCTTCCAAAAACTAGCTTGCGTACGGGAGCCATACCAGCAAATGCATACATGTTCCTAAACCCACTATTTAAACGCTTACGTCAAACAAAATGGCGTCCTAATCACATGTTCATACAACTATTCTGTTCAAGGACAAGATTCTTTTTATTTATCATGCCACCCATACTTTTTTCCAATATATTCAAAACAATCCATACTCCTCCTATACAAGGAAGGAAGCAAACTTCTGCAAAAAAAATTCTCCCCCAAAATTCTTCTCATGTGTCCATTACTTTTCTCTTCTTGGAAATTCAATGTGTACCTGTCTTTACTCAAGGCTAAACAATCGTAAACAACATTTATGTGCTTTTCTTTGTCTTATGTCGACGTGACTAAATTCAAGGTTAACACTTTTCTCTTTTTCAAAATTCCATATGTACTCATTTCATCTTTAATCGTTGTCGCACCTGCACACGCGGGTGTTTTCCGCCCGCGCCGCGTTTCCGCCACTGGTCGCTGGGATGCGTGTTCTAACAAATTTTTTAAAATTATAATAACCTCTATGTGTGCAGTCCATAGCTCAATAATTTTTCATAAACATCCCACCTGCAAAGCAATGTATACCTATCTTCCCACGCTATCAACATCTGCTACTATTCTTTCTTTTTGTTTACAATTCATCTTTCGCAAGTCAAGTATTCCCCCCTTTTCTCAATTATTCTTTTAAACATACAGCTGCATAGCGATGTATACACGATTTCACTTTTATCCTCCATTATTATTCTTTTCTTTAGTATTCAAGGTTCGTAAGTCAACAACAACCCTTCTCTTCAAAAGCATTGTATATACGATTTCACTTTTACTATCTATTCTTTTTTTGTTTTGTTTACATACCGTCAAAGGACTCCTTACACCTAGCATAACCATTTTCTACTGACCTCCTTTTGTTTACATGCTTTCACACCACTTCAAGGCAGGTGCAAAACTCTGTCAATATTTTCCTATAAATCTACTAAATCTACTAACAATAATTTAACTCTTAGTTCGTAAATTGTGCGTTTATCTTATAAAACATTTTTAAAAGCACAAATTCTGTATGATCCTGAGTTTTCTCGGGGTAGAGTTTTCTTCAATCCAATATTTCATTCATGTCTCAAGGACTAACTTATTACAGCATAAATGTATGCTAGCAGTTTTCAACAAGGTAGGATTGTATCATGCAATAACTATCCGTGGATTTTCCCCGGGTTTATCCCATTTCCTTCTACATTCACATTCAATCAGATTTCAAAAGATAATACTTTATTACTGCGTTCATATGCGGTAAGTTAATTCTCAACAACCTAGGTTTATACTAAATAATTACACTATCCCTGTGTTTGTTCCTGCAGTTTTCCCGCTTCCTTTCACGTCATCCCAACATTTTTCAAAGATAGTACTTTATTACTACAACTTTTCACTATGTAAATTCACATTAGTTCGCTTTCCACCATGTACCTGTATTTTCATGTTTGTCCCTGCAGGTTTCTCCAGAGTTTCTCTCAATTTCCCGCTTCAGTCTATAATTTTTTCAAGCATTGGAAACTCCCTCTTAACCCTCGAGAGGGCGCATCGGTCTTACGGACACGAAGGGCGCATCGGTCTTTTTGACCTAGTAAAGTTTTTAAACAAAAACAGAGAATTGATGGTAATCAAGGAAAATGAGTACAAGATATGATATATGAATTATTTTACTGATGTACAAAGCAAATTTTACATTATGAAAATATAAATTGCATACGGTAAAAATAAATAGTGGTATAATAATTTTTACTGTTAAACTTTATAAATTAAAATGTAATGGATATATGTATCTTTTTATAAGATATAAATTAATACGAACTTATAGCTAATAAATCATTTTCTGATTATATGTCTATAGATAGGATGTTAAGGAAACAGCGGAGGTCCATAGTAACACAATAGCAGGGTTTTATTGGTCACAAAACTTAAGCTTAATCATCTTCACTTTCTTCGTAATTTGCAGCACAGGGCACAAAGAGGTTGAGTATGATCTCTGCAAATGTATACCTTGCAGCGAGCGCATGAAGTCTTGGTTTTGCGGTTTTTGTAGGAATCACAAAATCCACAATGACCTTCAACGTTTGGTGATGGACATCTACCTGGTGGTGCCTCGTTCGGCAGGTCTTCGCCTCTCTCTTGCAGGATTCTTGATGTTTTCCTTGCAGACCTTAGGAACCTGCTGAATGACCACCCTTGACTTTACGTAGTCAACGCAAACAGCCCAGGATAAGTCTTTCAAAAACTCTCTTCGGGTCATTCGTTCCTCTATATTGGAATTCAAGAGGACATTCGCATTTATCGCACCAATATTCAGTAAAGAAAAGATTATGGTCAGAGGCCATCGTTGACTGGTCCTAGACTCTGATGTGAGTCTTAGTTTTTGATTTTAACAACGTCAACCCCACTCTTTGTTAGATCATAAAAGGTTAAGAACTCAGGTTTTGCAGCATCACCAGTGGTGGGATCAATAGAATCTGTCTTGTGCATCGTCGAAAGCAGAAGAACATTTTTGTTTTTCTTTGGCTTGTAGAGAACAGTAGTTGAGGGCTGAAATGCGAACATACTGCTGCTCACTAATAGATCGGTTGAACTTTTAAATACCAGTGGTAGCTGTGGTTTATCACTGCGTATTGTACCAACAAGTCAGCTTGTAGTCGTCCCTCAAATGGTTGGCCATTGGAACTGACCTAAACCAATTATCTACTGTCACATTTCAACCAGTACCAACTATTGGCTGTTCAATTCTATCTACAATATCGATAACTTTGTTACTTTGCTGAAAAGGACCTGCTGGTGGCTTACCTGCGTAAACCTCCAACCTCACTGTGTAAAATGTCCTAGCACTGCACAGGGCAAACATTTTGATACCATATTTTGCTGGTTTTTAAGCATATATTGCCTAAAAGGTCATTTACCACGGAAAGAGTCTAACATTTCATCGACTGTTACGTACTCACTGGTTGAATATGCCCTGACACACTTGCCAACAAAATAGTCAAAGATATCTCGGATTTTCGCTAGTTTGTCAAATTGTAATCTTTGAGGGCGAGTGTCAATGTCATCAAATCCCAAGGATCGCAGCAAAAATTTAAATCTCTTCTCTCTCACGACACATCTGAACATTTCTACGCCGGTTCCATGTGTACTCCAAAGATCTTTAACACAGACGTGTGATGATTTATGTAAGCCAGCTAAAAACAATAGGCCAAGTAAAGCCTTCATTTCGTTTACGTTTGTGAGTAATACATTCCGTTCTCTTGAAAAGTTATTTTTGATAGCTTCAATGAATTTGTTAGTGTATAAAACTACACGTTTGATTAGTTCATCTGGAAAAAACAGTGAAAATGATTTAATTGGAGTTTTTACATCTCGAGCCTGCCCTTTTGGACCAGGTAGTCTTGTTACAATATTTCTTGCAGGGGTGCGTCCCCTTTTTGGAATTTGATTTTTTCCCCACTCAGTAATTTGGTCTTTTCCCAAATATCTTTGTCCATCATTAGTAAATTCCTTGAGAACACTGACCTGTGCTTGGCCTTCTTCCTTCCTCGTGCTCCCCTGGGGCAAGCTCTCCTACCTTGAGCTCCTCTTCCTCGGGACCTCTCTAATGGGAAGAGAGCCCACAAGGCTTCTTCCTCTTCCCTTTTTCTTTTTTCCCTCTCGTTTTTCTTTGGCTTCCTCTCCTCTTTCTTCCCTCTGTTTCTTCTTTTTCCTCGTTTTCAATGTCGATAAGAATGTAATCGATGTCATCAAATGTATTAATAAGTCATTGAACCGGCCATCCTATAGGGAAAAAAGAAGAAAATTATTACTAATTGAAATTTTACAAGTTTATAGAATCTAAGTTAAGTATCCTTATGACTAAACAATTATTACATTGAGATAAATCCGATTCTCAACAATAGTATACTCCAAGTTTTAATCCAGCCTAAAATCAAAACACAGTTTTTCCTTTTTCTTATATTATAACCGAACTTTTTACAAATAGTAATAATGACATAATCGTTCAATGGTACATTGTTCAGCTCCGATGTCTGAGTTTAATCCTGCTACCGCTGTGTGGTATACAAACATTTTGCTCGTAGTCTTTGGTGTGGGAGACCCGTGTTCGATTCCGGCGGGGACGGTACATATTCAACGTAGGTCCACGTCTCGCTGTTGAAAGGGACGTTAAACTAAAAATCAACAATCATTTTGCTCGTGAATTTTTCAGCTTTCATGAACGCGATGGATAGCCTAAACTTAAAATATATACCCAGGGTTTATTTCTACAATATATATTAGCAATGCTGTAATATAAATCTAGTTCACACGTAACCAAATAACGTATATGTCTTTCATACACTCGTCAACGAAAACGTATATGTTTTTCTAACTCAAATGAAACAATTTTAAAAATATCATCAGCTTTTCAGATATCAAAGCTTATGTTAGAGTAATAATAAACATTTATAGTGTATTTAATTGATTTCTTTCTAGTGGATGTTCTCCTTCAGATTATATAGTACAACAACGCACTGAAGCATATTGGGTTGCCTACCACTTAGGGACTATGCAGATTTCAACCTTTTCTCTGCTTTTTCCCCATTCTGTGTGGTCAAACCGTATATCTTAAATTTCGTTTAACTGTGTTTCAATTTACATTAATAAGAATTTGATTTTAACAGCCAGAATACAATAATAATATTTCCCATCGATAAAAACTCCAATCTTCAGTATCCTAACCAAAATAAAATGATCTAATTTCTATCCTTTTCTGTAATCTAATTTCTCCATATATACACATTTATTATGCCCCACGACAAAAAATTTTCTGAGTGTGTCCGTCAGTCTTTCACAAGATTTGTTCCTATACCCTTTATTTCAATACTAAAAAAAAATATAAATAATAATAATAATAATAGTTTAAGCTACATATGTATCAACAGTACAAAAATAGTTTAAATCGCTTTTACAAAAAAAATTCAAAGTATGTTCCAAAAAATTAACCCAAACGTATGTCTGACCAACATTTCTATTTAAAATTTGACAATATCATACGACAATTGTTAATATCACAGCATAGTACTTTTCAAGTCATATGTTTAAATAAATTACTTATTACTCTAACTAAATCATTATGTTAATAGAAGAAACAATTCTTCCAAAGAAATTTAGCAAAATTATTGTATTTTGAGTAAATTACTTGATGTATTCGATAAGGTTCTCGCCTTTTCTGTGAACGATCTCTTGTTCAAGTCCTGATATGTATAGTCATTCAATCAAAAATAATTCTTAAAACTTTTCATGGAATAGAATCACCCCATCAAAAATTAATTTCTAAATATATTAATAAAATTTCGTAAAAATATATAAAGTATTTCTCTTCAAGTTACATGTCACAAAGTTCGGCATTAACATCTCTTTCTCTCTCTAGCTATCAACTGTATGTTTTTCGATACCGTACTACTTTACTGATAATCCATATCATGTGCATGAATTTTCTGATGTTCCTCATACTTTTTAAAACTATAAAAAAGCATCTATATGGCATATCGTAACGAAAATTGAAAAAGATTTCATGAAGCTCTACTGAATGGGGTCCCAGGTTCAATCCCAGCTCGCGCCAATTATTTAAACAGATTTATAAGAAACCTCAGGTTTGGATTATTTTATAAAATGTGGTAAGTTCCCCCTCCCCTATCTTTTCTCACATATTTAATCTACTGTTTTTACTCATCTTAAAAGTTCTGGCATAACACGTATAAGAGCTGTACGCCCAGAATACGTTCACAATTACATACACACATACAAAAATAAATCCAATCATATACATATGTACCCGGAGCTGATCGGTTTTATATCTTCAAACTTTATACAGAATACCATACTAACTTTACACCGTTCTTTAGTCTGCTACAAATATATCAATTCCCATAAAACATGTCTTGCTACACCATTACAACATTCCTACTCGTTTCTTGTAGTATCCAAGAAAACAAATACTTTCTATGTAACACAATTGTTTCTAAGATCCCATATCTATTCTAATAAGACTCATATTTATAAAATTTTCCGTGTACGTGACAAATAAATCTCCAATATTAAAGTTTGGACATCGACACCCGCAACATGCATATTTCACTTCGTATCTTTTCCATCGTTTACTAAAACAAAAATCAATTTCAAACAGCATAGTTTACGAAATCTAATTTCCCCAACCCTATCACTCTTATCCAACAATAACTTTCGCTCAGTTATAATCGCAAGTTCGCGGTTTGTTGTGTATACTCCTTATTTATTAACCTCTCGTAACAATCCATGATTGTGAACCGATAAGAAATGATCCTAAAAATAATTCAATTCTTGGTAGGAAGTTTCGAATATACTGAGGTCCCAGTCTCATTTGGACTAGTTGCTAAACAAGCAAACAAATTTAAATTCCGTTTTAAAACCATGATTCGTGTAACCCCATTGCTCAAGCTGCTACACTTGATAAATTTAGGTATCGTTTCAACAATATTTATCTTCAAATGTCCGTAGATTAACGAAACGAAACAAACATTCCAACTAAATGATTTGTTCATCTGCATATTATTTTTATTGTGTTAATAAATTGATCCAAAGAGTAAATATTTCCTTACCTGATACTTTTCAATCTTCACTGAAACACTGATGATATTACACCGTGGGAATTAATCTAAAAAAAAAAAGAAACACAATTTATTATTATATTTGAATAAAAATATTGAATAATAACAAAAGAAAATGTGATGACAATATTCATATTTTGTAGGCAATACTTTTTCTCTTAAAACTCAACTATTAATAATTCTCACGTTAAGGTTATCATTTCGCAAAAATAAATTGCTCTTGCAACTAATTTATTAGGAGAATATAAATAATTAACGTTTTCTCAATAATATAAATTAAATCTCATATTACTAATATGAATATTTATCAATTTTCTCGATAATATAAATTAAATCTCATCTTATTAAAATGAATATTAAACATTTAAAAAGACAAGCAGAGTTTTATTTCCATACGTATATAATTAAGAAAAACAAATCAACGTACCTTTCAATATAAGTAATAGTGACAACGATTTGTAATTACGCTGGAGCACACGTATGAATTAGCAACTTCAAATAACAGCACTCGCAATGAAAATACTGCACTTCTTTAAACCTTGTTTTATATATATATATATATATATATATATATATATATATATATATATATATATATATATATATATATATATATATATATATATATATATATATATATATATATATATATATATATATATATATAACATAACCCACGCTAACTTCGAGGACAAATTATCTTCTCTTTTTTTTCTTCTTAAAATCGTCTCAAAATTAAGTACAAAAATACCGTCTTTAGCTTGTGCAAATAACCATACCTGTTCCTTTAAATCCCATCCAACTGCACACAATTAAAGAAAAAAAATATCATCTGATACCTTTTCCTCTAAATCCATACCAGTGTCAAACCAAGCAGAAAACCTGATTTTTCTCTAAATACATTACCGATTATATCCACACATGAGTAAACAAACCTCTTCCTTCCCTTCACAACAACAGAATTCACAGTTGCAATCTGTTAGTGAATAGGTCAACAGGATTCGTTCGTCCGTTGTAAACATTGCCTGTCTATACCAGCTGTTCACAAACTTGGATTTTTTTTTCAAGTAAGTTTTCATTTTAGAACTTGTACAAAAAATATCTCTATACCTTACATCATTCATACAACACTTAGCTATCAAGCATGATATCCATACTTCGATTCCCGATAACAAACAACATTCACTCCATGATTTTCGTTGCCTATACATAATTGAGCCCACGTAGCATAATCGCTAACGCTTTTGCCTTCGGTGCGTGCGGTCATTGCTTCGATTCCCGGTAAGGCACTCGGTCAAAAAAGTGTATTCGCTAGCGCTCTTAACGTCGGTGTGAGTGGTCAAAAAAAAGTGTAATCGCTAACGCTCCTGCCTTCGGTGTGAGCGGTCCCTGGTTCGATCCCAGCTCCCGCCAATTAAACTTCATGCTGGACATAATCCATGTGCCTTAGTTTTTCTTATGACTCCCATTTTCATAATAACATCATATCATCCATCTCATCATCATCGTGTGTACTCGCGTATAATTGCCAGGTACGATTCCCGGTGTTTCTCACGCCACTTGTCCTCATAGAGGGTTTTTCTCATTCACACCATGCAAATGCCTGGGGTGGTACATAACTTATAAGTCCCAGACCGTTTCCCCAATCCTTTTGTCCTTCCCTTTCCCCGGATTGTGTGCTCGCCAAGGGCTCCTCAAACGTGCAGTGTTAAATGGCCTTAGATGTTAAAAGCCCAAAAATCTAAATCCTAACCTAACATGCCTCAAAAATTGTAATATTTCATTTCATTTATTAAATGAGTACAAGTTTCACGCAATCTATTCTTACATATGTTAATGAAACTAGTTATCTCTCTTGTTTCACAAATCTGTGATTAGTCATTATCCATTCGGGTTTATCTTTTCATAGGATGGATCAGATAAACTTCTTATACAATAAAACACATAAAATTCATTTTCATTTATGTAACTCTAATATAAAGGTTCCATGTTTCGTTTTGCTAGCATATAATTTGTATTCCATTCACAACATTTAAAATAGTTATGGGTTAGCTTCATAAACAAAATACATTCACTCCGTTCAGTTACAATACGCTGGTTCAATTGCGGCGTTCGTCAATATAGTTTATTCATATTCTCTTTTTTCAAGATTAATTTAATAACTAAATGCTTCACGTTTTTAAACACGGAGATTCCCACACCCATCTTTCCTCATACTTTTTTTTTCAAGTTAAAGCACTGTGGGCGGGGTGATCCACAGCTGGTACAACAAATCGGTTCCCATGGTCAACTTACCAAACTTTTAAAATAACAACATATTAAGAAAGCAGAAAAGAAAAAAAGAATTATCTCTTCTAAAAGTAGAAAAAAATATAGCATTCATTCAAGTTACTCAGTTTCTACCTCTCGTAAACATGGGTACTCTGTTTTTTCTCATGATTTTTCAACACACACACACACACACACACATTATATATATATATATATATATATATATATATATATATATATATATATATATATATATACTCTCTTGGGTCTTGTAAACACGAGTTCTCTTTTCGTCCATCAAATTTTTCTATGGTTTAATAAATAACAATATAATTAGAACTCTCTTAGAGCCAAAACACATCATGCATCACTAGATAGCAATTATCAATCACACAAAGTATGAAGGTTCTCTTTCTCTCTACATCTCTCTCTCTCTCTGTCTGTCTCATGTTATTCTCAATTTTCAATACCCCACCTCCGTCATCATTCAGTTGAATTTAGTCCACCTGGTGTTGTTTTTCACCTCAAGTTACATTATATTACCGGATGTTATTGTACACTTCCCCCTACTACCACCATTCTCTTTTATTCTTCTATATAGCGAATACTGTCTACCCTATTGTTTGGTCTCTCCTATGCTTTAACATTAGGTCTGATAATTGTAATAGACTACTACCGGAATCTTACAACGAACCGACGTGCAGAGTCAAACCACTCCTGGTCAACTGGAACACGGCCGATTGGAATACTTTCCATCTCCCAACACGTGTGGCACTAGTGCCTTCCGAACCGCATGAAGGCTGTGTTGCCATATCACTTCAGGATTCTGAAATTGACAATTCGTCATCTTAAACACCTCGTCAACTTACCCTCCTTTCCCCTACATTATATAAGCCTAGTAAATTATATCTAAATGTAAAAATATTAAACATTTAAAATTGAGGATATTCTATCATAACCAAGTTCTACAACTACTGAACCAATAAATTAAACGTACACTCACCTGTAGCTAGATATCGAAGCGTTATCGATAGACGTTCACTTGGTGACACTGCAGACCTCATGATTGTATCTTTCCTCTTGATAAGTGGAGTAACTAATTGTAGCAATTCTTGAAAACTTTCGTCAGTCATTCGTAAGTAGTTGAAATAAGAATGACTGTCATTGATCCTCAACTCTGGTAAAAGAGTGGAGTGAATACAATGGCCATAACGACGTCTTATCCAATCCCTCACCCATAGTCGCTTCCTACCATTCCTAGCAGCAGCATAATTACATGCTACAAGTACGGTAGGTATAAGAACAAAAAAAAAAAAAAAACGCTCTTCCACTCCAAGTGTACTAGCAGCGTGCTCCATGTTACACTTACAATACACTGCACTGTACTGAAACTGGGAATTGAAGAAACGAAGACCCTACGCGGTAGGAAAGAAGCATGGAAACATCCTTTCTTTTCCTTCAGGACAGATGGCCTAAATCTACACAAAGGTTGCTCTTTTATATATTCCGATGCACATTTCTGAGGATCCATTTCGCTACAGATGAAAGAAAGTATGCAGATATGAATGAGTGAAAAAAAATGTTCGCGCCAAAAGAAAAAGGCCAATTATACAAAATCTTGACACTGACTTCACAAACAAAATATACAGCAATTAATAGGGTCTATAAATAAAATGAAATCTATATGCACAAACACATCATTTTGATCACTCGTGAAGTTAATGATGTGATAAATTAACAACTTACGTCAGGAATTTTGAAACTTTTGGTTTTCTCTTGCGAGAGACGTGGCCATATGAATATGTGTCAAAAGAATATAATTTCTGCTGTCATCGAAATAGCACATTGAATTCATCACGGTACTTCAAGCTAAATTCTGTAATCACAATAAATTTTAATCAAAGTTATCATTTCTCATAAGTCATTGTTCAACATTCATCAAAATAGGAAATAAGTAGCAAATAGGAAGTTCAGCTGTTAGTATTTGAAAACTAATAATAATAATAATAATAATAATAATGGGCATCAAAGAATGGAGTCAACAGATTTTGGTGAATTGGCCTCCGAACCTATGTGGTCAATAATAATAGTAATAATATAATAGTTGTAGTAGTTCATATTTCTAAAGCTTATATTTCATCTACAAGTGTTTTTCTTATTAGGTATATTGTACGTATAACGAATAACCTATCTCCTTTTCCTTTCCTGGTGGGAATTGACCCCTTTTCATTTTCTGTTGCGAATTATCCGTGACCCGGTTAAATATATTGCCCACTAGCCCGGTCAATGAAGGGAAAATGTCAGAACAAATTTGTAGCAAGATGAATTATCTACCAATCGTTAGCACACATGTAAAGGTATAATTTCTCAAAATTCTCCTAAATTCTCCCCGATGCTTATCCCGCTATTCCCCTAAACCCCCCTGTGAAGAGTTTATGGCATCACTCATATCTTCGTTACTATATACCCTAGCGCGTTCACACTTTTTTTCCCCCCTAAGATTACGTAGTACAAATACGATTCAGTACAATTTATAGCTGGAAGTAACTGGTTAGGGGATATTTGTAAAAATCGAGACCCCCTCCCTCTGGAAGCGTTTACGGTATCACTCATATCTTCGTTATCGTACAGTCTGGCTTGTTTGTTCGTTTTTCATTTTATTTATAAGACTACTACTACAAAGAAGGTTCACTAAGATTTTTAACAGGGAGTAACGGTTTGGGAGATATTTTTAAGATGAATCGTGAAAACACCTGCTCGCATTGTGAAACACGGGCCAACAGAGCTGGCATGGCGTAACAACTGACTCGTTATCCCATCCCCCTTCTCTGATATTACACTTGTCTCACTTTTAGATGTGATTTAATTAATGGATAGAATAGAAACGTTCGTAATATATCATCTTTTGATGTTAAAATATACTTTCAAAAATAATCAAACACAAGCAGGTTTCTAATCCTGAGAGAAATCCATATTCCATGAGGAGTAAAATATATAAATTAGTCCCTAACGAAGCGCTTGTTTAAAGGCTGTAGGAAATAAAATATATATATAAAACTTCTTTCAAAAGGAAGATTCTGGGTGCGTTCGCCACTCCTCAGTGCCGCCTCTGGAAGGGTGGAGATAAATACGAATTATGAAGCACTGCAGTCCACACTTTTAGTTAGGGAACCAAATATCGAAAAATGTTTCAAGTTTATTTTTCAAACCTGCCCGCCCCCTCAAAAATTCCTGGATCCGCCTCCGGTATCGGCTGTTGCCAATTAATTTCTAATAGTCATAGCGTACCTTTTGAAATGATTTCAAACGTTCTTTGCATAAAGTCCGTTCGCACATGCACCCTTTTACTGTGTGCCCTGGAGCAACTGTTCCACTCGCTCCATCGTAGTTACGCCACTGGCCCAGGTCATACTAATATACTAAAAAATGTGATATTTGGAAGAAAAATCATTTTAATATGATAGCAAGGAATCAGAAAGGATTTTAAATTAACCCGTAACCTGGGACATATGAATTTTGTCGCAGTAACCTGGAGGTGGGGTATTTTCTACCCCACGTAAATACTAACAAGTAACACTTCACATCGTTGCTGCCGGTCTGACGCTAAACTATACATTTTCGGAAAGCACTAGTCCTAAATAGGATAACTACACAGTGCGACGGTCAGACGTTGCCGCGTTCAGGACTTATGGAGCGTCAAACATTAACATGGGGTTTATGAGAGTTACAGGAAACGAAGAAGAACACAAGGTTTGTGACGTTTGAATCGACGTTGTCTGAGCACTTGTTTGCGTAAGTTAAAGGGTACAATCAATGTGCAAATCGTCGAACAGAGCATGAGAGATGCAAAGAGTGCGCTCACAGTGTGCACACTTGACGAACGGTAGTTCGCCGCACGTGAAGCACACGTCACCTTCGTCGAGGGAGTCAAAGCAGTACTCGTGCGGAGAGATCCACATTCCCGGCTCCTCGTCCAGATAGCCAGCCTTGTGGAAAGCGTACCGGATCAGGTTCTTGAATCGGGGTGCGCTGAACTGGTAGAGTGAAAACGACTGTAGTGCCAGGAATCGATCGCGATGCCAGATATCCATGACACTGTCCATGGCCAGTGTGTCGGTCACAAAGCGTACAAAGGACTTGTACTGACGGAAGAAATGCACATCTAAAGGCTGAATCTTTCCAGTGCAACCACCAGGAATCAGTCTCTTGTGCAACGCAACGTCGGCAGGCTTCAGTGCGTTCGATAGATTGTCGTCCTTGTTCAGAGTCCACGAGTCCAATAGCAAAACGATCTTCTTCCGATCATCAGGCATGCTTGGCCAGAACACTTGCTCGTAGAAGTCCTTAAGGTCGTCCCTGTTCATGTTGGACGTTTTGCCAGCAAATGATTTGATGTTCGGTGGATCTGCAGGCTTGTTTCCCGGAAACTTTCCACTTGGTTCCGACACCAGTACATACATCGGCCGCAGAATCTCTCCGGCCATGGTGATCACGGGCATGATCATGTAGCTGTGGGTTGTTGCGCTCATGGATCCCACAACCGCTCGCACGACTGGTGTTCCTTTGGTACGGAGAGTGCGAGTACTCTGCAACAACTTCTTGAAGCTACTCTGATCTGCATTGGCAACCTGCGTTGGTGGGATGCTTTCGCTTGCAATGAGCTCGCGAGTCGCTAATACGAAAGCATCAGCCTGCTGCTGCAAGTCCAACTCTTTCAGTTGCCAGGTCCTGCCGACCCTGTGGGTGATTGCACGGTCCACGATGTTGTTGCGCTTCTTGAATCTGTACACCCACGACGGTGATGCCTTGAACTTGAGACTCTTGTTAGGGTCCAGTTCATTAGCTGTTTGCCTAGCCCAAATTCGCAACGTTCGATCGTGAATGATAGCAGTGTGCTGTTTCTCCGCGAACATGCCCCGAACTGCCTCATTGATCTCTGCCATCAGCGTCTTCTTGTCATCTTTGCCTTGTGTTGCCCCAAAGTGACGTAGCACGCCAATGTTCCGAATATACCTGAACTGATTCTGCAGAGTCGAGTGGGTAGCACGACCGGTCTTTGTGTTCCAAGGCCTACCTGTTTTTGGATTTACCGTCCAGTAGGCATAGGCTTTTGCCTTGTACTCGCGCCACTGCTCTGGTGTCATTTTGGAGTCTTCTGGAGGCTGATCCTGGAACTTCGGCTTCTTCACAGGAGAGGGCAGGTATTCTGACGCTGATGAGCCAGATGCGGAAGACGTATGAGACTGCTGCGATGACGAAGGCATCTCTGCATCCTCCTGCTCTTGGTCTTCCTCGTCTCCAAAATCCATGTCTCCGTCCCCCTGGTCACCATCACTGTCACCGAAGCCGAGCGTACGAATCTCTTCAACGACTTCCATCCCGCTGGTCAAAAGAGACTTGATGTGTGCCACCATCCTTTGCTCTTCCAAATTTGGATTGCGCTCATTTGTCCCGATCTCGGCCACTAGAGCCCAAACGACCACTTTCGGATCCATCTTACAACGCATACCTAAAAAACACAAAAACAACACAAATGTTAGCACAGAGTACAAATGCAAGACGAATTAGCATGAAATAATACGACTGCTACAACACAAATGTTAGCACAGAGTTCAAATGCAAGACGAATTAGCATGAAATAATACGACTGCTATGGTTACTCTCATAAACCCCATGTTAATGTTTGACGCTCCATAAGTCCTGAACGCGGCAACGTCTGACCGTCGCACTGTGTAGTTATCCTATTTAGGACTAGTGCTTTCCGAAAATGTATAGTTTAGCGTCAGACCGGCAGCAACGATGTGAAGTGTTACTTGTAAGCTCTATTCAATACCTTGTATAAAATTTGACCATTAAATTAGTTTCATTCGTTTCTGGGAAATATATTTTATTAATGTATCATAAAAGTTAACTACTTTTCTACAAATAAGACGTTATTTCCAATAAGTTTTCACTTTAAGAGCATTTTAGACGTACGTTTTGCAGTTCCTGAAGTAAAAACGAAAAGAAGCTTTAAAAACAATTACAAACTAAAAATGAATTCTAGCACACTCACTATAAACATGTATGCATCAGTCTATGTGAACGACTAAATGATTCTCAAGAACAATGTACCAGATTTTTTACACTGAATGTAAGCATCCATCACAAACATAATTTCTGCAGTCTCCATATATTGGTGAAGAACATAGAGCACATGTCTGTTTCGTTTTCTTATTTCCACGGGGACACTGAGAGCACCTTACATACCTCTTTAGATCCTGTTGGCGTGAGATTGGAAGTTCTTTCTTTAGGATAACAGCTATAGTTTGGCGAACATGTCGAGGAACGTGGCTAGGTAGATAATTTTCGTAGATCTCGTAGTACTTTTTCCATTTTTATGAGGGGGTGGGGTGAGACAAGGTTAGTGTTTACAATAGGTTTATTGTTTGATAGGAATGTTCTTTATCCTTGACAATATTTGTATACAATAGATATTTTATTCTTTTATTATATTTTATTGATTGTTTAAATTATTTTCTATTGTGGACAGGAATGTCGCTTAACCTTGACCATATACTTGAACAATAGATGTTTTTGGAATTTCTAAGAAAAGCTTATATTTGTTTGGGGGAGAAGTAGAACACAGATGTGCCTTAAGTTTTTATTGTATTCAGGAATGTCGTTTGTTTGGGGAGAGGAAGAACACAGGTGTGCGTTTAAATTTTTCTATTGTATTCAGGAATGTCGTTTGACCTTGAATAGTCACGTAGGCATATTGAAGAATGTTTGGAGATTTCTGGAAAAGTGATTAAAAGGTAAATGACCGTGTATTTCATAGAATTTTAATTAATTCCATGAATTTAAGTAATTCCAAGAATTTTATACGAAGATTACCGAAAATTGCCGAAGTTTTTCGAACGATGTTAAAATTTCCACAACTTTCTTGAACTTTTACGAAGATACACGAACGAATTAGTTTGGGTGCTATAAAATGATTTAGTTTGGTGTCTGAATAGCATTATTTAAACATTGTTTACATAAAAAGTAAAATAAATATAGAAAGTTTAATACAGTTACGTGAAATTGTTTTTGAGTGTTTGAAAATTAATTTAAAAATTTATAAGACGATATTATCATATATGGATGATACTGAAATATTTTTGGAGGACATAAGATGTAAATGCGGTGTAAATAAAGTAGACACGAACTGTATAAAGAAAGCAATACATGAGTGGAAAACAAGATATTTTGCTATGTGCCGCTTGTAGTTATGGATATTTTAATGAAATGGAACATGAATGTTTATTTTTGGATGAAAACGTTATGAAATCACGAGTAAAGGATATTATGGAAAACATAGATGTGGAAGAAAATATATTTTATACGTATGCGAAATCCGATTTTATCGGTTTGCTACCAAGAGATTCGTTTTATAAGACATACTTTAAATTATTGAAAAGTGAAGTGTTTTTAAGTGATCTTGTGGATATTCTTCTTGGTAAAGATAAAAGTAAAAGTGCTGAATAAAAACAAATATTTTATGTACATAAGAAACGTTTTGGTGTTTGTGAAAAAAACGCGTTTAAACATTTAACGTTTGCAAATATTTCATAAAAGAAGAAACTTTAAATTACTAGTAACTATATTTGTATTACGGAAGAAATTAATTTGTGTGTGTGTGTGTGTGTGTGTGTGTGTGTGTGTGTGTGTGTGTGTGAGAAGTTTATACAAAACATTTACAACACTTGATATCAGGCAATGTTAGAAATGTTGGAAACTAATACATGTTTAATACTTATCTTTATATTTATTTTCTTATATTATTTGATACAGTTTTATTTCGTATATTTGTATATTATTTTTTCATTTTAGTTTACTTCATCTTAAAAAACATTTAAAGAATAAAATTATTTGGAATTAAACATTATTGCATTGACATGAACATATTTTGAAGAAATATATATTCATTTTTTGCGAGTGTTATAATAAATAATTTTATGAGTGTTATAATAAATAGCATGAAAGAATAAATAATTAATATTTCAAAACATTTTAGTATGCTCACACGCAGTGTTCGAATCATTTTATCAACGCGTATGCTCACACTAAGTGTTCGAAACATTTTTCCAAGACTATTGTTCGTAAAGCATCTACAAGCGTACCATTTAAAATTGCACAGCAAACGATTTAACTAAAATTAGATAGGAAACATGAAAATTACATTAAGATTTATATGAGTTTTATGTAGTTAAAAATTATTTTGTGTAGAGTTTGTATAAGTTAGTAACATTGTTTTACAACTTAGGATTTTTCCGCTAGAGTGCACTAGTTGTAAAGAAAGAACAAACGCTTTTGATACTTTGTTTTAGTTGTTGATAATATTTTCTTGTTAGAACACGTACTTTTTTTCGTGGTGTTAAGAACCGTGTTTTGTGCAAGAATGAATTGCGCGTGTGATAAATCAAGAATTGATATTAATTGTATTAAATTAGCAATAATTAAATGGGTACCGAACAAAGTGCTACTTTGTGGAGCATGTTATAATTATTCAAAAATGACAGACATATGTGTATGTTGAAAAGCAAAGAAGTGTTGGACTTGGAAGCTTATAGTATTTTATTAAAAAAAGATACGTGCAAAGAAATTATGAAAATCTATATGGATTTACACAATATCCATAGTAAGAAAGACCATATTCTTACACAATGCATTTTTAATAATCTTTATGAAAGCATTTTATTTCATGTGGTAATGTCTGATTCCGATTTTCCAAGACTTATATTTTTACATAAGGATGTTTTACATGGAGTGTACAAGAATACAAGTAAATAATTTAAACGTCGTAGGACGCATGCGCAGTCGTTCAAATTTTGTACGCATGCGCATTTGTTAAAAGTTTGTGCGCATGTGCAGACTTGTGATTGTGTACATAGGAACGTTACTTAAGTTAACAGTATTTGTGAAGATGTGTAGTAAGCGAGTATCTGTTTCTGAGTATATCTCTCCAAGAGACAGATTGAGTGTGAAAAGCATCAGAAAATTATTTATCAACACCCATGGGATCCTGATATTCCTGAAGAAGAACAAGATAAAGTGAAAATACTATATCCTACGCAGGAAATAGAAGAATCGTTTAGAAGATTTTATCGATATGATGATTAAATCCATTTTGAAAAAGTGTTTCCTAATACACAGATTGAAATTGAAGAATTAGACAATGTGAATTGTAAGTGCAATCGTTTTAAAATAAGTGATTTGTGTGTGAAAGAACTTTTTCAGAATTATCAACTGAGTGAACCATTACTGTGCACAGTGGTCCAGAAACCCTGAAAATGTGGCCAAAATAGGAAGATGTGGTGCCATGTCCATGAAACTTGACAGATAAAGGTTTGTGAGGTCGCTGAGTACGATTCTGATATCCAAATTAAAAACTTCAAAATGGCGGATCCAATATGGCGGACAGAAAAAAGAAAAAATCAAACCATGGAGCTGAAATTGGGTAAATAAAGGTTTTCGGGGTCGCTGAATACGAATCTGATATCCAAATGAAAAAAAATGCAAAATTGCGGATCCAATATGGCGGATTTTGGAAACAAATAAGACATGTAGTCACCAAATGTGTATAATAGCATGCAATATATATATATATGAATACATAAAATGGACGTGTATATATATATATATATATATATATATATATATATGTATAAAGTAGACAAATATATATTTTCTAACTAAAATATGTACCACGTTGGTTGCAAAATGTGCACACTCCTCAGCCCGTGTTACATTGTACAGTACATACAAAACAAGTATTTTGTTCAGAACAATAACCAACATGGCAGATAGGCAGTTAATAGTCTTTAACACAGTTATTCGGACTGATTATCAGAAGGCTGTGCGTGCGGAGCCTCTATATCTTTCAAAAGCATGAGTACAACTGGAGACAGTTGCTTTTTCCTATGCTTCTGTGCCATGGGTTCACGAAGCGTCGAGATTTTGGGATCACTTGTAACTAGGAGTTGCAGAAATACATCTCGCAACGTGTCCCCTCGTGTGCACTTACGAGAATGATGTTCCCTGTACTGTTTGATATGCTGTTTCGGGCATCCTGGGCCTCTTCGGACATCTGCCCAATAGGTAATATGCAATGACTGATAATTGCGGATCCATGAACAAGAACTTTATGCACTGAAGCGGGCATGTAGAACCACGAATAGGGTTGAAGGTACAGTTCCAGTATATCATTTGACCAAGCTTCAAATTTACGTGGATCTATCTCCAGCCCACAAGATAAGGCGTGAAGCAACACAGCACACTTCTCGATAAGATCCCGGTTCGATGAATGCAACCTTATCGGGATATTGAAAGAAACGACGGGCAGTGTTTCCGTCATTTGAAGTACCGCTTCCGCCTTGCCTTGGTTCATTGATGATCAGCCCTAAATAGGCCTTCATGGCCTTTTGGATGTCGGCTTACTTCTTCTTCATGATCAGTTTGTGTTCTTTACGAATTTGCCATCTTCGTAGATTCAAGCGGTATGCAACATGAAGCAGCCACTCCATAAAACGGATCCATGAAGAGGAGACAGTCCGAAGCCAATATTGTCATGTTTTACTGGCTTAGGGCCCTTTGTCATTGTGTTCATCTCCTTTAGCGTTGCGCCACACACATAGCAGGTCTGTGCTGATTTTGTGTGCGTAATCGCGTTACAGACTTTGCCGTCAACCATTGTGAAATGCAGGCTGTGTGTGACCTCAAATACCTTTCCTGCGATGGTGATTTGGCTAGGCGTCAGTTCTTGTACTTGTCCCTGCATACATTAAAATTCTTGTATCAGTTCAGTTGTTTCCTTCTTAAACTGCAGCCTTATGGGCCGGCAGAATCTCGGGGATGATGGCCGCTGATTCTGCAACACTACGACTCGTAATCACTTCCTTTCATAGAACAGTTAAATTGGTACAATTGACGTGAACACAATGTCAGTGTCTGTAAAGCCCTCCTCTTGTGCAACTTGTTTGTATTCAGCGTGTCCAGTAGTACCATCGCATCCCCATTTGGTGATGAGCTGAAGTGACATACTATATTTCGCTTGAATTCTTTCTAGCACAGGCTCCTGTGTTTGTACAATTCGTGCAGCTGTGTGGTCCTGCGCCTGCGTCCTGCAGTGGCTCGTAAAACGTGGACAAGTTTTCGTCTTGATATGTGGTACGCTATGTCAGAAACGAAAAGAAAATGCCCATTCAGCATTAATGACCTATACTGTTTGTCACATTACGATTATCATAATTACTGATACTGTAAGTCATAACTCTGTTATACACACAACACACTGTTGTTGTATTGCTGAGGTCTGTCATTGTGATTTGTATGGCAATGTATGTGCTGACATCGCATATAGTCTTCTATTTACTCCTTTATGCACAATTTCTCGTCATTAGGGTTTTAATTTCCAATCGTTTCAATTGTACATGCTTTTAGTTAGTTTGAATAGCTTTTATGTCACAACTATTTTATTACAAATACAATGAGAGCATTATTTGCAAAGTCGAACACACAGTCGACGTATAATATACTCTGTTATGAAATGCCGTTGGATTCCTTTGTCTACTCAATACCTTACTCCAGCTTTTTTTGCAAACCTTTAGTCTAGCAACACTGAATATCTACAGATGGCAATAATGAAGGTGCTTTTTCCATCTCCTTTGTGTCGACTAACATTATTTATGGTCATGGTACGTTACTGTTCATTATCTCTATTCGTTTATGAGACAATAGCAAACGAATGAATATCAAACCTTTGCCTTCCAGAGGGTCCGGCCGCCCCTTACTTTCATTTATTTTCATTACTTCAACTACAAACTGACCCTGTTAGCATGTTTCTGGTTTCGGATTTACACTTCTCATGACATAATGCTTTAGAACAACATATTTCCATATATACGACAGTTTACCCTTGTTGTTCAGTCCCTTCGTACATTTTTGTTCACTATCAGCTTCCCTAAAACGTCCCTCAATTTTACACAACCGAGCAAAATGGAGCAAGGTTTGTTTGTAGTGTCTAACTCCGAGGATATTGGGCTCATATGTACGAGAAACATCTGAGCTTCACTTGGCTTCACTCAAAAGAAAAGTCTAGAAACACAAAAATACACGTATACTTTTGTTTCCTTTGCTACGCTTACCTTTAACGTTCATTCCAACGGGACACTGCAATCACATCACACATCTACGCACACCAACAGCAAGTATAAGCTTTGCATATATAATATATCCTGACCCCTTGTTCAGTTGACGAAGGACATACATAACACAACACTGGCAACTTTGTTGTCTCTAGCTGATACACAACTGCTGTTTTGTGCACAGGCAACCTCTTATATTGGACGCCAGTCACAGACTGCGGGAGGCTATTATTTGAAACACCCATGTCGATATGACTGCCCAAGGTCAATGCCTATCCAGCATTACTACTAGTTCCGAGATTTGCGTCATGTAATTTTGGCCAGGTTTTGAGGGTCTCTGGACCACTGTGCTGTGCTATCCTTGTTCAATAAGAATACCAGACGAAAAACTACATAAATGTTTGTTAATATTTAATAATAGTTTGAAAGAAACTGTGTGGGAATTTCTAATTCAGAAGAAAACTCGTGACATAGTGTTTGTACTTTACATACAGAAGCACTTTAGTTCTTCGGATAAGAATTATAGACAAAACGCTTTTAAACAGATTTAATTTAGCATATGAATCAGTTACATTTTCAGATTCATATATTTGTGATTTAGTTGAACTGTTTTTAAAGAATGAAAGAAATGTGTTTGAAAAACAAACTATGCACGTATGATTGTACTTTTCTTTCTGTGAATGAACTGTGTGTGCTGGAATGTATATCAAGATGGAAACCGGAATATAAACTTTTGTGCGACGGGTGCTATGAAAACAGTCGCATTATAGATGAACATGAATGCATTGTTTTAGACTGAAATGTTGTTATAATGCATGGCGTGTTATGGTGCGACCAGATACGTTTGATGAACTGTACAAAGTCTTTTCATCATATCATGAGAGTGAAATTGACGATTGGACATTTGATTATGCTTTAATATTTTATTAAAGAAAAACTACATCAATGTAATTTTAGAATTTCTCTTGGAAAAAGATTTCACTTATAATTTTTAATTCATTTCTTTGTGTTAGTGAAATAACTAAGTGAAGTTATATATATATATATATATATATATATATATATATATAGGAAATATTTATTACAATTTTTATTATCAATGACATTTACACGAATTCAAAATTAAAATAACTTATTTTATTTACTATTCATAATATATATGATACTTTATTACATTTTTTGTTTGATATATATGTAATCACATTATCTTATACGGAAAAAAATAAATAAAATATATGAATAAAAATATTTTAACGTTGTTGATTTCTTTAAAATCATTTAGTTTATAATTTTTTATATGCAAACACAGTACTATGTAATTTAGTGCACAGATGTACTTACTTTGTAATCTCGTACACTTAATTTTTAATTTTGCAGTAATATTCATTGAGTTTATAATTTCATATCCAGATACACTTACTATATAATTTCATATCCAGATGCGTTTACTATGTAATTTCGTATTCAGATACATTCAATTTGTACTCTCGTCCCCAGCCACATTTGGTTTGAAATCTCGCACCAAGGTGCATTCACTTTGAAATCTCGCACCCAGTTACATTGTTTGAAATCTCGCACCCAGGTGCATTCAGTTTGAAATCTCGTACCCAGACGCATTTAGTTTGTAATTTCGTACGCAATTCCATTAAGAAAAATTTCGTATCCATACCCGTTAGAATCTTCTGTTTATCACATGTTGAATTAATAATTATTATAAGTTGTAACTTAAACGATAATCAAATATTAATTTCATAAAATAATTTTTTTCAAGCGTATAACTAACATGTATAACAAACAATTTATTAAGGTCACAGCGTAGCTGTTCTAACGAGTTTGCTTTGACATACGAAGTACTACATAAGCTGAGATTTCTTAGAAAGCGATTCATTAAAAAGATAAAAGAGGATAAATAATATTTTCTCAACTTTATTGTTGGTAAAGCTTCTACAAGAAGCATACCAATTAAAATTGCGTAGAAAGCGATTCAATAAAAATTAGAAGTTTCTGTAACAAACGTTTTATTTACAGGTTCACAGGGTAGCTGTTCTACCGAGTATGCTTTGGCATACAAATCAATAAAGAATTAGTATTTTTGAACATTTTAGTATGCTCACACGAAGTGTTCGAATCATTTTAACAACGCGTATGCTCTGACATACGAAGTACTACATAAGCTGAGTTTTCGTAGAAAGCGATTCATTAAAAAGATACGAAAGAAAAAAATTAATATTCTTCCAACGCTGTTGTTCGTAAAACTTTTACAAGAAGCATACCAATTAAAATTACGTAGCAAACACAAACAAGAGAACAAAAATATAAGCAACGATATACCTACCGACTGAAAAATAATACGTTGTGATATAAGAAAAAATAAAACGTATTGCTTAATATAAGAAATTCTGCTTTGCAAGAAATGTTAAGGTGTTACATTAAGAAAAATTCAAAAGGATTATTATAGGTATCAATTTTAGCGGGGAAATTTTCAGTTTTGTTTATCGGCAACTGACAACGATACTTGCCGTTTTCATTTATATTGACTTTCCCCTAAAACATTTACATTAATGAGGAAAAGAATTTTATGATTTGATATACATTATAAGGTAGATATTAATTTGTATTGTATAAACAACACGCATATTTCCATCTTGTAAATTTTTTTTCGTTTGCAGTACAGATGTATAGTTTGATATATAACGGAAAGGAAATAGAAATATGTTTGACATGATGTTTACTATCCATCATATACGCATAACAATACGCATATTTACTATACTTCAATACAAAATATGAAAGTCACAAGTGTATGTATGGCGCAAGAAATGAACCGTTAAGGCTCATAGCTGGTAGGGTGTATATGTACAATGATGTACTAATACTTTATTATACTCACAGAACTCCTATACTTTTAGATACTAATATAAATTGTCCATCCCAATACTAAATGATATCTTGTATGTTTGCTTTCCGTTATATGTTTTATTAGGTACGGTGAATAAAAACCGGTTTAAAAAATGTATGAATATGAAGTGGTTGACTTCATATATAACTACCAATCCTATTTGCTATACATAAAATTAAAGTAAACTATATGGTAGACATCAGGCATACCACTCACTGCACGTCAATGCATGTATTATGTAGGGTCCCCAATGTTTTATTTTTAACATTACAAGTGTATATTGTGGATGCTATTTTTCTTATACAATTTTATAGTGAGTATAACATAATTATGCATTTTTGTTGACATCCAATGCTTTTACTATTCAGTATGTATTTATATACAATACTGTATCACTTAGCATTCCTTCACATTGACATTTATTACATTTACTAAACATTAATCAGCATCTGTTTCCATTCACATGTCATTAAGAGAAGATAGTGTTTAATATACAGTATGTAATTGATAGTGATAATGTATCATTTACGTAGAAAAGTTGGCAATACTATTATTTGTTTGCTAATCGGATGCATAGCACTAGTGTGACATGGCATGGCACAGCCATGGGAAATTTCCGCGCGTTGTTATACGCGGATGCCGCACGCGGGGCCGGGCGAGTATGGTTTTACGTTAATACCCTCGCCGGACGCACGCGGTACCGGTTAGTACGGTTTTACGATTATTTTCACGCCAGGCGCACGCGGAGCCGGGCCGGTAATTACGGTTTTACGTTTATAACCGCGCCGGAAATATAAACGCATGTGCGGGAAATGGATTTATATTATACGGTTGTTAAGTAATAAATCGCAATATTTACATGTCTTACACACATCTATATATCTAATACCTGTAATCCGTATATGGTTTACACTGATGTTTCCCATCTTACTTACAAACATTAGAATATGTAGTATGCAAAATATTACTGTATGATTCCCCTTATTGCCTTATAATTCCATTGATATGACAACATTTTATGCCAATTCTGCTCGCTCGATCTATTTTTTTAAGTATGACGACATTTGAACATAATACTACTCACTTGACTCATTTTTAATTTTGATATTTTTAATTCATAGTGACTTCATTGTAAATATAGGAATTAACAGGATATAATTTGTTCATTGAAATATCTTCATTTTTACTAGTTACATTCTTATAAAATATAACCCTATATTCTTTAAGTATTATGTTTATATACACTGACTTTTGCTTGTTTATACTCAAAGAAAATTTCAACTTTGGATTCTTTAATCATTTTTGCACACATTACATATGTTTATCACTTTGTTCCAATATTTACTAGACCATT
This sequence comes from Thermobia domestica, assembly GCF_964235325.1. Taxonomy (NCBI): domain Eukaryota; kingdom Metazoa; phylum Arthropoda; class Insecta; order Zygentoma; family Lepismatidae; genus Thermobia; species Thermobia domestica. Next base: position 151,206,345 of record NC_137468.1, read on the forward strand.
TTTGCTCTCAAAGCTTTATAATAAAGGTTCAGATAACTATTGATGTAATATACTATTAGTATGTCTTATTTTACTCATATCAATTAACTGATTAACTATGGAATACAAAATAGAAGCTACGCATGGCGTAAGTCTGGACATGTCACGCAATTTTATCTTGTGTGTAGAGAAGATATTTTATATAAAATATTCTCATGTTATGTTTACACCCTCTCCTGAAATAAATTTGTGAAGATTTTGCACTGCACGTGCAGTACAAATGATTCTTACCCGTTCCTCAAACGTTTCCCGAAACAAAGTCCAATGCTGATGTAGCCAGCCCTCTCTCTCTCTCTCTCTCTCTATCTATCTATCTATCTATCTATGCATTTTACGGACTATTTGCAAGCTTGAGTATCTGTAGCTTGTTTGTTGACATCCTTTTTGATTGTTTTGAGTACCTTGTTTTTACTCTGTATTTTATGGAGTATCTGCTTGTTTTTGAGTATTTGCATGTCACTTTCTCTTTTTCACCTATCCTCTGTACTTGTTTTTACTCTATGTATTTTTACTGAGTATCTGCAAGCTTGAATATCTGTAGCTTGTTTGTTGACAACCTTTCTGTTTGTTTTTAAGTATCTACACGTCCCTCTATCTCTCTTTCTCTTTTTGCACGTACAATCTGTGTGTGTTTTTATTCTCTCTATGTATTTTATGGCGTATCTACAAGCTTGAGTATCTGTACCTTGTTTGTTGAACTTTCTGCTTGCCCCTTTCTCTTTTTCGCGTATCCTCTGTTCTTGGTTTTACTCTATGTATTTTACTGACTATTTACAAGCTTGAGTATCTTTCTGTATCTTTGATTAAAAACTAAGAAAGTACTTTTAGTCTTACTGTAGAATAGAAATATCGTAAACTTGCTAAGCATAATCGTAATATTCAATATGATCATTTTAATACCAAAGACTTTATTTCTGACTACAGTTGATAAATATATCGTAAATAAACACATTCTATAACACAATATATCACATAGATTTTAACTATGCGGTATGAAATCTGGAACTTCACAATTATTCTGTACTAATTTATATTTTGCCCGCGAATTCTATTTTAATATTGCTTTCACATCTACTGGCTAAGTCTTCCTTCAAAATCTATTTTTGGGTATAGGACATGAGTACCTATTTCTTATATATGTTAAGTTTTATAATTTCCTTATATTTCAGAATAATGTACATGATTTTAAGCTTAACATTCTTCACCAAGAGATTTTGAAGTGAATAATAAGTCAAGTTTCATGTTTTTAGATTGCATCTACTTCTTCTGGTCTTTTCATCAGATTGATTTAGGGCTATACTGTATCCTTATGGTACAGTGTTCTTTTCACCATGTAGACTTCAGTGATACTGTTTTCTTATGGTGAATGCCTCATTTAATCTCCTTCATGACGAATTAGTGGTAGAATGCTTACTTATGATACATGATGACTCAGTGATACAGTACTTCTTTGTGCTAATTGAGGCCCATGATTGAATTATGAATTTATTGATTTAGTAATAAACTGATTCCTTATATTTCTTGAGAATTCCTCATTAATCTTCAACATGTTTATTTTAATACCCATGACGGCTTAGTGCTACAGTGTTTCCTTATGATACTCGAGGTCTCTCCATCAAATTAAGTCACTGATAGACTGATTTCTTATGCTACAAAGTACCATACACATTTAATTTTCATAGCAGTCACCCAGTGGAAGTGTATTTTACTTCTATATGTTCTTACTCATTATATTTTAGCGCGAATAATACAAACAATCCCCCCCAAAATTCATTGCATCAATCACAAAAGCTCTTGAATGATTCGTATCCATACCCAACTGGTTCTACTTTGTATGCCTATTTCTGCAAGATACATCTTCCCTAGGTCTTCCTAACAGCCGTTTTCCTCTTATCATCACGACTATATTACATGACCTGTCCCCTCCTAGACTTGTCAGGTCTAACAATGTTTGGTAAACGGAATCTATAAATAATAAAGTTTTAGGTATTTTATTCCTAAAGAATTGCTAAGCTACTTGGTATATTTCTTGAATTAATACTACAATAATTCATGTAGTATATTCGTTAACGTTCTTGCTTATGCTGCACCCGCTTACGGTTTTGCTGTCAAAATTTGTAAAAGTTTGAATGAAATTTTCCAGGCTTTTTCTTCTTCATTTATTCATTTGAAGCAAAGGCCGGGATGGTACCTTAGTTTGTATACCGCTTTCTTCCTCCCCGAATCCTTTCTTCCTTCCTTTCCCGGATTGTGTGCTCCCTAAAGAACATTATCCTTCAAACCCATCAGTTTCAATATTGAAAAGACTCCCAGAAACTTAATTCTAACATCCTAACTGATACTTTTTATTGAAATTGTTTTATTTGTAATATACATTCTGTAATATACACTCTCTCAAGTGTCAAATTTTCTCAACTTTTTTTTTCGTTCTACAAGCACCATTACAAGATTTTGTGTTGTTTCAGAAATCATCATTCTTCTTTACAGCCACATTTTTAAATGACAATAAATGATTCGTATTTTACAAAGAATGTCATAATGTAAGTAATTTAATCATTGATCAATCATTTGCTTTGGATCCTCTATAAAATTTAATGAATCACAAGCTATAGCACTAATTCATTTTAATGGGCTTCTCCATGATACTTTAACTAAAATTCTATAACGATCCAAAGAATATTTATTGCTCAAGCACATGGAATAACCACCATATTTTACTTAATTAATATAGAAAGAGAGAAAAATAATAGACTGACATGAAATATTCATGTAGTTGGACACAATGATTCGATTCCAGTTTGGTGCAAGGAGTCCCAGTGGGAGGGAACTCGGTCAAAAAGTGTACAATACTTTTAAGCTCACCCATCTTGAATGAATTTTTCTTGGATTTTCCTCATCCACACCATTTAAATGCCTTGGTGATACCTAACTTATAAGTCCCAGACCACTTTCTTCCTCCCCGAATCCTTTCTTCATTCCTTCCTTTTCCGGATTGTGTGCTCGCTGAACATTATCCATCAAACGTGAAGTGGTAAATGGTCTTAGATGCTAAAAGACCAAAATCTAAATTGTAATCTTAATCCTATTCGATCCCAATTTTCGCAAATCAATCTCAAAACGAAAGAGCCTCATAAGGATTTTTTTCTAATATTGGGTCAAGTGTTACAGGACACCGTGTGATTTGTATATTTCAAGTTCAACTAAATATTTTTATTCTTCATTTCTAATACCAACATAAATCTGAAAGAGCCTGTTAGAATTTTCTGCTATGATATAAGAACAAAAATACATTGGAAAGCGCAGACAATTCATAGCAAAAGATAACCTTCAAATCTTAGTCATTCAGAATTCCTTCCTTCCTTCCTACTAGTATTTTATACTTAAAAGGCTATTTCCATTACTTTCGCTTTCTTCAAAAGAATCCCACGGCGGAAAACCAGAACCTCTTTTCTTAGAAAAATACCCAAACAGTAAAAACACCCCTGAAGAGGGGGTAAAGGCAGAGGAGGGAACGAGAGGTTACCGTATTCAACTAAAACTTGTTTTCTCAAGTGGTTATGAGTGTGTGTGAAGTGGCCTTCACCTTAAAATTATGAATGGGGAAACGTTTCTGAATCTTTCCATGTTAGGAATGTAAAGAAAGAATATTTTTCAGTTAATTTACTCACCACCAATTTCAGGATTTGTTTTTCCATTAAATTTCTAGGCACTTTCAATAACCGTACTAGTCTCATATGGTTACAAATCAATATAATAATAATAATAATAATTGGACAAGTAGCTAGTGTGTGTGCCTTTGGTACACGTGGTTCAGAGTTTGATTTCTGCCAAGAGCACAAAGTTAGTTTTTTTGTCATTCACTTTCCTTAATAGTTTAGTTTAGCCTAAAGACCATAACTTAAATAAAATAATAATAATAATAATAATAAATCTTCTTCATATCCACATTTGACAAAGATAATTTTGAGTTCGATTTGTTTGTGGTTCGGATATAAACTTATCCTGTAGATCCATGTCTCAAATAGGTTTGAAATTTTAAAAAATAAAAAATTGAGCTGATTGAAATCAGATAATAAGTTGCAGGTTCATGTCTCAAAAAGTCTTTTTGCTGAAAACAATATTTTAAAATAACTCACACATATTAAAATGGGAAAAGAACGATTCACATTTTCTTAAATAAAAACATCAAATTTTTACTATAATTAGATTTAAATTAGAAATCACTTTATTCCTTAGCTATTTACAATATGTGGATTTCTTTTCTTTCTTTTTTCATTGTGTACAGTTTTTTTCTGTATTTATATGCCTAAAATGACTTCAACTTTATTATCTACCACCTCATCTATGTTCTTCCTGCTCTTCTCCTGCTCTTCTATAGTGCGCATTATTTCTCTTCTTTTCCACTTTCCTTCTAAACCCCAAGGTAAGCCTAGAATTTCATGTCTCTTTTTCTTTAGTAAAAATGTCCAAAAACACTGAATTAACACATGCACTGCATGAGTGGGATTTTAAATTATTTTTATTGTTTGGACAAATGTCCGATAAAAAATAAAATTGCTTAATCCCCCTCAATCTAATCTTCTCTTCACAATATCGAACAGCACATGTAGTATGCTCACAAATAGTTTTCTGAATCCATAATCTGAAACAATAAAGAAACGGAATTTTTTACTATTTGTTCAAATATTAATAAGTTTACATATCAAAATATTTGACTTTAATTATGTTTGGACAATTATTTTATCCTATAAATAATGAAGATTTCTCTATTATGAAAATGTACAGATTTTAAGACATATTCATATATTAAAATGAAACGATACTTTTCCTTTCTTTCTTATATCCTAACATTTTTTAGCAATACCATACCTCTAATACTATTAATTTTTTGATCTTTTAAGTCAACAAAATTTCAAAACTAAACTTTAGTTCTACAAAATTAAAAGTCTATGTAAGTTTAATTTCATATATCGGTCTTGTAATATAAAGGTATCGTACGGACCATTGCCTTATCTCAAGTATCATTCTTATCGGTCTTTGGAATAAAATATACGTTAATTCACATATTTATACCTTAACAAAATGATCAAGACAATCCAATCACAGTACAATACAATCACACACACAGTACAATCAAAATATTTCGTTACGAAAAACAGCCACAATTCTTCCTTATCCCACAGGTTATTTTCAAGTGATTCATCATAGCTTAGAATAATAATTAAAATTTAGTGAATTCAAATAATTTCTGGGGGGTCTCTGCGATTCAGTGATACAGCGTTCACCTCTGGTGCTTGGGGTCCCCGTTTAATCCTAGCGCCCGCGAATTATTTCAACATTTTCATAACAAACATTAAGTTTGGATTTATTTTTATAAATTGTGGTGGACAAACACCGTGTGCCCAGCTTTTGTTTGAGTTCTATATACTTTTAAGTGGTTTCTTTTTGTAAAGTGATGGTACAACAATTATCGTCTCCTTTAGCGTAGCGGTATAACCATCAGACGTAAAACTCAGTTATCGTTCAGATTAGATAACCCAACAGTACAGTGAATCATATTGGGTTGCCTAACATGTAAGGGATTAAACATTTTCCTTCACGGATTATTCTCTCTCTCCGAGAGATGTCATCCCTCAAGGGGACAATAAGTTTAGATGTCCAACTCTATATTCTAATTTCGGAATTCTTTTCTATACCTACATGTAATGATATATACACTTTTCTACGAGATATACTGTCAAATCATTCAATCAAAAAGCATGAAAGCTTTTCTTGTTTTTCAGGCTAGGTAACATATGTCAAGATACCGTTTCATTGAATTGTGTACATGTCATGAGACGTAACGGTATAACATATTCTTAGATGATAAGAAAGGTCGGGAAATCTTGTCTTCTGTAAACGGATTTAACCACTGTTTATATTTCAAACTATATTCCTAATTCAATAATAATAATAATAATATGAATAAGGGTGACGCAAAAAATCAATGGTAAAGCCTTCGTTTCTGATGCAAGGGTTACTTGATTTATGTTGTCAGTTTAGATCTTCCACAAACATGGTGCTTCTACATTTTCTCGTGGGGATTCCTTTCTACTTTCATTATAATTTAATCTAATATATTCGTAGAAACTAAAGATTCCATTTTTCCAATAGCATTACTAAAAGTGATTATAATAATAATTCTACTATAATTACTCATGAAAAATACGTAAATCAGTAAATCAAATTAAGAATACAATATCATATTATAAAACAACAAGCAATCCAAATCTGTTTAGCAATCAGTTCTATTTTAGAAAAAGTGTGAAATAATATTCTTAAAAATTTTTCTTATCGTTAATAAGTATAGTTTTATTCAACTAATTAACTCTATGGCCTATGAAACCCGGAGGCTCAGTCCCACGTTCACAAAAGCTCTCCACTGACTTCTATCTTTAGATAATTGCATCCAGTTTCTACTTTGTATTCCTATCTCTGCGAGATCCATCTTAATATCCTCCCATCTGCGCTTAGGTCTTCCTAATGCTCGTTTTCCTCTTTATTACGACTCTAACCATGTTTAATAAACAATCTAATAAATTACGTTATGAAGTTTCAACCATTCCCGTTCCTCTTGGGTCCGAATATTCGTCTCAGGATCTTGTTCTCAAATACTTTTAGTCTATGTTCTTTTCTCAGAGTAAGCGAGCATGTTTTGCAACCATACAAAACAACAAACATGATTAACGTTTTATATATTTTAAGCTTCGACAGAATTCGCGACAACAAGAGATTTTGAACCGAATAGTAACACGAATTCCCTGCTTTTAGTCGGCATTTAATTTCTCCGTAAATATGATTTTCATCTGTTAATACTGATCTTAAATATTGGAAACTATCCACTTTATCAAAAGTATTATTTAATATTTTACAGTCTCCACAATTTGCCGTATTACAGTCCCGACGCACTACCATGTATTTAGTTTTCTCTGCATTTATTTCTAAACCCATGTCCCTGCAAGCATTTCATAATATCTCTGCATTTATTTCTACTGTTCTCCTATCATCCCCTATTAAATTTACATCATCAGTATATACCATAACTGGTAAATACCGTTTAACTCTATTCAACAAACTAATTATTCTGTCAATATATGAAAAAAACACCAACAGGAAGACCAAATATAAAAAGAAAAATCGATTAATCTACTATGAATGATTCTTTACTCTTTCTGATAAATTCACTAAATATTATATTTTGTTCAAACAACCTAGTAATCACATACAGAATTTAACATCTACCATTTTCACAAAATAATATAAAGATTTCTTTCATTCAGAACAAATAAATGCTCAAATCTTGGTCCAACATACACACAAACAATATCACTTTGTATCTTTCCACAAATAGTACGCTCACTGAAGGACAATATTGTACAGATGTATCAAAATAAATAAATGTAATTCCGACCTATAATTCAAAACCCGATCTTAGTCCTCTGTAAAACATTACATTTCATAAAATTTCCTTGTAACTTCTTAGTTATCGTGCACCCCTTTGCCGAAAGAGAGTGTGTTCAATTCTCGGCAAAGCCATGTAGTTCAGATTCGATGATAATCACTAGGTCCCCGTCTCATATACCCTAGTTATTGCGCAAAAACCGTGAAACAATTTTAATAATCAAATCATGTACTTATCGTTAACATAAAAATCCTAACGTGCTTCACGACAAAAAGTTACATTTCACTTGAGATTCCAGTCTCATATAGTCTAGTTGTGAAAAGGCTATTAATTCGATAACGATAATTTTTCTAAATAATGTGTTCGTATATAAAACATGGTTTAATAATACACCATTTGTCTTCCGATCAGTCCAAATATAAAATATCAATTCAACTAATACGTAAAAGCTCGCCACTGATTTCATTTCGTAGCTAAAAAACATGTATTTGGTGTCTACTGTTTGTAATTTACGTTTTCCTAATGCTTGTTACGTGGACATTACGTAAAGGTGACGAAAAAAATCAACTGGAAGCGTTCAAAATGTAGGTGTTGAGAAAAGTGGTAAGAATTAGTTGGGCAAAGCAGAAAAAGAAATAACAGGATGTTAGAAATGGTGCGTGAGAAAAGAACATTTTTAGACATTATTAGGAGGATAAATTGGTTGTGACATTGCCTAATAAAAGAACATTTTTAGACATTAGGAAGAGAAATTGGTTGTGACATTGCCTAAGAAAATAATCTATCATGAGTGATGTCCTACAGGGTATGATAACGGAAAAAAGAGGTAAAGGGTTAATATTAAAACTAAAAGATCGCACGCAAAAACAAAAAAGGTTAGCGGTGGTGCAGGGAAGCTTCTCAGCTGTGGCCTATCAATAAAGGCAAAATACCTATAATGATGATGATGAATGTTTGTTTTCAATTAAACTTTAAAAGCAAAATATTCTAGACACGGTTAATATCCAACTAATGATTTCATTCTGTGGTCTTCCATGAAAAATAAACATTTGTATGTCTTCAACATTACATATTATATAATAATAAGAAATATATTATTTTTCTTACCTGGTAATTCTTACTGGAACGTGGTTCGTACTCCTGGAAATGGTATAATCTAAAAAGAAAGAAAAATGAATTAATATATTTGAATTTTTCTATTACAAAAATAATCAGTGCTAAGAAAAATCAAATGAATATTTATAAAATTAATCCTTTCCGAAAATGAAGAAATTTTTTCATTTCAATGAGCTAAGTCTAAGAAATTAGGAACAAAAATCCAATTCTTTCTCAAAATGCCATGTTTTCAGGATACTATAAGCTAGCTGGCATGTATTTGGTAAAATAAATGCGATATGAAACAAAAAAAGTTAATGATTTCCAAATGAATTCATACAATCAACAAGAATTACTCTAAGATAATTTTCCAATAATAATAATATTAAGAAATGTTTCATATCTTCTAATCAATTAATGAAAATGAATTTTTATCTGAATATATTTGAGAAAACAGAAGTCCACTTACCTTTTCAAATATAAGAACAGATGAAGTAGCGCCGATGAAAAAAAAACTTTGAAGCAAGAACAGCGATCACACACTATTCAACTAACTTGAAATGACAGAGATCTTCAAAATTCAGTTGTTATATTGATCAGAAGAAACCCACGCCAATTTTCACAATTCCATACAATAATAATAAAAAAGGTTCCTCTAAAAGGATTGTACAACCATTTTTTTCTCTGGCATTCTATATGGTCGATAACCCCTCATAGCAATAACGGGATGGTTGCAAACAACATTTAAAAAAAGAAAAAGCAAAAAGAAGCAATTCCACCTTTTCCTCTTACTCCGAGGGTAAGAAATCCTGTCCTTCACACTGCAATAAGACGCCCAATAGTCTACCATCGGGTTTTATAGATTCTGTGAGTATTTTTTTCTCATTATATAATTAGTATATGTGTAACTAAAGTTCATTAAAGTATGGCAATTAATTATGTTCTAAGAACCTCACCAAGTATGTACTTTTAATCAATTTCATAACAAACATTGTATTGCATTTACTGTACACATGACATACATGTCCATGCATTCAACACTTATTCTTTCTTACATCTTATCAATAATTAAAACCTAGTCTACAAAATATAGTCGAAGTACCTTAAACTGCACAAAAACTCATTTCATGTAGCAACTGTTTTAGTTTAGTTGGTCTTAAGAAACTCTGTTTATGTATTTTACCGTATGTCCCACATTTTGTATTCCGTACTCTTCTTGTAGAAGCATTGTGTTACAGAATTACAAGAGTATTAATTATTTGATAACATCGTGCTTGCCTTTTAATACATGTGGTCCTAAGTTCATTTTTAATAGTGTATGTAAGGTTTCCAATTTGATTCCCGGCGAAAGCCTTTGGCGTCGAAAACCGGTTCAATTCCCGGCGGAAGGTCATGTGGCGCGGATTCCACGTTAAACTGTAGGTTCACGTCTCATAGTTGTGCTGCTAAAAGACACACTAATCTAAAATCAACATAAGTCAACTCAATTCCCGGCGGAAGGTCATGTGGCGCGGATTTCACGTTAAACTGTAGGTTCTCGTCTCATATAGCTGCGCTGTTAAAAGACACACTAATCTAAAATCAACACAACTCAAATCTAGTTATAAAAATTCTGTCCCAAATCGTGTTATACGAAACCCAATTAATATAATTAATAATGTTACAAATAGTTCAATGGTAGAGCATCTACCTCTGCTGGTGGATTTTCTCATGCAAAGCCTGGCCATATCATTTTTTAGTGTTCTTATAACAAAAAAGTATATTCTATAAATTGATCTAATCACCATCAAGTTCATAAGTCTTCTTAAAGTTCCCCGTTTCCTCCCACTTCCTCATTCCACTATTTTTTCATAAAGGAAATATAACGACAAAAATGCATTCATATAAATTAGTCTAACAGAATAATTCTCTGACAATAAATTTATATAGTCTCAGTAGTAAAGAGGTCTCTAGTATATGAGGTTCTTGGTTTATTTCCTCGTAAAAACCATTTTACTAAACTCAACATAAACAAGTGTCAATCAATATTATCTAAGAAAAGATTCCTATCACATTCTAAGGGCTAGTATCACAGTGAAAAAGTCTTGTTCTCTATTAGTTGGGAAATCCTAGGTAGCACAAATTATTTAAACATTTTCTAAGTATTTAGTGCATTGCTGCTACAATCTACATCTCCACTGCTTGAGATATCTTGGTTCGATTTCCAATCAAGTAAATTTGTAGTGAGCAAACACCTTGCTCGTTAGTTTTCCTCTCACTTTCTTCATTCCAACATTTTAGTTATCATAAGGGGATTGTTAGCACAGAGTAAACTGTTATAAGTTAACCTAAGTGATATAACCATACGGCACAATATTTACAAATCAAGAAATGATTTCATCATACATCATGGACATTACATGTTGCATATACATTTTTTAATCGTACGAGTTAATATTCATTCATTCACAATAACAATTTTATAAACCAATCTTCACGCCAAAACAAGTTTGGGCAACTCAGTCCCCCCGCCCTTCCACCCTTCCGTTGCAACATGTGTTTCGGCGTAAATCTCTTTTCCGGCGGTCTTAACCAATAAAAGAAAGAGTGTTTTTAAGTTTCGTTTCAATACAATCTTTACAAAAACTCAAGGAAAACAAATTCATGTAACAACCTAACTGTTACGTAAAAGGGGGACAATACATAAAGCTTTTCAAAGTTCAATGTCAACTTTGGGTTTTATTTTCTTTTTCTGTAAGGGAGAAAAATTTTCTTGAAGGACATTCACATTCCTAAAATGCAATTTCCACAAAGCTCTCTAAAAAGTAGACAATAATCCCTAACATTTTCTTTTTTAACGGTAACTAAATTGCACAATTGTATTCCAAAAATCTTTTTTGAGGGGCTCTGTGGTATCTATGTGAAGGTCACTCTCTAGTTAAATCTGATGGTTGTATCTAACTGTCAATCCTAATTTTTTCACGGCTCCTTTCGGGTGAAGGATGGTATCTCCTCATAAATACCAACACAGAATCACAGGTGTATCCTATAACAAAGATGGGTAAATCTTCAAAGAATTCGTATATAGTCAATAATAAAGCGTTATTTTCAACTTAGCCTTCCGTCAAGTCGTAGACCGCTCCAGGCTTCATTTCTGAGAATTCAGGTATCAAGGATTTTTTCCAACATCGTTTCACGTATTGTCAATAATAAATGATGATAGAACGTATCAAAACACAACAATAAAGTTTTATTTTTTCAAGATAACCTTCAGTCAAATTGTATTTTTTACGAATTTTAACTTTCACAGCCATAAATTGTCAATAAACATATTTTCAACGCAATAAATAACATAAAAAACACTCATAAATAGCAAACATCCCTCTAATTAACCAATAAACAGTAACATTGTCTCACCCCACCCCCTCATAAAACTGGAAAGACTACTACGAGATCTACGAAAATTATCTACTTGGCTATTGACCATTCTTCTCATCATATGTAGTGCTGTTAATTGTTGTGCAAGCGATTTAATTATGTCGAACCGTGTTTTCTCTTCATTCGGGTGGACTGACAAGTACAATACAGATGGATTTACTAAAGAAATGTTTAAAAGTGTGTAAAAAACAGTAAGAGGCCATCTGCGAGAGCGACGGGCTGTGGAGTACACGGTACATTTTTCATCAAGGGCATCCACTCCACCTTTTGTGCTATTGTAAAACTCAATAATTTCAGGTTTGCCGGAATCTTCTGATACAGAACTTGTATGATGCATGGATGAAATTAAAATCACAGCTTTGTTCTGTTTAGGCACGTGGGATACAACAGTAGTGTTTTCAGAAAAGCCAAACAAAGATGATTCTTCTCTTATCCTTGACGGCAGAAACTCTTTGGGAATCTCTCGTTTACATTTCTTCATGGTGTCTACGTATGTTAATGATGAAAACCAGTTGTCGGCAGTTACGTTGCGATTCGTTCCTTGTATTGGTTTGGTAAGCCTAAGAACTGACTGTGTTGGTATGTCTATTAGTCCTTTCTATGTCCTTTCTTCTTCGGTCAGAGTTTCTCCATCACTGCCCTTTCCACTGTATATGTATCCATTCAGAAAGTAGTGGGTCTTAGCATCATTTAAGACCATCAGTTTCAGTTCTTGTATTAGCATCATCAAAACGGAGACATGTTAAAATTACATTTATACGTTTCAAGGACATACTACATCTGAATATCTCCCGACCTGTGCCATCTGTAGCAAACAGTGCTTCTAAATTTTCATCGTTGGATTTGAATATGGCAGTAAAAAATAACAATCCTATAAATGCCTTCAGTTCTGGAAGATCGAGATCTTGATATTCAATCTGATTTGGTTTCTTTAGTTTTTGCCTCACTTGTTGCAATTTAGTGTTTGTGTGACCCAATATGTCTGTTAATATTTCGTCCGTGAACAGCAACTCCCAAACATTTTTCTCATTACATTGTGAAGGAAGGTTTTTAGCTTCACCAATTACCCCTGGTAAATGTGAAATAATATTGTCTCCTTGTGCGTATGTTATTACCCGGGCCTTTGTTGCACCATATTTGTCCATCTTTCCCGTAATAATAGCAAGTACGAGCATCACTCACTTCTTGTACATTTTCTGAAAAACGCAGTTTCTTCGAACTCATGGTATTTACTTCATTGTCATCATCAGTGTCGGCTTCAGTTTCTGTATTGCTGTCAAAATCACACACAAAATTAGGATCTGCATCGCTGTTATCACTGAAGTCACTTTCTTCCGCTTCTATAGCACTCTCCACCCACTCACTAAAGCCTGGATCGTCAGTTCGAACACAGTCTTTCAAAGTAGAAGCCATGATGTCCTTCCAAAACCAAATGATCACAGAGCAAAATCACTTACGTTACTTTGGACGTGGGGGATTTTCTACCCCACCCGAACTTTACAGCAATATAGCTTAGGTTCTCACGCACCCACAACACACCCGTCACCCCTAGCTATCAACAAGCAACTAACGGAAAGGTAGACAGCCGCGCTCCACCTTATGGTGGCGGATAGCTGAACTAATTTGGCAAACGTAAATCGCTTGGGTAGAATCTACCCCACGTCCAAGGTTACGGGTTGAAATACGAACTCAAATGGGGAAGCGGTAATGGGTATTCAAATGTTTTACCGAGAGTATTTTAGAAATCCCTTAAGTAAGGGAGGTGAAACTCGGCATATCAACTCCTTGTTATAAATAACTGAACACATGCTGCAGCGTTGTCAAAAATTTCGATGTTGAAGAGGGAATGAAGGCCAATTTCTTTAATATTTGAAATTTTGCGATTCTTTGTTTAGAAAAAGGTCAAATGTAAGGATTTTTTTAAATTGGAGGTGTGTAATTCTGTATTTGAACTCTTAATTAAAAATAAGTGAATATCTGAGAGCCACATAAATGTGAAGAAAAATACAATATATAGACAGACTTCATTCAGGTGATTCAGGTAAACCCATTTGTCATCCAGGCAGAACCCTGTAATGAGAAGGTTCACTATTTGTCCACTAGAGCGCAGTGCTGCATGGGTGGAAATGTCTTTCTTGCTTTCAAGAAGTTATGTGTAGACAGTAAATAGAAAGATTGCGTTTCAAGATTTTTTTATGACAGTTACATGTTCTTGTACAAGATCTTTTATGGTGTACACGACCTTTAACATTCAATCGTCTCTCTTTTTCCTACACTGTCTAATAAGGCCTGAATTCTCCTTTCTTCATTGGAGTCCATGGCTAAAAAGGCTTAAAAAACACACACACACACTAGGGCGCATCGATGTAAACGACCTATCTAATACAAAGACGTTATTGAGCGCTTCGGTGGAAATGACCGACCTTGGGTTGTTATTACTGTGACGGGCACTTTGGAACTAACTCCTTCCCACCACCTGCATTCCTTGGCTCACCCCCTCCCTGAGGAGTATCTCAGAGGGGGAACCTCCAAATACTTTCTCCTACTAGCAATGACCAAAATGGCGCAACTTGGTCTTTTCAACCGACATGTGCCCTCTGCGGGGTTAACGCCTTTTCATAGAAAAGAAAAAAAATAATTCTCTGAAACTAGCTTTATAGTTAATTGTGTTTTGGTCTTCATTTTTACCGATGTGGCTAGCATTCTTGGCTCTTGTATAGCATGAAAGACCACCAAGACTACGGAATGCAGGACCAAGACTTGACTGTTCAAGACTAGGAATAAGACGCAGTATTGATGACCAAGACCCAGGGTGCGAATTGTTTGAATTTCATTTGTTGGGCTGAAAGTGATGAAATAAAATTAGTACTTTATAATTATCATACTGTATTTTTAAATTTTCAGTTACAAAATTCATATTATGTATCTTCTAACTTGCAAGTATATATACTGTAAAATGTTTTAATTGCATGTATTCAAACAATTCAAATGTATCTCGGTTTTGTATTACAGAGCATGTCGGTATAGGACCTTTCCCCTCACCCTATTCTCTCGATCAAAACGAAACTGCAATTTTCTAAATTCTATGGTATTTTTCGAGATACATTTGCATTGTGGGCTTTTACCTGAAGCCATTCCAGAGAGGGGCCAAAGTTGATAGAAGGGATTTTGGGAGGAAATTTTTCCGACACTCCCAATTTTCCCTGTTCAAGTATGTTATGTGCGCCAATACTTAGCATCTCTGAAAAGCTTGTTTCATGCTGAAGAGAATGAAATAAAAACCATGACTTTCCAGTAAACAGTGTGTATGCAATAGCTATTTCACTGCGAGTCTATTATCTTTATATTAACAAAGTTGATGTTCCTCAGGGGGTTACTCCGTTGTTCATAGCACCTATTTTTTTGTGCATGAACATATCCGTTGTTTATCGAATAGACTGTGATTGATTCGAAAGTCCAGATTACACGTTCATGTCCATTCCTTGTGAATAGCATTCCTTACCGGTTGCCACTATGAATCTGACTTCACTACCTGGCCCTGGAAATTTCGTCGAAGAAACTTGGAGTTAAATTTTCAAGAATTAAATTGACCATCTTATCGATATATTTCAACGTTTTTCGATTAATGTTATTATGCACTTTCAAATCTCGTTTATTTAGCCTCCAATGCGAACTGCAAGGCGACAATATTAATTTTAATTTATATATTTAACATTTTAAAACATGAATACAACATACATACTTTTAAATACAGCAGGTATGACTTCGAAAGGATTTTTCAATCCGCATTCTCTACGTTGAATAATTTTTGAAATATAGGCCTCTGAAATTCATTTTCCCACGCTTTCGACGGATTATAACTGCGAGCTTACGTACAATATAAAGTGTTCAAGATGGAACACCCTATGTAGTCTAGCCTGGACGAGCCCGGGCGGATCCTTGGTATATTACTGTAGATACATCACCCTGATAACTTTTTTTAAAAGGTGTTTGTTTACTATTCTGAATATTGCTTTGGAAGAAGTACAAATTACTAAAACGTCTTATTGTGAAAAAAGGAAGTTTTCATGAGCTTTTTTTCCATGTGTGCCAGGAATTCTTTCGAGGCTATCTACGTAAAATAATCAATCAGTTCATCACACAAAGGGAAATACACTAATATCCTGAATATACAGCGGTACAATTTTTGCATTGGAAGAACTTATTTAGATGATATGGCGTTCTGCCTGATGACAGGTCTTTGACCCGAAGGTCCCTGGAGAAGGTAAACCGTAGTTTGTCATTTCCCTCCATGAGATGATGTCCTAAGGACGGGACCTTCAGCTTAACGTAAGATCCAAACCACATGTGTCCCCACCGGGAATAGAAACCCGGAGCACTTGATTACAAGGCGACGAACATGACCACTCATACACGTTGGAAACTGACATAAAAGCGTTATTATTATTATTATACGTGCAACAGACCTTTGGAGAGTAAGGGTTTTTGCAGGGTTCACATAAGTGTACAGCTATTCTCAGCCGCCTTGTGGGCCTTTTTCACCGGATTTGGCCGCAGTCGGTTCTCATTCAGAGGCTAGACCGACCTCCGGCATTTACGGCCTTAGTTGGAATGTTCCTTCTACACCCACCGGACATTTAACACGGGTAGTTGAAGTAACAGCCGGACGCTCTACTGACTAGACTACAGGCAAGCCTGTTATTAAGATTTCCAAAATGCAGTCTGACTTACTGGCTTGTATTGCCACCAGGCTCATATGGACCACGACCTCTCGAGTGCGTAATAAAATTTGTGCCACTGAGCAACGTTCAATCGTTTTTCTTCCGGATGTGTTAGTGCGATTTCTATAAATAAATGATTCAAAACCTAACCTCTACTTTTTTTTGACTGTTGTGGACACTGATGGTACTGTTTGCTTGATGTGACACTAAAAATTATTCTCGGCTACTAAACGAAATAATTTAATCCCAAACATTCGCAAAAAATGAGGTTGCCCACATCGAATCCTAATGACATCTGTAGCTGACATTAAACTATAACGATAATTTTGTAATCTTACCTTCCACCAGCCTAATATTCCACTCTGCTTTAAGGAAGCTGGGTGTTGCATACGTTCCTAGTTTGTCGCAAGTTTCATCTAATCCACCATTCTGCATCTGTTCAGCCAAAATTTCATCCAAGAAAACAGCAGCGTGAATAGTTTTTCTGCTTGTGCATTCATCTCCTTTATAATATATTCTCTGGTGCTGATAGAGAATGTCATGATAGTTCTTCACCCAATAATCTGGCCAGCCAGTCGTTTTGTACCATTCCATCTTTCTTGGATCGAAAACTGGAAACAAAAATGAAACATATGTATAATACTATTTTTGTATTCAGTTCTATACTCTAAAAATACTTTTTATTAATTATATAGTTATACTAATAAAACATATTACTCAGATAATTTAAATCGAAAGTGTAAATTTAATGGTCTTTATACCGACTGAGGTGTGAAGCCTAAACCGTGGCTAACGTTTGTCTTTAATGTGGGAGAAACACTATAAGTTACAGCAAGGCTTTCATTCTAGGTACTGTTTAAAGATTTGCCTCAATAGAACTGAGGAAAGGCTGTCAGGGTGATCTGCAGAAGCGGAACTCGAAACTAGATAACCCAAATTCCGGAATTGGAATGAGTTTCGTGGCTCTGAAATCCCGGAATTAACCTTTTCACATGAATTCTCACAACACGCAGTAGACGGTATCATTGTTCTTAGCAATGATGTTTAGCTTAGTTTGGGAAGTAATCATTGCATTTCCCCGAGAAAAAAAAACTAGTTACGATCCTACTCCCAGAATGTCGAAATTATGTAATATTATGTTGCATTGACTATTAGCGTATCTAACACCTTTCGCTCGAGTAGAGGATGGCTCTCCAATGTGTTTTCCAAAGTCAAGCGATAGGAAACACTGAATCACAAGAGCTATGTATTTGGATATATTAAAAGTTACTAATCTTTTAATTAATCTTTATTAATCTTGTGATTTAAAAAAATGTGACACTATCAAACTAACAGCATAGTAGCTTATTTGGAAAATGTAAACAAAACAAGGGGAGGAAAAAACAATAGGAACCTTTTGTGTTGGTAATAGTGAAGCACCAGGGGGTTGCCCCCCAGACAATAGGTAGAAAGTATAGTTGTATAGAAATACACTATTGTTTAAATGGCATATGATGACAGGTAATGGTTGGTGTACTATTGTATGTATAGTAGTGACACATAAGAGAATAATAAAAGATGTCAAAGTTGTAAAGATAAATGATTTTTTTTAAAAAACCTTGGAAACTTGTTGAACAATGTGAAGCTTGTTATAAAGAAATAATAAAAGAGAAAACCTTGCAGGTGTATGTTTTAAAATAATAAAAGAGAAACCTTGGGAAAATCATTGAACAAGGGTAAATTGTTATAAAGAAATAATAAAGCTATAGAATACTTTGCAGGTGTATGTTTTAAAATAATAAAAGAGAAACCTTGGAAAATTATTGAACAAGGGTAGATTGTTATAAAGAAAGAATAAAGCTATAGAATACTATGCAGGTATATGTTTTAAAATAATAAAAGAGAAACCTTGGGAAAAAATCAATGAACAAGGGTAAATTGTTATAAAGAAATAATAGTTATAGAATACTTTGAAGGTTTATGTAAAGAATAATAAGAGAAATCTTGCAGCTGTATGCGTTAAAGTATAATAATTTAGGTGACGAACAATACCTGATTGTTATAAAGAAAAATAAGACTTTTAACCCGGCGGCGGCGGAAACGCGGCGTGGGAAGGCGCGGGGCGCGAACGGTTGGGCGCGGATGGTAATAAACTTGAAAATGAAGTAAAAGAGAGGATGATTTACCTTGAACGTATATATGAAAAGAATTTTGGGATTTTTTTGTTAGTGTAAAGAAAAGTTTTTATGTTTTTGTATTGTGTTATTGACATGTTTAAATATTGTTTTGAAAAGGAATAGGTGACTTGTATGAACTTGATGGTATTGGAGGACGCCATCTTGTTTGTTTGAACTGTTTAAATACGAGAGTTTTGGAAAATGTATGTATTTTAGCTATGGCTAGTATACAGAAAGATGATTTCGTGTATGCGGATGAAGAAACGCTGTTTTGTCCGCCGTGTGTGGAGAATAACCCGAAGACCGAGAATAGCGATTTATCGGTAAACGGCAGAGCAGACTCTCCAGACAGTGTAAAAACTATTTATCATCTTCGGATGATGATATTGATAATGAAGATGAAGAATTTGTGGGAGGATCACCATCCTTATTATCGAGGACATCACGGTTTTGGAGTTTGAATTGCCGCTGTAGTAATTTTAAAGTGGATGTGAACTGCATTGTGAAATCGATTAGAGTGGGAAACAAATAAAATGTTAATTTGTAGCGGATGTTATGAAAGTGTAGACAATCAAATGGCCGATGAGTGTTTATTCATGACTGATGAAGAATTGGTGGAACGTGCCATTTTAACTTTAATAGATATAGAAGTTGAAGAACTGTTTTATACATATGCAAAATCGCATATAATAGGCATATGTACTCAAGAATTGTTTTATTAATTATATTATGATTTGGTTGAAGAAAGGGATAGGACATTTTTAACTGACGTAATTGAAATTTTTGGAATGAAAGACAGAAATCATGTGTGAACTGATGTCCAGATTTAAAGTGAACTTTGTGTAAATAGTGTAAAGACATAAAAGTGAAAGAAAGAATTATACTTTAAACTTTTAATTATATATGTATACATATTACGTATTTGGAAAATAATTTTGTGTATCATGTAGTGAAGAACATATTAGTTTAGTTTGTGTTTTAAAAACTATAAGTGCATACTTACGTTTTAATAATATTTCTTGAATATCAATATTTATTTCATCATAATATTGGAACTTTTGCTGTAGAATATTTTTGCAACGACATAACTTTTTGATTTATTTGAAGAACATCATAGTGAAATTTTAGGTATAAACTTTATACGCAAAGTGCGTAAACACTGAATTTGTTGTTACGTTTTTTGTTAGAAAACAAGATGCAACCTTTTATTGTAAAGCTGTAGAAAAACACTGTGGAATAAAAATATTTTTGTTAAAATTTTTATAACATTAAATGTATTGTATACAAAGAACAAATAATAATTATTTTATGTATTGATTGATAATAACATTAAGTTTTTTTTGTTAATGTAATTTTATTGTATTCTGATGAAAATATAAAGAAATAAACTTATGCATTATAATAATTTTTGTTGTTTTTCTTTTTAAAATGGTTAATGAAATAAATAATTAGAAAAATTTGAAAATGATTGCAAGTGACATATGTTTGATATTTATTTTCTTTTGCATTTACTTATATTATTTGACAATTAGTATTGTTTCACATGTTTGCATTTTTTTAATTTTTCGAAATATTATTTTACATTTTAAGAAAATATTTAAAGATAAATACAAATAATAATAAATATACCCATATAAAAGTTTAATACTTAAATAATTTATGTATGAACTATTAAAAAACAAATGTTTTTTGAAAATACTAAATTACTTTAACACTTTGTATTACCGTGTTAAAAATTGCAAAGGAAACTTTACATTTGTATTCTATCGTTTGTTTTGGAAAAACTTATAGTTAAAAAGTGTGACTACAAATAATTTTTGTTTTATTTAAGTAACACGATATGTAGAAAATTGGAGAATTTCTTTTATTAACTGAACTGTTTATTTTTAAAGTTACGTATTATTAACAGAATTGTTTTACGAAAAGTATTTATTTAACCTTGCGTAATAAATTACACGAACATGTGTGAACTAATAAAATTGATTTGAAAATAATAAAATGAAAAACTTAGAAAAACATATATTAATATTTATTGTTTTGGATATACAATACAATTTTACTTTGTTTTCATGTTAGTATACTTTTAAAATACATGTAAACATACATACATACCTGCATAATGAAAAGCAAAACATATGTCCCAGTTGGAAGCTGTTAGCCAATGGAAACTGTTCACCAATGGAGAGTAAAATACCAACTTATAACACGCATGCGCATTCGTTAAAAGTTTATACGCATGCGCAAATTTATTTATAAAAGGAAAACATAATGCAGTTGAAAGCTGTGCTAACCAATGGGAAGTAAATACCAAGTTTGTAATACGCATGCGCATTTGTTAAAAGTTTATACGCATGCGCAAATTTATGTATACATAGGAACAATACTTAAATAGTATAGTATTTGTGAAGATGTGTAGTAGAAAAGTATCCCATTCCGAGTATATTTCGCCACGAGAGAAAGAACTTAAACTTATTAATAGGAAGAAAGTTATTTGTGAAGTGAAATTATATCCTAATGAAGAACATTCTAATTCGTTTAGAAGATTTTATCGAAATGACGATGAAATACAATTTGAAAAAGTGTATCCTAATACACATATTGAAATTCGTGAATTAGATATTGTGAACTGTAAATGCAATCTGTTTAAAGTAAGTAAGTTGTGCATAAAAGAACTTTTTGAAAATTATAAACTGAATGAATCACTACTTTGTTCTGCTTGTTCATTAAGAATACCAGATTAGCGCCTTCATTTATGTTTATTAGCATATAATAATCGATTAAAACGTGCTGTGTGGGAATTTGTAATTAAGAAGACAACTCGTGACATAGTGTTTGAATTGTATTTGAAGAAACATTGTTTAGACGATAATTACGAACAAAACAAAACGCTTTTAAATAGATTTAATTTATCATATGAATCACTTACATTTTGTGATACTTATATTTCTGAGTTAGTGGAAGTGTTTTTAAAAAGTGACAAAAATGCCTACAGGAATCAGACCGTGTGTATAATTGTACTTCTTTTTTGTGAATGAACAGTGCGTGTTGGATTGTATTTCAAGATGGAAACCAGAATATAAACTTGTATGTGAAGGGTGTTTCGAAAACTCTCATATTATAGAACACCATGATTGTATTACTGGGGACTATAAAATGATGTGCTTTAATGCATGGCGTGTTATGGTACGAGGGCGTACTTTTGATGAACTGTATGAAATCTTTTCATCATATCATGATATTGAAATAGATGATTGGACCTTTATTTATGTTATATAATATTTTATTAAACAAAAGTTATGTTGATTTAATTAGAGCTTTTCTTAGAAAAAGATGTTTCTTATAATTTTTATAATTTTTAATTTGTTTGTGTTAGTGACATAAGTAAACGAAGTAAAAGTTATACAATGTAAATATAGTAAATTTGAAAACAATATTCATTATTATAATTTCAAACAGAAAATTTTAGTATGATGAAATTGTTTACATGTACATGAATTTAAAATTAAAATAGAATATAACATTACATATTTATTTATATTATATACCTTGGAACAATTTTTATTTATATGTAATCAGTTTTAAATTATGTGAAAAATAAAAATATGATTTTTATAAATATTTTTGTTATTTTTATTTGCTTTTTTAAATACCTAGTTTGTAATTTTTGTACGCACAAATAGTCTGTAATGTTATGTGCAAACGGATTTACTTATAATTTTGCATGCATTGGAATTTATTTTACATACATGTTATTTTATAATTGTGCATAAAATTAAATTACATAATTATTTTAATATCATTTTAATACATTAGGTAAATTATAAAAAATGAAATAACATTTGTAAAGAAAAAAGAATAAAATAATCATGTTTGAAATACATACATAGAAAAAACTTTTGAAAGGAAAGTAGAAAAGAACTATTGTTTATATTAATACTTTAATATGATAAGAAATTTTAACAGCGAGTTTGTTCTTTAGTATACGCAAGTATTATTAGGACAAGTTTTTTACAATGACTTTTTTATTACGCAAGAGAATAATTATTAATGAAAAAAGTTTATGGAAAACTGTATTATGAACTTTATTGGTTTATGCTATTGATATTTTCATTAACAGTTTATTTTAATATTTCCTTAAAACTATAACACTAGTGAAAACAAAAAAGATTTTTTAGTAAACATGTACTACAAATGCCATAAGTTATAAAGTTGAAATCGCATACTACATAGTAATAAAAATACTGAAAAAAGTATTGATCATTTGCTACCTAAAGATAGTTTTCATGATGTACGTACAGAATGTTTTAATGCGTTGTACGAATGTGCCAGCGAAGAGTTTGTGGCATATTATGATGTTACCATTGTTTACCCCATGGGTAATATCACGTAAGCGATTGCCTATAGGTAAACCTATAATATACAAGGGGGCTGACTTTACACAAGTGCAAAGTATTTATGGATTAGTGGAATGTAGTATCTTACCTTGTAAAGACTTATATTTTCCAATTTTACCATATACATGTAATGATCGCCTTTTGTTTATGCCGTATGTGTATGGAACAAAATAACATTAATTGCATGTATAATGATACTGAGCGTGTCCTTATTTGTACATACTGTACTCCTGAACTTTATATGGCTTTAGATCTCGGATACAAAATTCTACAAATTATCGAAATTTGGGAATTTAAATTATCCGGATCAGAAAATAATCTGTCTAAAGATTATGTCAATTCCTTGTTAAAAATGAAACAGGAGTCTTCAGGATTTTCTAGTTGGTGCAAAACTAAACAAGATCAAGAAAAATATATTGCAGACTATTATGAACATGAATGCATTCAGTTAACGGAAAATAACATTCAATCAAATCCTGGTCTAAGATATATTTCCAAAATATTTCTGAATTCGCTGTATGGGAAATGGGGACAAAGAACAGATTTATCTCAATCTGTAATTGTAGATACTCCAGAAAAATTTTTAAGTTATCTATGGGCACCACAATATGAGGTACAAACTGTATTGCCTATTGGAGAGCTACATTTCATTGTATCATATAAAAACATTGAAAACAAAAACAAATCATGGAAATTTTCCAATGTCCTTGCAGCCTTCATCACATCATGGGCACGTATAAAACTTTACGAATTAGTAACAGCTATAGATCCTGATCGTGTATTGTACTGCGACACTGATAGTAGTATGTTTGTACAACCACGTAATGAATAGCCTCCACTTTCTTTGGGTTCCTATTTAGGTGAGTTAACTAATGAAGTTCCTGATGGGTGGGAAATTGATGCATTTATAGGCTTAGGGCCAAAAATTATGCCTATAGAATGAAAGAAGTTCAAACAGGGAAAGTAGATTATGTATTTAAAATTAGAAAAATAACTTTAAATCATCGTACACAAGAAATTAACTTTGATCATTTTTATCAACTAGTTCCGGATAAAGCTGAGAAAAAAGTTACACAATCCAGGAAGAATTGTTCGTAAGCCTGGGTTTGTCATCATATCCAAGTCTGAAACTAAAACACATCAGAAGGTTCAAAATAAAAGACGACGATTAAATCATAACAGTATTACTGACTATAGAACATTGCCATATGGTTATCAAAGTATTAAGTGTGTTAAATGATTGGTATTCTGTATATATGTAAATAGTACACTGTGTAAAGGTACTATAATGTTATAACATAGTCATAATAGCATCAAATATGTCCATAAGTTACGTTAATACGTCCATAATAAAGCGTTACAATTTACGATATTATGTTTTATTCCTCCAAGCAAATATTCATATAATACGAAGTATCTGTATTCTATATAAGATAAAGGAAGAATACGTATGCTTCATATAAGGTTATTTATACGTATTTATCATAGTTTATGTTCCTACAATAAATTATCCTAAGTTGAAAACCATGTTAATGTCACAATATCTTCTACAAGGTGAACAAACATCTTAGAAGTAAGTAAATGTATCAATATATGACACTAGAATACTGTAGTGAAAAGATATCTATAAGTAAATGGGTTATAGCACACTGATATTCTTTGTGCTTAAAATATCAGTAATCATCTTTGGCATGCTCACACAAAATGTTCGAGTAATTTATCACGAGAGGATAAATACATAAAAATAATACAATTACAAATTACATCACATTATGTAATATCACTGTTACTAATTTAAAATATGTTAAAGCACCTGCGTACGAGATTACAAAACCAAATGCTTTTGGGTACAACATTACAAAACTAAATGCGTTTGGGTACGAGATTACAAAACAAAATGCGTTTGGGTACGAAATTAAATTTTAGGCAACAAACTGTATTACGTCGTATACAGGTAATAGTGTTATACGACATGTTAATATTATAATTATTTTCGACGTAAATGATGTTACATTTTTATGCTTATGTTCGGTTAAGTTAGTAAAACTTTGGTAAAGTTTATAAAACTTGGGGAAAAGTTTGCAACCATTCGTGTAATACATGTACCAACATGTACACAAATTAAATATAAACTCTTATGTTTATGTTCCGCAATGTTTGTAAAACTTCGGGAAACTTCGGCAATTTTCGTAAAACTTCGGTTAAGTTCGTGTTAACTTGTTTAAATTTCCAATTATTACTGTTTTAAAAATAACGTTTACTAGATTAATTGTAAATATTTTTAGTTATATATATCATTAATGGAAAGAAAACACATTAAAATCCATCCGCCATGTTTGTTTCTTTAAACAACGCCATCTGTACCATAACATTCACATTAGTGTGTATAAGACTGCGTGTGTGTACATGTACCATAGCAGGTTACCGAGTGTTTGTTTTTATAACCGGCAATACTCCGCGCAGTTTCCGGGCGGCAATATTTTACGCGTCCCGCGTCGCAAAAACGTTTTTCCGGGCGCAAATACCGCGCGGCGCGCACCGGTCGCGTTAAAAACGCGCAAAAATGGTATTTATCTTAGTAATATTATTCATTTTACCTATTCATATAAAAATATATCCTCTAATAAGCATATTTCCAAAGTTTCAAAAAAATCGACGCCATATTGTTTATGCAGATTCATTAAATTTTTATTTTCAATTTACAATGTTCTAACCTGTATAGTAGTGTTTGTTAGGTCCTAACGATCAAGAAAATACCTTTCTTTTGTTTCTACGACCAATAGTTTGCCGAAAAAAGCGATAAACAAAAAATGTACTTTTGAACATCCCTTGTATAAATTCGAAAAAAATAAAAATTGTTCAAGTTTATCATGTAGGGTGTCTTTCTATATAGATTTTGACCTGACAAATCGATTTCTGTAGTCCATTTTATCCTAGGATGAATCGTTTACGATTTATGACCATTTAAAATTATTTTAAAGTTACATTGTTCTAACTGAAATTGTACTGTTCCTTAGGTCCTAAGGTTCAAGAAAATACCTTCCTTTACTTTCTACGACCAATAGTTGGCCGTAAAACGTAATACCACTCCGCCCCTTCCCTTGTAAGAATTCAAAAAAAATTCAAGTTTATAATGTGTGGTGTCTTTCTATATAGATTTTGACCTGACAAATCAATTTCTGTGGTCCGTTTTGTTCTACGATCAATCGTTTACGATTTATGTTCATTTAAAGTTATTATACGGAAAAATCTTAGTCTTTTTGCATCAGCGCCATCTATATGTCAACACATACTACTACCATGCAGGCTTTTGTGCAGTTAACACCAAACCGTATCGGGTTAGTGCTATTTGTACAACCGGCAATGCCTCATACGTTTACCGACAAAAATATTTTGTCGCTTCCCGTGTTTTTTTTCCGCCATATTTTAGTTGTTCGTATACAGTTCCCGTATGTGCTTCAAACATTGAAGAGAATGACATTTTGTGTTACGTAAGTATCAACATTTTAACATTTCTATACTTTACATGTGCTTTCCAATACAATATAATCTAGCTTTACATAGGCATATCTGCTAAATCCATTTGTAATGTTTGAAATGGCACACATATCTTTAAAAAAAATAGTCACTAAAAAGCATTTACATATTCACTTACAATCTCAATAAGCCGTGCGCATATGCCACTGTTGTCAACAAACAAATTATTCCTTTTCGTTAATTTAATTGAATCATTTGGTATTCGGTTTCTCTTGGGTTACGCCAAGTTTTGCAGTTTTCGTGTTCAAAAAAAAAACAAGATTTCACCCTTCCTTTCAAAGGCCTTCCCATTCAGCTAGGAATAAAAAATCGCCTGAAGTCCCATTCACGTTAACCTTGTATACCCGCGCCTCCCCTCTCTTCCGCTCGCCAACGCATGTATGTGTGCTTCCCGTATTCTTTCTCTCTCCCTCCTTCCTTCCTTCAAACTACAAACTCCCCCCGCTCCCTTCTAGCAACCCCTACTACAGCCTACAATGAAGCAAGCTTTTTTTCTTTTTTTCCTCCCTCTGTCTGGCTTTCGCTTTGTTACGCGTTCCCCTTAGTTCTATTGGTAGGTAGGTAACCAGTCTGTCCCCTATGCGCTTCTTGGCGTTTCAAATTGTAGCTAAACCTTCATAAAAATATCCACAAAATACACAGCATTTCCGGTTTGCGTATTTCAATCTTAAATTAATATTCCCCATTGATTTTCGTTTGTCATGAGTTTCACTAGTGAAAAATGTACATAGGATTTCCTTTTTTAACTATCATACATATTCAGTGGAGTCTTGTACACATAGATTTTTTGGTTTAAATATATATCTTTATCTAATAATAGTGTACTCTTAGTCCATTCAATTAAAATTTGTATACAAAACAAAGAGTAAAAATATCATTTCAGTTTATTTTTATGAGATATTTTTCAAATTAATCTATTAAAATGCAGCAATCGATGAAATATGGAAATAATCGCTAAACTGTTAGACATAAAAATCCCATGGAAATCATAAGTTATCTAACAAAATTTTAAAGCCTAACAGCCTTACATTTTTTACTTTTCCCCATTTTTTTATAATATAAAAATGAAATAAACCCTATAGCCAAACAAATAATCATTTTAAGTAAATATTGCACTTAGAAAGAAGTTGGTCTCGATCTTCAGTGTTCCTTCAATCAAAATCAAAATACTTTAGCAATACACATTCTATAAAGCTTCAATAGTGTTTTTAAGGGGACAAATAATCTGTATATAATGACAAACAATATTTTAAAAACGGGTAGCAGAAAAGAGGTGAATTTTATTTATCTTTCTTGTTCTTAATATTATTTTTATTGCATATAAAACTAACTAACCAAGTCTATGACCTATGGAACCCAGAGGTTCACACAAGCTCTTCAGTGACTTCTATCCGTAGCCAATTGCATACAGTTTTTACTTTGCGTGTCCTATGTTTGCGAAATTCATCTTAATATTTTCCTCCCATTTGTGGGTAGGTCTTCCTAATGGTTGTTTTCCTATAAGTCTAAGAGTCAAGACTTTGAAAGCGTTCCCACTTTCTTCCATTTTACCTACATGACCTGTCCACCTAAGCCTCCTAGACTTGACAACCCTAACAACGTTGGGTAAACCGTATAAACTATGTAGTTCCTCGATATCAAGCTTCCGCCATTCCCCATTCTTATTCCTCTTAGCTTGGAATATTGTTCTCAGGATCTTTTTCTCAAATACTTTATGTATGTTCTTCCCTCAGAGTAAAAGATCATGTTTGACAATTTGATTGCATATAGTTTACGAAAAAAAATTCTTTTTTTCTTCATATGAGTATAAAAGGAAAAAGTAGAAGGAAAGCAAGGGATAGAAAGAATAAGATAAGCATAATTTAAAAAAAACAGATGAGTCAAAATCATAAAGCGTAAAAATTATTTTCCAGGTCTGTCAAATGTATAATAATAATAATAATAATAATAAATATTTAGATAGCTGAATGCTTAGTTGAATTCCAGCTCGCATTACCTAAAATTTGTCTTTTATTCGTACATTTTCTAATTTAATCAAGTTCAAAAAGCATCTTTAGCCAGCAATTGGAAATTATATTTTCAGCAGTCTTCTTCTTATAAGGATTCTATAGACTTTTTTTCCTGTAATTTTAGCAGTAAAACATTCTTAAATCCCTGTCAAATTAATATTCTTCGCTAGGTCTTTCATAAAAAATATACAATACCTTACTTCAGTGCATTTGTTAGTTCCAGTCTTTCTAGAATCCACCGGAAAACTGAAAGAGAAAACCATAAAAAAATGTGGTTGCTATAAAGCTTTCCAACCAACCAACCAAGTAACCTTAAAACCTGATTTTTCACAGTTCAAATTACCTAAAGTAATCATATTGGAATTAATAAAACACACAACTTATATTCCCTAATCTAATTTTCTTTTTTTCTTTTTATTTCATATATTTACATTTTTTCTTTTTCTTTTTTTTACATTTTATTCTCTTGAATAAATATATTTTCACATTTATTCACAAATTTATTAAATGTTTGTAACACTTTAGAATCCATGGCTAGCTTTAAAAAATTTTGCAGGCTAACCATTGTTTTGGAAAACTCTTCATGTATTGCAATTTCCATATTGTCTTCCTCACCCTCTTGTACATTTTGTACCCCCACCTCATCCTCCTCTTCCACATCTTCCATCCCTTCCTCCTCTTCCTCTTCTGCATCTTGTACAACAATTACATCGTCATTTTCCGCATCCTGTACAGAAATTACCTCATCCTCCTCTTCTTCGACAATTACATCGTAATTTTCCACATCTTGTACAAAAATTACCTCATCCTCCTCTTCTTCCACAATTATTACGTCGTTTTCCACCTCATCCTCTTCTTCGTGATTTAATGTCAGCACCTCATCCTCCTCTTCTTTGACAATTATTACGTCATCCTCTTCTTCGTGATTTACTGTCAGCACCTCATCCTCCTCTTCTTCCGCATTTAATTCCAGCACCTCAATATCTTACCTACTCAAATCAATAAGTGGAATTTCTCTGCGGTGTGCCATCCTGCAACAAACAAAAATAAACACTTATAAATATCAAATAATACTATAAAATTTCACAGGTTATATTTAAGCATGCGTGCTGTTAAAAATATATCAAAATAAGTATCACCTTATTTTTTGTCTCTCAATAATTCATTGAATCAATTATATAACAATCAGTAACAATTCACTGTTCTATTCTCAAAATAAATAGCTACTGTACATTGAATACTCAGTTATCAGTCTTATAGTTATTCGCTTAGCGCCTATAATTTGATCTGTCAAAGTTATTTCATTATTTAAATATTAGTTCTTAAAACTTGGATCTTCAATACAAATAATGACTCTAATTATTTTTTATTTGTTCTCTTCTAAACAAACTGCTATTATTTATTTATTTATTTTCCATCAGTAAAAACTCTGGGGATCTAAGTTCCCTAAATCATGTTTATAACGCAATTTACCTATATTTTCAACAAAAGTAATATTTCATTCCTTCAATCATAAACAAACTAATTTTTTCTACAATTTTTACCTTAATTTTAAAAGTAACCTTCATATAAATGTCCACAAGACCTTAAAAATGACCAGTTTGAAACATATTCTAACAAAATTACTTCGTAACCCTCCCAACAAAAAATTTGTATGTCTATCTCTCCCTAGATATCCAAAATATCAAATAACATACATCCTTATTACGATTGTATGAACATATTCGTATCAACTAACTTTTTCACATCATTTATATGAAATTCCACAAAAATTAAGCAATAGTTTTTCGTAGGAAACATTTCTATTTACAATACTAACAAGACAATATTCAGTTATCATTACGTTTTTATTTTACTTTTGCTACACAAATCCTAAAGTAATTTCCTCTAGTACATTTGCTCCATAATTCTATTTTTTTGCTTAAGTTATCATCATAAGTATTCTGCCTTTATTAGCAAGTCCATTGCCGCAGCTAACAAGCTTTCATGCTCCACGGTGCTCTGCTAACCTTTTCGTTTTCGCGTATAATCTTTCTGTTTTAATATCAGCCATTAATTGTAGTGTTCGTCGCCCCCTCCCTTTCTTTCCCAACACCATACCCTCTAGGACATTGCTTAACAAGAGATTTGCTTAACTAATCTTATAATAAAGAATATTATATTCGTAAACTTTTCGGAATTCTCCCATTTCCTTCCACATCATTAATTATGATCTCCTTTTACCCTAACTCGCATTACCGTGCAATATCAAGTGCTAAGTGTCATAAAAACAATTTAATATTTTCAATAAATCAATATAAGGGAACAAAATTCAGTTTTCTTGGAAACAAATCTTTTTCATCAGCTTCTTCCTGGTTAAGCTTTTAGCATACGCGCATTTGGCATGGGTAACCAGCGTTCGGTTCCCAGCAAAAGCTCATGTGGTTCCCATTGCACGTTAATCAGTAAATCTACGTTTCATATTGCCTCGCCGCTCAAGGGTACCTAAACTCATAATCAACTTAACTAAAATCTTCTTTATACCTACATTTTAAATACGGTCATGCAATATTTCTCATTTGATTTTTTCTATACTTATATTTCTATAATATAATTCATGAATTAACTTTCAGTCTGACTAAATATTTTATCTTCTATTCTACATTCAAATCATTATTTTAATAATTATTAAGCAAGTAATTATACTTTAGCCCCCAATGCTTTCATGTTTCCTGCATTTTTATTTTTTATTGTTTCGGACATAAGGTCAGTTACATAAAGCTGTACAAGAGGTATAACGCAATATATATTTCAAAAATAATAATAATAATATTTAAGTCGCGAGCACACTCCCTCAAATAGTGATATTCTCAATAAAAAGTCCATATAGGTATCAATTTCAATTAAATTTAGGCATTAAAACTTTTCTCTGCACGTTATTAGTTGAATCCATACTAATATTACACGTGGAGGGTTTTGCCCAATTCTTTAGCTAACAAATATAATTCATTTCAGAACACCATAAATTACTAATAATTCGATTATCTCTTCTGCAAAATAATTATGATACACTTGCACCTACATTACCAATTTACATGCAATAAATGTTGCCGAGTGTTTCCAATATTAAAAACTTTCATCGCGAAACTGCTACATAATAACAGTACTTTAAAGCCATGGCACTATTACTTAACCTTCTATCTACACGCAAAAAATATATGGCAAACTACACTTTTCCAATTAAGCTAGCGGTGCCTTTAACAAAAACAATTCAATTCATCACATTAACTCAATTAATTCCAATTCCACGTTATCTTACATATCCTTGCTTTTAAATTTAAAATACAACTAAGCATCGCTTCTATCTTTCCAATTCATCAATTAACTAAAAGTTTATATCTCATATTTTCTTTCTAATAATAAATTCAAATATATATTAAGGGCAAGTTACGCTACTTCAGTACTATAACGCTCACCTCGAATGCTTGGGATACCTCATTTATTCTCAGCTTGCGCTATATAAACAAACAAACACCATACTTTTAAATTTTTTCCACGTTTTCCATTTCCTCCCACTTTCTCATTCCACTATTTCATCCATCTCGCATTATCACCCTTTAGCCTAACCCGCATAAGCGTAAAACGTCAAACTTAAAAATTTCATTTTCTATGGCATTTATAAACTTTTATCTTTGCACCGTCTTTAGCTTTCCTTTCGTTATGTTCCAACGGTACCTCAATGTTATAACGCTCACCTCTGGTGCGTGCAATCCCTCCTTCAATTCCCCGCAAATTAACTTTGTGTTAAACAACATTCTATTAGTGGATTTTCACGGGGTTTTTCCGTTTCCTCCCACTATCTCATTCCGCCAATTGTTCAGTTATTATACACATGCCTTAATCATACGTCTCCATTAATTAGCATAAAGGGGATAATCGTGGGACAATAAACTAAAATATTTCATTTTCTATGCCAATCATGAGCTTTTATCTTTCCATCGTTTCCTCCTTTCCTATGCATATGTTTTAACGGTACCTCAGTGCTATAACGCTCACCTCTGGTGCGTAAGGTCTCTGGTTTAATCCCTACACACATAACTTTCTGGTGGACAGCATAAGGTCCATGGGTAGTTTCACGTATTTATATTTCCTCCCCCACTCTCATTCCACCAATTGTTCAATCATCATTCATTTGCCTTAATCACGCGTCACTCTTAGCGTAAAGGGCATAATCGTGGGACGTTAAACTGAAATATTCCATTTTCTATGGCATTCATAAGCTTTTATTTTTCCATCGTTTCCTGCTTTCCTCTCAATAAACTAGGCTACACATACTATACTCAAAATGTTCACACCTAAAAGTGATCTTTTCCAAAAAGTCAATTAAACATAATAAGCTCCAGTTTTCCTCTCTTAAGTTTAAAAATAAATAAAATAATTTATTTCTTACCTCAAATCTAGAAATTCCTTCGAAAGATCTCGTGAAAATAGATCCAGGAAAAAATCTAAAACAAAAATAAGAAAAATAATTTTAATATAAATTCAACACCTCCTGTGGAAACACATAATATCATTCTCTATATAGCATATATATTAAAAGTTTAATAAAAATTACTTGGGTGGTTTACAATTAAGTTCTATGCTATTATATAAATTTAAAAATTAATTCCACCCTCAGCTTTTCAATATTTCCCATTTATTTTTCTTAAAAGTCAACAAATAAAAATAAGCTCATGTTACAATTTACATTAAAAATGATATTATATTCTCACTTCAATTATCTATAAAAGTTAAGTTCTTTCGTTATTTCTTTATAGAATAAATATAAGAAACAAAATTCAACTTACCTTCCAAATATAGATATTTTCTATCAGCTAATCGCTCGTTTCCTCAACTCTCACGCGCAAACACACTATCGCCAAGTAAACTCTAAAATAGAAATAAGCGTGTTCTCCAAAACAACATTTATATTTTTTCACAAATAAAAGGGTGAAACTAACGCCAAACATTTTACGCTTTCTTTTTTCAAATCTTAGCGTCCCCTGCAAACACACGTCCAATTACTGTATGTCTTGTGAGTTACAATACGCTAGGAATCACAGCAAAACGCCACACTAGTCACAAATCACTATAACACATTTGCTCGCGTGTGGCAACTAAGCATTTCAAATACCCGCCAAGTAGCAGGGACTTAATTTGCTGGACTGGCTGGCAACTAATGTCACCTAATAAGACGTCTGTTGGATTAAAGCGTGAGTGCTAGCAGAAAATACTTTAAAAGCCAACCAAGAACACTGGCGGGAAGTGTGCAAAGATAAAAAAAAGTACTCTAATAAAACTTAACCAATCGAAAATTGGTTAACTAGAAGGTTGTGCGGATCGAGGCAGATGATGGATTTAGAGAAGACTGGTTCAAAAGAGAATACTCTATCCACAAAATAAATAAATAAAACTGTTACTATTTAGTCACGTTCAAAAAGTGATCTGTCATTAGCGAGGATGTTATAAAATACTGCCCATATCCATCTTCATCCTAATAACTCAATGAAGCCCCCCCCAAAAAAAACTGACATCGGCACATGATAGGCTACTTTCGTTTCCACCATGAATGTTGGCTCAAAACACTGAGATCATAGTGGGCGGAGCGGACAGAGTGGGGCTGGCGAAACTGACGTAAGGCTGTCCCATGCTCTCTCTTTCTAAAAAGAACATGAATCAGTGATGGTGAAGGATTATTTAAGTAAGAAGTGTGGAGTGCCCTTATATGGTGGGACACAGCTTTATCGTGGAGGTCGTTCAAAAGAGAACTTCCACTGACAAGGTGGTGGAGTGACGAGGAAATAAAATACCAATTAAAACATTATCCGAAGATAATTAATTAATGCTCTTTTCGTATGCAAATTCCCTCTTGGAGTCAAAGGTGACCTCCTTCTGGAGCTGCCACTGCCACATTTAACACCTTCAAAGAGCATGAGAAAAACAAAATAACAAAATAATATCTGAGAGTTTTAAAAGTATCATTACCTTCAGCTATGGTCTCTGATGCTGCTTGTAAAGGGTTATGATTAAAGCCAACAAGGTTTAAAACAAAAAAACTTAAATTCAGATGAACAGGTAGCAGCCTGTTTGTTTACCCTTTACACTCAAAACTGAGGTAGTTTGGTTCCATGGGGCGATGCCTTCCTGAGCCCCAACCAGGAAGGTTGTCAGGATACTAGAGTCAAGGGATTGAGTCTTTCCTTAACTCTCCATCCTGTAAAGAAACACATCCGAAATTAGCAATTCGGGTACTTACCAAGCAGGGAAAAGGAAACCCTCTCGCTAATAGTAGGTGGTGCAATTTATTATCTGAAGAAGGCAGGTTATTGCACATTAACACTTACGGAATGCATTTTCAACAAAACACTCGCTTCAGAAATATTTAAATGGTGCACCACTGAACACACTAATCAAATTTTATATTTCACACTTTGTATCCTGATATTAAAACTTGGTATCGATAAAACAGATATTCGTGAAATTTATATATATGAACCGATAATTAACTGAAAAACTTCATTGATATCTACATTTTATAGCGAATAGAAAGAAATATATCCTCATTTTTTAAGAGTTTGTCTCTTTCAGTCTGTTATATGAGGACAGAGGAGATAACAAAAAATAAATAAATCAAATTATATTACGTTGCACAGTTTCATTATGATGCGAAGAGTAGGAACCACTTCCGTTGACAGTCTCTGCACTCGATGGGTACACTGGACAGTTTATATGAAGATTAAAGAAACCAAAACAGTGGATCCTAACACTGCATGCTGAAGTCTTTAAGTCCAAGGAAATCTGAACAGATCCTGGTAGTAGTAGTCAATAGGTTGACATCATTGTGCTCAGTTAAGGCACAGAAGTGCTTGACAGCACAAATAAAATATAAAGTCCAGGAGAGCCCTGCCCATTGACTCGGACAGGCAACTAGCTCTTGTGAGAAATGTTTACTTATTACCGGTCTTCACAAATAAAGATCAAAAGGTATGTGCAAATGCACTATGTGAATGTTACTTCAAATGCGTTGCACTGTACTGTCAAGATTATACGTGGCCATTATAGCCAAACAAGTTTTGAAGAACGAACAATTCTGAGACTATAACTTCGAATAAATGGTGTGTGAGCACAGGTGAAGTTTGTAGCACAGTTTTTAACTTATCTGACACCCATGATGAACTAGCTGTAGTATAACAACTACTTGCAGAATATAACTTAACACACACCGGAATCACGATATATAACTTCTGTTATATATATGAAATCAACGGGAGTCCTAGCAGCCGACAAGCTGACTCTCCCGGGTTCTAAACACAACTAACTCTTGGTTTGTCACTTTTTCCCTGCATAGTTCGGTTTCTTCCTGGAAAGCAAGAGACTCGCTCTTCTCGGAAATGTTGCTGGAAATGTTTGGTGGTCTGTGCATACACAAAGGCCAGGAACGGCAAAACTGCACAGCTCTTCACCGCCCTCACTGCACCTAGCGGCAGTTCTGCAAGTTGTTGGACAAACAGTTGTGAAGGCAGCAACCCATGTAAACAAACACATATTTAGTTAATAATCACTATTTACAACATTGAAACTCATGATTAACCATACATACAGATATGAAAAGTATAGCAGAACATAATTGCACATAGACATACGGATGACACTCAATTATTATAGTGTAGGGAATCATTTTTACATGGCATACCCATTCTCTTCTGCTATTTTCGGCTGCCATCTCTCCAAGAAGGAGAGAGAAGGAAAATCTGTTAACCAATTTTGAAAACAAACCAAAGATCTAAATGTCTTGGACGAAGGGAAACACGATTAAAATCAAAATATGAATTATAGCGGACTTTCCAAGAACTTGTGAGCGTAATACGATAGTATTAGTAAAATATACATGAAAATAGTCAAAATAAAATACACAATTTCAAACAAGCAATGCATCTCGGGGAAAGTAGAAAAAGC
Organism: Thermobia domestica; assembly: GCF_964235325.1. Lineage (NCBI taxonomy): Eukaryota > Metazoa > Arthropoda > Insecta > Zygentoma > Lepismatidae > Thermobia > Thermobia domestica. Next base: position 151,243,128 of record NC_137468.1, read on the forward strand.
TTCGCTGGCTGACGACCAACCGTTACTTGCTACTGACGCATCTAGTTCGAGAGGTGAGACATTCTTTTAAAAGGTGTGAAAAGCACACATGATATTTTACACAAAGAGTAGAGTGCGTTGCTCGCTCAATGTTTCCAGCTAGGGTTTCTTTACAGAGGAAGTTTCCTGCATGCTTCCTATACCATTATTCAATTACTATCCATGTTTACCCTAGACATTTCTTCTCCCTCATAGTAGCAAACAATTGTCAACAGACTCAGTGCAGAACGCTGTCGCCAAAAAAATAATCTGTACTTGCTCTCTCGGCAACATGAAATCCAAATATGCGTTATACGAAGTAACTTCTATATTTTCTTCCTAGATTCTTATATGTAGAATATTCAAATACGATGATACATGTAGCTATTTACATCCTACTTCCCGTTAATGAGATGCATGCGAATATATAAACACATTAATAAACCTACGATACATGTATATACATGAATTAAATAAATATCAAAAGAATATTAATACTACCCTATTTCGCTGTGTTTACCAAATATCAGTTAATTATTAAACAATATGTAAATTAAAGCTTATTAAAAAGCAATTAATTTATTCACAAAATTACCATATTGATATGGAAATGTGCACTCATCTGCATTTTGATGATTAAGCAGAGGGCACTCGGCTTCACACAATATTTTCCCCCTTTGATGCTAGGTGCTGTGTTTACTAACACAGGACGTAGATCAAACAGGGTGCACATTTCTTATTACTGCAAGAATTATATCACCAATATATTATACAAACAAAATAATGAATCCCAAGTTACTAAATATAATAAACCCATATAACACAAATATCACTAATACACAAATCACTAAATCACTATTTACAGATACATGTGTCACAGTTAGGATGTTTTCACGCTTTTCGTATGACTTCGACTTTGTTCTCCTCAGTACCATTACCAGAAGTTGTTTCATCCGTGGAAACATACTTCTTCAGTAAGAAAGCATTCCGGATCATCTTGACCTCATTCGTTACTGGGTCAGCTAGTGTGTACATCTTCCCTGAAGATGCTACGATCTTCCAGGGACCAGAAAATAAAAAGTTTCTTCGAAACACCTGCTAGAGCATCCGACTTTGGAAATACTCTAGATAACACAAGATCACGCACATTGTACACAATAGTACGATGTGTCTTGTCAAAGTTTCGCTTTCGTGCAGCGGCATTTTTCTTATGATTTTTCCTTGCAATCTCCACATAATACTGCACGTCATGGCGTTGTTCCACTTCGGAAATCTCAAATTCTAGCTATGTCTCGTGATACAGAGGCACCAAAATGGCACTTATACGCTGACACGCCAGTGGTCAGGTGTTTTCCTGAGTTCAAACACTTCTCAAGGTATTTGGGCCAGAATTTCTGGTTATCATGGCACAATTTCCGCAGCAAACGTACGGTTGCCTTCACTGCCACTTTTGCCATTTCTCCCTGAGTATAATATGGCGTGGACATAATCCCTAGATCTGATAACTCTCTTTTCCAGCGTTCAGACTGGAAAGGTGCCCATCTGTCTGTTAAGACTAGTTCCACACTAGGACTTAGTTTCAAGTACTCCTTTAGCTTCCGTACTGCAGTGGTAGTGTTCGCTTTCCTACATGCATATAACCCCACTAACTTGGAGAATGCATCGTAAAACACTAAAATATAATGGACTCCCCCAATTCCTTTTGTGATTGGCCCAAGCCAATCGACGCAGACCAAGTAACTTGGTTTCTTTACAATGACAGGATTCAGTGGTCCTGGACGATAACACTGGGGTGGGGTGCTCTTCTGGCATAACTCGCAAGAAGCGCAGTATTTTCTCACACTTGCCCTCATCTTCGGCCATACGAAAAACTGTCAGAAGTGGTAGCAGCTTACTGGCCGACATGTGCCCCCGATCTGAATGGTAATCGAGCAATGGAGCTACTAACACTTCTAGGATGCAGATTCGAACTCCTTCACGGTCACGTTTACATAAACGCCCGTTCAAAACGATGACAAGCACCATTCACACGTGGTGAGGTTGTCTACTTTACTTCCTTCTTAATTTTTCCATAAAATGCATCAGAGGACTGCATCTCTGGCAATATGGCGATCATCTTCCTCAATTCACATTGGATCTCTGTGAGAATGGACATCAGTGAATCTTGAAGAATCGGTTTCCGTGCAGCACTGAGGTCTTCGGCGTGAGGAGGGTTTCTCGAGTGGTAATCACTCAAGTTTTCACTCGACTTAAGAAATTCGAATTCAAAATTGAAATTCGAGAGCAGCATAGCCCAACGGCTAATGCGCTGATTAGTAAGCCTACAATACAAAATAAATTTCAGTGCAAGGTGATCACTGCGAATTTTGAACTTTGTTCCTACAAGATACTGTTTAAATTTTACTACCCCATCTATGAGTCCTGCGAACTCCTCAGTTATCGAGTAATTCCTTTGTGCAGCATTGAACACACGTGATGAAAAACCAATCACACGAATTTCATCATTGTCATCACGTTGGTACAATCCGCGGCAAAAAACCTGCAACATGAGGATGTAAGTTTATTGTGAAACTACGCCTAACAGCACAAGGAATGAACATAACTTCTAAGTGGAACGAATCACGCCAGGATAAACCTCGGCCTCCTCCTGTGCACACTTATTTTGGAGCAAAAGACTTCGTCACTTCACAATAAACTTATATACTCATGTTGCAGGTTTTTTTTACCGCGGATTGTACAATAAAGAGAAGCACACGCGTCACATTCAAGTATCAATTGTTTATCAGGCAGGACACTCTTCAACACCACTTCCTCCTGGAAGATTTCCTTAATCCTGTCCATTCCAACCTGATGAACTTGTTCCCATTTAAAGTTTACTTTCTTCTTCAGCAGACTGAACAACAGATATAGAACTTCCGAGTACTTTCTGCTGAAGCATCGGTAATACTGGCAGTAACCTATGAACGATCTCAGCTCTTTCATGTTCCTTTGTGTTCTAAAATCCAACACAGACTTCACTTTCTCCGGATCCTTACCGATACCGTGTTGAGAAAGCTGGAAACCAAGTATGTTCAATTTCTTCCGCGCGAAGTTGCACTTTTTCAGCTTAAGCGTTAGGCCACCTGCAGCAAGTAAACCTAACACTGTCTAGGTGTTCACTGAAGCTTGCGTCGGCCAAAACGAGGTCATCGACGTATTGGCCACAGTACTCTTGCTTCAGTACCAATAATCATGTCTAAGGCACGTACACATGAGGCTAGACTTTGTTTTGTTCCAAATGGTGATTTCTGAAATACATACGAAATTCCTTAGTGTAAAAAACCCAAGATATTTTTGGTCACTTTACTTTTATCTGTAAGAACATTTCAGTGCCGTCTACACAACTAAACCATGATTTGTCACAAATATCCTGGAGAACAGACAAGGGAGGCATGGGACGGTCGGATAAATAACCTGAAACTTTAGCCAAAGCTCGACCATCTAAACAAACGCGCATACGTCCATCGCTTTTCTCAGTAACAACCAATGGATTGATGTAGGCTGTTGGTTGTTTTCGAATAATACCCCACGCTAACCATCGAAATTTCATTGCATACCTGATTTCTAAATCTCTTAGGGTAAGGATAGTTTGGTCTTTATGGGACATTCGTCCGTTACTCCAATGTCATGCTCGTAGTTAACTATGCAACCAGGCTTGACATCAAATAACGCCTGATGCTTAACTAGCACAGCTTTCAAACTCTGTGTGTCCGAGAGATCTGAGTAGTTCGAAATGAAATCTTCAATATTTGTATGGGAGGCGCAAGTCTTTACTTTCAACCACTCTTCCGGTGGGAAAACATAATCTGCCAATTCTTGGGTGCTTGGCAACCTACCATCGTCCAAGGTTGGTGCACGAGATGCCTTCTCTCTTGAGGTCCTACACTTCAGGTGCAATTACCATATTGGCCTTCCGTCTACCATCTGACGGGAAAAAATCTAAATCAACATTATCTAATTCATCCATTAATGAAAATGGCCTGCTGCACTCACCATTCCACTCTATACACGGAACTACTAAGTCTTCGGTTTCACAATCTACTGATCTAAATGATATTTCCACATCATGGGGATGGTTAAGATGTAGAACGCCGGTGTCATAGTTTAACACGGCGCGAGATTCTGTGAAAAAGTTCGAACCCAGGATCAATGATCTATTCAAACCAGTAATGATTATTCCTAAGGTATGAAATTCCTTCCCTTGTATTTCTATCACAAGCAGAGTCTGACCTACTAACGTCACAGCTTTATTACCAAACGCTGACGTGACTTATATTCTTAGCACTTAAAAGTGCTGGTGGGGGGTTACAATTCGACACAGTGTCCCAAAATTCCTTCGAAATTGCGCTACAGGTCGCTCCTGTATCAACGAGGGAATCAACATCGTGACCAAATAACTTTACATTTATCTCCGGCAGAGAAATTACATTGTTGCTAGGCAACGGTTCACTACTAGAATCAAAAAGGTTCTTGAAAATTCCATTTGCCTCTTCAAAAATCTCCGTCTATATCAATAGGTTCTCCATTTCTACTTAATAATGAAAGTTTACTTTCTACATTAACCTCATTAAAGTGTGTATTGCTGATGATTTTTCTACAAAAATCAAAATTATTTTCTTCTATATTACTAATTTCCTTTACTGCAGTCTCGCGTTCATCAAAATTAGATTCATCTACAAAGGTTACTGTATTATGCACATACTTGGAAATATTTTTAATCAACTCAATTGAACCAGTAATATCCGTGTTCAGCCTACCGTTGTCGCAAGTATGTGCAGACAATTCTCATTCCCTGCGGAGGATGAGCGATTCGTCATATCTGCACGGGTATTATTGTTTTGATTAGGTGGAGGACGCTCCCTGTCATATCTTTCCAGCACTTGTATCGATTCCTGCCTTCTGAAGGAGTTGCGCTGAGAAGCGGGATTCCGTGCGTTGCCTCTCCTACCTCTAGCTCCACGGTTGTTTTGGTGGCTGTGGTGGTTGCCACGTGACCAACCAGATGACCCACTCCCGTTACCGTTTTTACGGGGCGGCGTGCTCTGGTTGTTTTGTCGTCTCTGGTAAGGCCGTTGACTCTCGCGATTACGCTTAGCCTGCGGGCGAGAGTGTTTCCTACCACTATGGCCAGGGGAGTTTTGTTCTTCATTTTCTATGCTTACTTCAAGCATATTGACTCCCTTCCTGGGCTTCTGTTGAAAGAACTGCTCTCTATTCATAGATGTCTGCAGTTCCTGCACAAGATTTAACAATTCCGAAATAGTTTTCGGACGGGACGACACGATGGCTCGAAACAACCAATTCGGAAAGTGCCTGGGAAGAACTTTCAATAATGAACTATCAAACATCTTCGGCTCAAGAATGCTGTTTTTGTGCAGCAAGTCCAGCAGGTACTAGGCTGGAGACTTGTGCACACGACTGTCGTAGTGCGACGTCAGTATAGTAGCCCTTAGATTCGCCAATCTCTCTTCACTTAGATAACAGCTACGGAACAGTGCTATGAAGTCTTCATAAGAACGGATTTTACAGAGGTTCACCTGAAACCACTGTTGCGAGGTATTTGGAAGCGCCCTGGAAACCAAGCTTAACCGTATTTCATTCGGTACCCCAGTTACCTCAAAATGGCGGTCAAGATTCTGCAGAAAGTTGAATGTCTCGGTTCCAACGTACCTAGGCAGTGTGACATATCTGTGAATCTAGCCAAGCGCGGTTGCCAAATTCTGTCTCGTCTCATGTGGGCACACACGAGACGTCGAGGGAATTGGGTCTGTCTCGCGGGCTGCTACCAGGTTCTCAGGTTGAGAACCGGACAAGTCGCGCCTAGAGGAGTCGTTCTGTGATGGAGATCTCGCTCGTGTGGAAGAGACGGAGATGTTAGCTAAACGTCCCTCAATTACATCATTAGTCTCTTTCTGTACTGAACTCTTCCACTACTCTCTCGGCAGCATGAAATCCAAATATGCGTTATACGAAGTAACTGATATATTTTCTTAGATTCTTACAAGGAAGGGCCACCCAGTGGCTCCGCTGAGATCCGAACGAGACAATTGTGTTTGCATTTGAAATGCTATAACTAGATGAATCCCAAAGTTATGCGTGCCACCGGGAGGAATATCGTGAGTTACAACATATTTTGTAATGTAAGAACTACAAAAAAATTACATGGCAGAATAGTTTGAACCGAGTCATATGTTCGGGAATGGTTGGGTAAGTGGAAAACTCGGCCAACACGTATCCCATCATTTTCAACGAAAAACTTTTTGGGGTAAAAAACTGTCCCAGGGTCCCTTGCAGGATCCCAGACGTGGTCCAACTCAAAATTTTCAAATGGCAAGAAGGGTAAAGTGGCACATCATTTGAAACCTGTTATAAAATGAAAGAAAATGCAGCAAGTCTCGACTCTCTACAACAACTCTGTGCAAAATGGCGATGGGTCAAAGTGTAAACAAAAACAATTGAAAAGTCCATGGTCACCCATATAAATCGGAAATGGTGAGACAAATGTGAAAACAAAAAAGGATGTGTGGTATTATTTTCAAAATATAACGATTTAAGTGAAAACGTCTTGTCCCAGGGTCCCCACATGGTCCCAGGTGGGATCCAACTAAAAAGTTTCAAATGGCAAGAGAGGTAGGACATCGTTTGAAAGCTCTTGTTAAGTGAAAGAAGAAGGAGCACGTCTCGACTTTCTACGACAACCCTGTCCAAAATTGCGGTGGGTCAAAATGTAAACAAATTGGAAAACAATCCAAGATGGCCGCTTAAAACCTATATCGAAAGGATAAGCATACCAAACTGCTGAAGATAGGAAAACAAATTTGGCATTAATGTTGATTAGTAAGTGACTAAAATATGCAAAATCTTCAAAAACGCGACATCTTTAATTCAAAATGCCGCACTATGTATCGAACGCATATCCAGCTCACACCACTGGTGTTGGAGAAGTGAAGGTTTATGGTTAGTAGTCCACAAAATATCAGAGTATAATCTGTAATCCAATATGGCTGCCAGCGTGAAAAATCAGTTTGTATATAAACATGTTATTTCTTGGAATACTGTACCAAGCCAGCAAAGTTTGACGCAGTTCGATGTACTGAAATGACTTACATATGTTTGGTACTACTTGCCAATCTTGCAAATGATTTTTTTTATTTGGTATTGTTTGAAGTATTGAGATCAAACTAACGAATGACATACAAATGTAACCATCACGAATACGTTACAATAGAGCCCCCAACTTACTGGTGCAGCAAGTTCTTTCTGTATGAACTATGTATGACAAAATTAGAAAAATACCCCAAGGTATTCAATTTTTTTTTGCACTATGAGTAGGAAGTCATAGTTGTGTGTTCATCGCATATTCGTTATATTCAAGTAAATAATGTCGAGAGAACCGTAAAGAACGTGCATTAAGAAGAAACCATATATGTGTTGTTACCGAATGAAATAATAGTTGAAGTCTATCGAAATTCAATTGTTCTTTAGTCTTCCTAGTATTTCTAAATACATAATAGAGAAAAATAGAGATTTAGATTTGTACTGTTATGAATGGCATAGGTTTTAAGCATCCATCTTGGATTCAAGGTGGCCATACTTTTTAAATTAAGCTTTTATTTACATTTTGACCCGCCACAATTTTTGACAGGGTTGTCGTAGAAAGTCGAGACTTGCTCCATCTACTTTCATTTAACAAGATCTTGCAAACGATGAGCTTCTTAACCTCTCTTGCCATTTCAAACTTTTTAGTTGGACCCCACCTGGGACCCTGGGACAAGACGTTTTCACTTAAATTGTTGTACTTTGAACATAATGTCAGACTCCCTTCCTATTTTCAAGTCTCACCATTTCCGATTTATAGGGGTGACCATGGACTTTTCAATTAAGTTTTTGTTTACATTTTGACCCTCCGTCGTTTTGCACAGGGTTGTTGTAGAGAGTCGAGATTTGCTGCATTTTCTTTCATTTTATAACAGGTTTCAAATGATGTGCCACTTAATCCCCCATTGCCATTTGAAAATTTTGAGTTGGGCCCCGTCTGGGACCCTGCGGGGGACCCTGGGACAAAGTTTTTTTTACCCCAAAAAGGTTGTCGTTGAAAATGATGGGATACGTGTTGGTCGAGTTTTCCACTTACCCAACCGTTTCCGAACAAATGACTCGGTTCAAACTATTCTGCCATGTAATTTTTTTGTAGTTCTTACATTACAAAATATGTTGTAACTCACGATATTCCTCCCGGTGGCACGTATAACTTTGGGATTCATCTAGTTATAATATTTCAAATGCAAACACAATTGTCTCGTTTGGATCTCAGCGGAGCCACTGCGTGACCCTTCCTTGTTAGATGTAGAATATTCGAATACGATGATACATGGAGCTATTTGCATCCTACTTCCCGTTAATGAGATGCATGCGAATATATAAACACATTAATAAACCTACGATACATGTATATACATGAATAAAATATCAAAAGAATATTAATACTACCGTATTTCGCTCTGTGTTTACCAAATATTATCAGTTAATTATTAAACAATATGTAAATTAAAGCTGATTAAAAAGCAATTAATTTATTCACAACATTACCATATTGATATGGAAATGTGCACTCATCTGCATTTTGATATGCAGATGAAGCAGAGGGCACTCTGCTTCACACAGAAGGGCCAAAACTTGTTTCAGACTCACCACAAAAGATATTTCCGTTACCAAACGTTTTTATTTATTTAAAATTAGATTAGTGAAATGTTTATACTTTTGCGTAAGATGTTCAAGCATTATCCAAATTCTACATTTTTCGTCGCCTTTAAAAGGATATTCATTTTAGTTGATAACTAAAGGAAAAATCATAATCCTATCTTATGTCTGAATTCAATTTTTCAGTATTAAGCTTCTAACTGAAATCACCTTTTCCTTCTCTACATATCATTAACTAAACATTTAACGTATATTAGCAACGATTCTTCGTGTTGACTGAAAAAACAAAATTTCCTATAATTCGACTCAGGTTTCATATGTATGCAAAATCAAAACAGCAATAATAATAATAATAATAATTTTGGAATGATAAACCCAACTTCAATTTGCTTATGTGGTTCAAATTCTGTTAGCTCTAAGTCGTTGAGTTATATAGCGTAGCTGTTATCATTAGATTGTATCAAAAATCATAGTTCTGTAAAAGAAAACAATCAACTAATCATTATAATTGGTCCTCCTCCTGTTCTTCTGCGTATGTCCGTTGATTCTATTACAGGATTTTCAAAATTACTTACCTTTACGTTCTGTTAGAGACTGTAAATAAAAATATTTTCTTACTTTTTTTCTCTCTCTCAATGTATGTGTGTCAAACTAGTTTTTTCAATGTACATTTTAAGTGGTTCACGATAGTTCAGATCACAGAATATTATTTCAATAATAATAATGTAAGTATTGTAAATATAGGTTCATGTCTCAAATAGCAATGCTCTTGCTAAAAATCACAATTTGTAAAATAACTTAGTCACATATTAGAATAAAAAGGAGAAAAAATACACTTTGCTTTTACTTTTATCCACACAATTATATAAATATATATGGATATGTATGTTACATTTTTTTGCACTCTTCGTTTTTTTAATCAAAGGCGGCGTTCCAGGGCCTCGATTTTTTTCACAACTAGAACAATCCTCTTTGCATCCTCCTGTTCTAAGGGGAAGAGACCCCAGAGCGCTTCTTCTTGTTGTTCCTCCCCTTGTCTTTTTCTTTTCTCACTCTCTTCTTTCTTTTCTTCTAATTCTTTCCCTTTCATTTCTGGTCTTTTGTTCTTCATTTTCAATATCGATAAGAATAGTCAATATCATCGAATGACTCAATTATGTTCAATGAACTGGCCATACTATAAGGGAAAAAGAGGAAAATTATTAGTAATTGAAATTTTACAAGTCTACTGAATCTAAGTATCCTTATGGTTAACCAATTATCACAATGAAGTAAATCCGGTTCTCAGCAATAGTATAATCTAAGTTTTAATCCGCCCTAAAAATCAAAACACAGTTTTTCGTTTTCTTATATTATAACCTAACTTTTTACAAATAGTAGTAATGGCATAGTCCTTCAGTAGTACAGCGTTCACCTCCGGTGTTTGAGTTTGATCCCCGCTAGCGCTGTGTGGTGTACAAACATTTTGCTCGTGGATTTTTCGGCTTTTATAATACAGCTTTTACAATACGAAACTAGAAAAACATTAACTTGCCCTTTAGCCTGAATGCGGGACGTAAACTTAAAATATATCTTAAAGACCAGGGTTTATTTCTACAATATATATTAGCGGTGTTGTAATATAAATCTATTTCACACATAACCAAATAAGGTATATGTCTTTCATGCCATCGTTTGATTTTCAGCGGAAACGTATGTTTTTGTAACTCTAAACTCAAGTGAACAATTTTTTCACGGTCCGATCAAATTGTTTCTTTACCAAAAACATCAGCTTTCCATATAACAAAGCTTATGTTAGAGTAATCAAATAATAATAATAATAATAAACTACAAACATTTTATTTATAGTGTATTCACATGATTTCTTTCTAGTGGATGTTCTCCTTCATATTAGATAATACAACAGCGCACTGCAGCATATTGGGTTGCCTACCACTTAGGGACTATGCAGATTTCGCCATTCCTGCTTTTTCTAGATTGTGTGCTCTGCGAGGAATAATATTTTTCAAACCGTAAATCTTAAATCGTTTAACTGTGTTTCAATTTACATTAATAAGAATTTGATTTTAACAAACAGAATGCAATATTATTTCCCATCGATAAAAACTCCAATCTTCAGTATCCCCAAGTAAATAAATTAATTTCGGTATAGTTAGCCTTCCAACCAAAATAAAATGATCTAATTTCATCAATTTCTTTCCTTTCCAGAATTTTCTGTAATCCATTTTTCCATATATACACATTTACTATGTTTCATAACCCTCCCGACAAAAATTTGTGTCCCTCAGTCTTTTCTTATTCACTAGTTTTGTTCCCATACCGTTTATTTCATTACTAAAAAGTATAAGTGATAATAATACTTTAAGCTACATATGTATCACTAGTACAAAATAGTTTAAATCGCTTTTACAAAAAAAATCCCACAAAAAATTCAAAGTAGGTTCGAAAAATTAACCCGAGCGTATGTCTAGCCAACACTTCTATTTAAAAACTCGAAAAATAACATAGGACAATTGTTAAGTTTAATCAAGTTAAACTTATTAGTCTAACTAAATCATTATGTTAATACAGGGAATAATTCTCCCAAAAGAAATTCAACAAAATTATTGTATTTTGAGTAAATTAACTTTTGTATTCGGTAACGTTCTCGCCTTTGCCGGGAGCGGTCTCTTGTTCAACTCCTGCTTGTCATAATCAATCAATCATTCAATCAAAAATGATTGTTAAAGCTTTTCATTGAATAGAGTCGTGCTAGAGCCCCACCAAATTAAAAAGAAAATAATTTCTACCAGGGTGAATTGATTTAAATCAGTCTGATTTAAATCACGATTTTAATCAAGATTTAAATCACTTGATTTTTTTAATAAAAATCGTTGATTTAAATCAAATTTCGAAATAAATTAATTTAAAGTGAAAATAAGTAAAATCCCGTTTCTGTTCTGTTATTTCGATTATGGAAGGTAATAATCATAATACAATGAGACTCAAATGTATGTACAACACAGTATGAAAACGAGTATCATGCAGAGGATGATTAGGAAAATTCCCGTTTTGAACGGGTAACGGGAGAATCCTGCTTTCTTGTCTTCGTAACATAGGGTTTTTAAATCGTTAACTATTCCAACGGATAAATCACCATCGACATTTAAGACAAAAATTCTTTTATGTCCACGTCTATTTGTTTGTTTCCAGATAATAGGGGAGTATTTAGAGGGGCCCGATCCCCTTTCCGAAACAATAAATAAATAAAACTTTAGGCGAAATTTATGTACTAAATACATAGAACGAAGTTCCTCGGGATCGTAATACGGCAAATTTTGGATGCGTTAAAATATCGAATAATACTTTTGATAAAGTGGATTCTTTCAAATATCTAGGATCAATATTAACAGACGAAAACGATATCTACGAAGAAATTAAATGTCGACTGAAAGCAGGGAATTCGTGTTATTATTCAGTTCAAAATCTCTTGTCGTCACGAATTCTGTCCAGGAATTTGAAGATTAAAATATATATGCTTGTTGTTCTCAGGGTGTCTAGCAAGCAAGCATAATCAAATTCCCTGACAAAATTATAATTTTCCCTGACTCTGTCATTCTTTTTTTCTTAGTAACTCATGAAAAGTAACTTATATTTAAATCATGAAAATGAAATCTTTCAGTTTTACGTACCACGATTATGCCGGTTAGGTTAAAGGAGACGGTGATGATGAGTAATGAATGAAATGAAGAAAGTGGGAGGAAACGGGAGAACCCCGAGAAAGCCCACGACCACTGTGTTTGTCCACCACAAAGTTCACACGGTGCAAGCTGGGATTGAACCAGGGAACCCAAGCACCGGAGGTGAACGCTCTACCAGTGAGCAACCGCGCCCCTAACTTACATTTAAAGTGAACTGTAAGTTTTCACCATTGTTTATATGCTTATACAATACTCTACAAACGTACAAACGAACCAATTCATTTACCTGTAATTTATGACTATTTTAGTGGTATTTCTTCACCCCTCGCAGCCTGGGAAAGATTTTTCCCTGATACACAATGAAATTCCCTGACATTTTCCCTGACCCTGCAAATTCCCTGACTGGTAGACACCCTGCTTCTGTATGGTTGCGAAACATGGTCGCTTACTATGAGGGAAGAACGTAGACTGAAAGTATTTGAGAACAAGATCCTGAGACGAATATTCAGACCCAAGAGGAGCGGGAATGGGGGAAACTTCATAACGAGGAACTACTTAATTTTTACGGTTTACCAAACATTGCTAGGGTCATCAAGTCTAGGAGACTCAGGTGGGCAGGTCAGGTAGCCAGGATGGAAGAAAATAGGAACACTTTCAAATTCTTAACTGGAAGACCAATCGGAAAACGACCATTAGGAAAATCTAGGCGCAGATGGGATGACAATATTAAGATGAATCTCGCAAAAATACGAATACAAAATAGAAACTGGATCCAGTTGGCTAAGGATAGAAGTCAGTGGAGAGTTTCCGTGAACGCGGCAATGAACCTCCGGGTTCCATGGGCCATAGAGTTAAACAGTTAATTTTGGGCGAAATTTATGTACTTTAGATGTATTTCGTGCCGCTGGGTAGTTTCGATGTTTTAAAAAATATACTCCTGCCAAATATCAGGAACTTTCGTGAAAAAAGTGTCATGTTGATAAACGTTGCTGTACGTTTTTTCCTTAATGCTTAAAAAATATTGTTTCGGATTGAAATAGGTTAACGATTAAGGATTAATTCGAAATTAAACCAAAATACTTTCACTTAAATGGCATAATTGTCATTTAATATTAATTTCTAATGTTTTTTCTCCAGTTCGCGACTTGTATTATACGAGGAGAAAGATTTGATTTAAATCAAAAAAATCGATTTAAATCAAAAAAATCAACAAAAATGATTTTTATTAAAAAAATCATGATTTTTTTCCACCCTGATTTCTACACATATTAATAAAATTTCATAAAATGTACGTAGCATTTCTCTTCAAGTTACAAGAGAATATACAAAACATGTCACAAAGCTCAGCAATAAAATCTCTCTCTTTAGCTATCAACTGTATATGTTTTTTTCGGTACCGTACTGGTTTAGTAATAAAGTGGTTACCTTTGATGGTTCATAGTTTGATCACGACCGAGTAAGTTTGTGATAAACAATTTCGTGTCCATGAATTTTCTAATGATACTCGCCGATTCCTCTCACTTTTTAAAAACTATAAAAACATCTATCTGACATCGAAACGAAAATTAAAAGATTTCATTTCATTTTACCTCTGGTAGATGGGGGTCCCAGGTTCAATCCTCGGTCAATTATTTAAACACATTCATGACAAACCTCAGCTTTGGATTATTTTATAAAATGTAGTGGGTTTCTCGGAGCTCCCATCTTCTCTCGCATAATTAATCTACCGTTTTCACTCATCTTAAAAGTGTTGACATAAAAATAGCGTAACACGTATAAGTGCTACACGGCCAGACTTCATTCACAATTACACACACAGCTACAGAAATAAATCCAGTCATATACATATGTACTTATATATAGAGCTGATCGCTTCTATATCTTCAAACTTTATACAGAATACGATACTCAGTTCTCCATTCTTTAGTCATCCCTAAACTTATCATTTCTAACGTGGAACTTCTCGTAAGCTAGAAATATATCAATTCCCATAAAAATGTCTTGCTACGCCACTACAAGATTCCCAGTGGTTTCTTTTCTCGTAGTACGCTAACCTATCCAAGAAACAGAAATACCTTCTATGCGATTCTGTTTCCCCATTGTTTCTAAGATCGAAAAACCCTATATATTTTAAAATCTCATTCGGTTCTAATAAGACACATATATTTATAAAATTTCCGTCTACACCCCATCATAACAAATAAATCTTGAATACTAAAGTTCGGACATCGATCCCCGCATATTTCACTTCGAATCTTTTGCCTCGTTTACTAAAACAAAAATCAATCTCAAACAGTATACTTTACGAAATCTATTTCCCCACCCTCTCACTCTTATCCAATGTAAAACATTAAATTTCGCTCAGTTATATTCGTAAGTTAACGGTTGCTGTGCAAGTCTTTTTCAATAAACCATAGTTCAATTCATGATGAAAAGGTTCGGATATAGCGAAGTAGACCTATGCGCATATCGGACCCCATGTTAAACTTATGGGAGAAAAGGGGAGGTAAACATAATAGAACGTAAACAAAAGAGAACAAAAGAGAATGGTGGTAGTAGGGGGAGGGGCTACAATATGAGACGATAGAAAAACATGGTTTGGAGGTGGGGTGTGATGAGAAGGTGTATAGAATTCTTTGACGGCATGTAAACAAAAGGATAAAAGAGAAATGAAGCATACAACATGTTTAAAGAAATACAAAAGAAAACAAAAGGTTAATAGAGGATAAAAGAGAAATTGTATATACAACGCTATGCATCTGTATGTTTTCTAAAAAAGAATAATTGGTGAGAAGGATAAAAGGGAAATGAAGCATACAACGCTATGCAGCTGTATGTTTTTAAAAAGATTTGGAGGGTAGTGTGTGAAAAAGGTTTGTTGTTAATGTACATATGTTAAATAGTAAACAAAAGAGAAATTGTATATACAAGGCTATGCAGCTGTATGTTTTTAAAAAGATTTTGTAGCGTTGGTGTGGGAAAAGGTTTGTTGCGAAAGATGAATTGTAAACAAGAAAGAAAGGAAGAAAGAATAGTACCAGATGATGATAGCGTCGGAAGATAATACGTATACGATGGTTTGCAGGTGGGATGTTTATGAAAAAATAATTTTAAGAAAAATGTTAGAACCTTGCATCCGATGGCGGAAACGCGGCGCGGGGCGGGCGCGGGAAGGTGGGCGGAGGCGTGCGCGACCGGAAAACACCCGCGTGTGCGGACGCGACAGCGACTAAAGATGAAATGAGAGTATATTGAAAAAAAGAGAAAAGTATTAACTTTGAGTTTATTCATGTGAACATATGAATAAAAGAAAATAAATGATGTTTATTCACACATTGAATTTTCCAAGAAAAGAAAACGTAAGGAACATATGAAAAGAATTTTGGGGGAGAATTTCTTTTTTTGTAAAGATTTGTTTTGTTTCTTGTATGTGTAGTATGATTTGTTTTGATGTTGGTTGGTATAAAAAAAATAAAATAATAATTTTGTCCTTGAACGGGATATGAGAATTGTGGTGTGGTTAGAACCCCCATTTTGTTTGACGTAAACGTTTAAATACTGAGTGTTAGTAAAATGTTGTATGTATTAACTGCTATGGCTCACGTACGTCAGCTAGTTTTTGAGGAGGACGAAAACACTTTACTGTGTCCACCATTACCAGCGAGAAAGATGAAGACAGTACATAGCGATTTACCGAGGAAACAGTCAAAGCACAGACCGGATTCCCCGGAATGTGTTGAAGTCGTGTATTTATCGTCATCTTCGGATGATGAAACTGATTTGGAAGAAGAGCGCCAAACTCCATCTCCATCGTTATTAACGAGTACAAGAAGGCAGTCAAAGCAGAGACCGAATTCCCCGGACGGTGTTGAAGTTGTGTATTTATCGTCATCTTCTGATGATGAAAATGATTTGGAAGAAGAGCGCCAAACTCCATTACCAACACTTTTGCCGTCACCAGCTTTTTCGCCATCATTATTAACAAGAACACGAAGATTTTGTAGAACGGATTGCACATGTGAAAACTTGAAAGTGGACCCAAAGTGTGTTTAAATTCAATTAAAGACTGGGAAACGAGTAAAATTTTAATCTGCGAGGGCTGTTCTGAAGGGGTTGACAATCAAAATGGAGACGAGTGTTTATTCATGTCCGAAGAAGAATTGGTTGAAAGGGCAGTGCGAAATTTAATTGAAATAGACATTGATGAACTATTTTATACATATGCAAAATCTCACGTGATCGGAATATGCACACAAGAGATTTATGATACATATTACGAACTAATCGAAGAACGGGATAATCAATTTTTAACCGAAGTGTTTGAAATTTTTCAAAATAAGGACAGACAGAGAAAGCATATTCCAAGTTTTTTTACCAATGTTAAAATAAACTAAACATTCGTGAATTGTGTGTTTGTGTATCCAGAAAGTGAGATGTGATTGTGTAATTACTTTGAACTATAGCAAGAAAAAATCATAATTAATCTATTTGATTATGATTAATCATGAACTTGTGTTTTACTTAAGGCATTAGTGAAGTTTATACTTTCGTTCAAACAATATTTGTTGTGAACATTGCGTGTTGAAAACTTTATACGAAAAGTGTATGAATACTGAATTTGTTGATCCATGTTTTTATTGGAACGTAATCGTGAAATTATTTGTGAATTTTGTTTAACTTTATACACTACATTTGCATTGTTTAATTATTTCATTTGAAGAACACAATTTATTCGGGTTAAAAACAAATTGAATTAAAAATATTTTTTCCAATAACTAATATTATTAATTTGCAAAATAAAGAACGTGTAATATGAACAAAGATCATGTTTAATAACAGTAACTATTACAATGTGTTTGTTGTAATTTCAATTGTTGTAAATGTATGATAAAATGAAAAAATAGAATCAAATAAAGTTTTCATGATACTAAAAAAAGTGTTGTTTTCTTTTTTTAAAAAATAACAATGAAATAAATAGAAAAAAAACTTTACGAAGGAAAATGTTGGAAAGTAATACTTGTATTATATTTATATTTTTTGCATTTATATTTATTATTTCACATGTCTACATTATTTTAATTTTTCGTTTTACACTTTAAGAAACTACTTTAAAATTGAATAAAAATAATCTTGAAGAGAAAACTAACTATTACAACTTGAAAATATAAATATTTCCTGCTTTAGAGAACATAACATGAAATGGTAACACATGTAGGGAAAAAGAAAACAAACTTTCGGTATTATTTGTTAGTTGTTCAGTTTATTTTCTTGTTAGAAGACACGTTTTTGCATTAGCAAAAGTATGAATTGCGTATGCAAGAAATCACTTATTAACATTAATTGTATTACGTCCGCTTTAATTAAATGGATACCAAACAATTTTTTTTCTGCAATGAATGTTATATTGGTTTGAAAGTTAATAATATACATAACTGTATCTTAAAAAGTAAACATGTGTTGGACTTGGAAGCTTTTAGTATTTTATCAGAATACGCTACGTACAAGGAAATTTTGAAAATATATATAAAATCACATAATATTCATAGTAAGAAGGATTATATTCTTATTCAATATATTTTAACAAACATGATGAAAACGTTCTATTTCATTTGATATTATCCAATTCTGATTTTCCAAGACATATTTTTGGCGCAAAGATTTTTTACATGGTATGAATATGATTGGAGAAAAATATTGCTAACTTTTGTAGGACGCATGCGCATTCGTTGAAAGTTTTGTGCGCTTGCGCATTTGTTTATATATTTCTAAGAAGAATGTTTAAGTAAAACAGTTTTTGCAAAGATGTGTAGTAAGCGTGTATTTGCTTCCGAGTATATTTCTCCAAGAGAACAGGAAATTAAATCTGCTAATAGACATAAAGTTACTTATCTAGATGGTGATATTTCTGAAGAAGATAAATTGAAAATATTATTACGTAAGGAAAAAAATGTTGATTCGTTTAGAAGATTTTATAGATATGATGATGAAATTCGATGTGAAAAAGTGTATCCTAATTCACGTATTGAAATTCCTGAATTAGATATTTTGAACTGTAAGTGCAATCGATTTAACATAAGTGAATTGTGCGTAAAAGAACTTTTTGAAAATTATCAACTGAATGAACCACTACTTTGCTTTGCTTGCTCAATAAGAATACCAGATGAAAGACTTCATTCATGTACACTAGCGTGTGATAATAGTTTGAAACGTGCTGTGTGGGAATTTGTCATTAAGAAGAAAACTCGTGACATTGTATTTGAACTTTATTGCAAGAAACATTGCTTAAACAGTACTTATAGAAAAAATAAAACTTTTTTAAAGAGATTTATCATACGAAGGCCTCACGTTTTCTGATTCTTATATTTCACAGTTAGTGGAACTGTTTTTAAAGAAAGACAAGAATCCATATAGAAAATAAAATTTGCGTGTACAATTGTACTTCTTATAATGTCAATGAACATTGTGTGTTTGAATATATTTCAAGATGGAACCCACAACGTCGAGTTATGTGTAACGGATGTTTTCAAAATCGAAGTGTTTTCGATGAACATGAATGCGTTACGTTAGACTATGATATGTTATGTTATAATGCATGGTGTGCTATGGTGAATATAGACTTTTGATGATTTATATGAGGAATTTGTATCAATGCATAGTGATATTGAAATTGATAAATGGACATTTAATTATGCGCTATATAATATTTTATTAAACAGAAAATATATTGAGTTAATTTTAGAATTACTCCTTGAGAAGGATTTCTTTTATAATTTTTAATTTTGTACATGTACAAAAAAGGTAAAAATTGTAAACACAATTCTATATTGCTCATTGAATTTTTTTATGATTTCTTTTGCGTTTACTGAAAAATATTATATAACATTGTATATGATATACCTTTTGTATGATTCATATTTAACTTTTTTTATATTTATAAACATGATTTTTAAAATTTTATGATATGCAAAACGTTCTTTTGTAAATAAAATATTATTCGTTAAAAGTATTTCTTCTTATTCTTTACATATTTTAAAATATTTTTGTTTTCACTTTTCATAAGCTACCCAGATACATTTAAGTTCATACTCAGACAGTTTGAAAAAAAAGAAAATAGTAATTGTAATATTACGAAATGTGTTAATTATATTCCATGAACGCTATGAAAAACTTATCAGTATTGTTTGGACATCACACAGAAAATCATAAGTGTATTTAAAAATGCACAATGTATGAATAGTATCACAATGTTTGTAATAATATTATTAAACTCGAGTGCTCTAATTGTCATAGACTGTTTTCTAGGGATGATTGCTTTACCAATCATAAAACAGTATTTGTTTGCGAAAAGAGTTTATACGGTCACATAAGTTTTAAAATGATTGCGGCTAATACATGTTATACACATGTAAACGTTGGGTATATTTATTTCGTTTAACGGTCACCATGTAGATATCGTTTTATGATGTAAAATGAACAAGAACATCAGCTTATTTGTATTTACAAGTGTAAGGACATGGTTTGTATGTGAAGATAAAAAACGGATTCCGTTTGTTTACAACAATGATGGGCTCGACCAATGTTTTAAAAAAAAATATTCTACTTTTACATAACAGTAATTATGGTATGTAATTTTATGTTAAAAAAAGTTTACACTTGAAGTAATAATATCGGGACAAAAAATTGATGAAGGATAAAAGATTTAATTCCGTGACACGTATTTCTATATGGGAGTTAAATTATCTAAATTACCTAAAACGTTAGGTCTTTCTGTAGATTTACGAAAGGGAGATTTTCCATACTTGTTTAATACATTAAACAATGAAAATTATGTAGGCAAAATTCCTGAGCTAATCATGATTCACGGAGCACCGAAGATGGAAACCAACTCATCAACTAGTACGAAAAACGTGCTGCAAGTGGGGATGTCTCCAAAAGGAAATGATGTTATTAAATTTTCAAAGTTATTTGTGGACAAAACAATTTGTAGTTAATGATTTATTATAACACCAACTATTGCTAGTTTGGCAATACTGCCGTAACACATCTCCCAGAGAAATTATTTCACCCTTTGGGTTCGACCATCGTGATCGTCAAAACCTAAAGGTAATGTACTGGTTAGAACGTACTACTGGTAATAAAATCCATCATTCCAAAAATGGATTGGAAAAACGATTTGGTAGGAAAACAAATACAGTTTACGAATTTCATGTATCACGTGTGCTTAAAGTGTTATTCTACAACGCGACACATATCCTTGAATTTTACTTCAAGAACGGTATAAGCATAAAAATAGCATTTCTCGAAAAAATTAAATGTTAATGTTGTTGAAATGTGAATGGGACCATCTGGTGAGAAAACGATAAAAATCCAGTAAATTATTCAATCATACTGTTTTAATTTTGTCGTTCACCTGATACCTAAGGCATGATGTACCATCAAAGAGTTTGTTGCATATTATGATGTAACATCATTATATCCATTGGTAATGGCACGTAAAGCATTTGCCTATAGGTAAACCAAAAATTTATAGGGCGAGCTAACTTTTCACAACTGAAAAGTATTTAGGCAATAGTCAAATGAACCATCTTACCTCCAAAAGATTTATATTTTCCAATTTTACCATATACGTGTAATGGACGGTTTATGTTTGGGTTATGGCGTTCGTGTATGGAACAATTGCATACACTGCGATTCCGAATGTGTCATCACTAGTAACCTTTGATCCATATGTAGCTTTACAGCTTGGAATTCAAATTATTCGATTAGTTTGTTTAAAGATTATGTGAATTTATTCTTAAAAAATGAAACAGGAGTCTTCAGGGTTTTCACAGTTGGTGTAGAAACTAAAGAAGAAAAAAAGAGAAATATATTGCAGACTAATATCAACATGATTGCATTTAGTTAACGGAAAATAACATTCAATCGAACCCTAGTTCCTTAAATCGTTATATGGGGACAGCTAACAGATTTCTCGCATTCTGTAAGTGTTGATACTCCAGAAAAATTTTTAAGTTACCCATAGGCGTTACAATATGAGGTACAAAGTGTATTACCCATTGGAGAGCAACATCTTATTGTATTGTAACATGGAAAATTTTCAAATGTTACCCTTGCAACATTTTATTACAAGACCATTTTCCTAATAAATTAGTCGCAAGAACAAGTTATTTTTACGGATCGCATGCTAAGCAATCTCATAAAGAGAAACTGCGTTTCGAACTTATAAATAATTCGCTTCGTATGGAAGCTCATCTTATTTATTGGATCGATTGCTAAGCAAGCTCCCCTAAGAGCAACTTATTTTACGGATCGCTTGCTAAGCAAGCTCCTTATTTATTTAACCTCTCCTAATTAATTACTCGAACATTTCATGTGAGCATACCAATGATGTTCCGAAAATGTTAAAAAAAAATATGAGCTTACAAATAATTCCGAAAATATTAATAAATTAGTCGCAAGAGCATTAAAATGAGAGGATGTTGAACATTTATACTTCAATGCTAAGACTGTGAAAATCATCATAGCAAGCACAGAAAGATACGAAAAAAAGTTAACAAAGACAACACTGAAATCATACTAAGGATATTTAAAGACTATACTACAAATGAACATAAGAAGCATAGAAAGATACGAAAAACCAGAAATGAATCATACATTTATACTTCAATGCTAAGACTATAGTGAAAATCATCATAGCAAACACAGAAAGATAGGAAAAAAAATTAACAAAGAGAACACTGAAATCATACTAAGGATATTTAAAGACTATACTACAAATAAACATAAGAAGCACAGAAAGATACGAAAAACCAGAAATGAACCATACATTTGTACTATGGATATTCAAAGAGTATACTATAAATCAACATAGCAAGCACAGAAAGATAGGAAAAAAACAGAAAAGAGAACAATCAAGACATGCATGTGTACCTCAATACTATACTGCAAATCAATATACCAAGTCCAGAAAAAAAATATGAAAAAGCGGTAAATTTTTATGTTCTACCTATTGTTTGTGTTTACCAAAATGTCCAGTAGGAAATGTTTACATTTATTAACTGCTATCTACTACCTAATCCGTTCACCAGGCACCCTTATATAGCATATACTAAATGCTAACCGTCATACATATACTGTATATCATTAATGCCTGGAAAACACATTAAAATCCAACCGCCATGTTTGTTTCTTTAAACAATGCCATCTGTACACATAACATTGACATTAGTGTGTATAAGACTGCGTGTGTGTACATGTACCATACCAAGTTACCGAGTGTTGTTTTTATAAGCGGTAATACCCCGCGCAGTTTCCGACCGGCAATATTTTACGCGTCCCGCGTCGCGAAACCTTTTTCCGGGCGCATGCGCGAAAATGGTATTTATTTTAGTAATATCATTGTTTTATCTATTTATATAAAAATACAACCTCTAATAAGCATATTTCCAAAGTTTCAAAAAAATCGACACCATATTGTTTATGCAAATTCATGAAATTTTAATTTTCAATTTACAATGTTCTAACCTGTATAGTATTGTTCCTTAGGTCCTAACGATCAAGAAAATACCTTTCTTTACTTTCTACGACCAATAGTTTGCCTTAAAAAGCCAAAAATGTAATGTGACACCCCTTACATAACGAGCCGCCACTGTTAGCCCTCCAAAAAATTGTTCAAGTTTATCATGTAGGGTGTCTTTCTATATAGATTTTGACCTGATAAATCGATTTCTGTAATCCATTTTGTCCTACGATTAATGGTTTAGGAGCTATGCCCATTTAAAATTATTTTCAAGGTACATTGTTCTAACTGAAATTGTAGTGTTTCTTAGGTCCTATCCTTCAAGAAAATACTTTTCTTTTGTTTCTACGACCAATAGTTTGGCGTAAAACGTAATACCAGTCCGCCCCCTTCCCTTGTAAGAAATCTGAAAAAATAAAAATTGTTCAAGTTTGTCGTGTAGGGTGTCTTTCTATATAGATTTTAACCTGACAAATCCATTTCTGTAGTCCGTTTTGTTCTACAATCAATAGTTACCGATTTATGAATAAAGTTATTATACGGAAAAAATCTTAATCTTTTTCACCATCAGCGTCACCTATATAGTTATAATTGTCAGTACCATGCATGTTTTTGTGCGGTTAACATCAAAACTTTTCGGTCTACTGTTATTTGTATAAACGGGAATGCCTCATACGTTTACCGAGAAAAATATTTTGTGATTTTCCCGCCATATTTAATTTTCGCACATTGATATTCAGATGTTTCCTGAAACAACATTTGGTAAGTCCAACTTTATAAGAATTATAGACAACAATATATATATATATATATATATATATATATATATATATATATATATATATATATATATATATAAATGAAGACAAATGTCTATCGATAAAATGTTTATGCATATATCCTGTACTTGAAGTTCTAGTCATATATCTTATTTTTAGTTCGTAGTAGTAATATCATTTGTACATTTAAATATGTATATTTTACAAGTATTATGTGTCCTGTTCATACATTTCAGGGTTTTATACTAAAAGTAAATTTTCAGTTTTGAAATCTTTTTCCCGTAGACATCATTTTGACCTCTATAGGTATATCCAATTATTGCACTACTAGTACAATTTACCTCCTTCATATCAGTCTGATGAATAAGTAATTTTACATACATATCTTTGGATACCAACAATATGAGCTAACTGTTGTGTTTTTTTTTTCAAGAGAACACTTGTAAAATATTCTAATGTTACACCATGAGCACACAACCCTAATGATAGTTTTATCTCTGTCTCTCTCCATCTAAGATACATTTTTTTGTTTTTCTCTCTCTCTCTCTCTCTCTCTCTCTCTCTGTGTTTGTTTGTTTGTTCTATATGAATATCTAATCATTATTTTAGTTTCTTATTTACATTGAATGCCCCCTAAAATTTCAAAAGCTCTATCTGAAATTCATTGGTGTCCCTAATGAAACTCAATTTAATATGGACATCTCATTTGTCTCTAGGGCATCTAAAATTTATTTTGGTTTAATTCTTGATACCTTTTCACACATTTGAAAACAACAGATACGATTTTAAACTTCAAATTCCATGACACACAATAAGAAATTTTTCTTTGATGTATGGTTGCAATGAAAGAGTGTTTAGTTCTATTAGTTAAGGTTCATTATAGCACTATGGTGACCCTGTGATGATTTGGGCCATCTTTGAATTTTTTCACAGCAATGAGTCAGTGATACACTGTTTCCGTTCACTCTTTAATAAAATATTTCATAATGATTTACAAGCCCTCCATTTAAAATTATTTTAAAGTTACATTGTACTACAGCTTTGGTAGAACTTTCAGCTTTGGTGCTGTTTGCTCAGTGGCAAACCGTTCATTTTCTATTGATACACCCCAATCAAATATTTCATGACAAATCGTATGTTTGAATTATTATATAAATTGTAATAAACAAAACACTATGGTGTTCTCCTCTTTCTTCTTCATTCCACCATTTTATGAGAGCAACGTCTCTCATTTAGCTTATTAAGCATAATCTTCATTCCACCATTTCATGAGAGCAACGTCTCTCTTTTACCCTAACCAGCATAAACAACTCAAGATTTCGTTTCCTCCCACTTTCTATATAGTCTTTCAAGAGCTTTCTGTGTACAGCGAAGCACTATAAAAGATCCACTTGCCTTAATCATCTGTGTTCCTTAGACTACCGGGCATAATTGTTGGACGTTAAACTAAAATATTTCATTTCATTTCAAGAGCATCCAGTAGGAACACGGTTCAGAGGAAGGAGATGCTATGTAGTAAAAACTGTAACATGGCGCCCATAGAATAATCCAAACGTGTTATATATGCAATTCAACAATATAACCTCTCATATCTTTTATTCTATAGTTTCGTTTGGAATTTTAGTTGGATCGTTTGTTACTCAAACTCCGAGGTTGAACACATTATGTTACCTCAAAATGTGAGCCTATAAATAATTCGATTCCCGGTGGAATTTTAGTTAGATCAATTCTTTTAACCTCTCGTAATTAATTACTCGAACACTTTATGTATGTATGTAGGTCCACGTCTCATAATATCGTGGTGCTGAAAGGGATGCTACGCTAGTCTAATTCAGCAGCCATTATTTTTGTGTGCGCGCTCATATTTAAACGACTTTAAAAAGAGCTCCTTCATCGCTAAGCGGTTAGCGTGGGAAACCTGGGTTCATTTCCCGGCAAAACGGTTTGGATTTCATAACAATAACTAGGTCTTCGTCTCGCTGTTCAAAAGGCGTGCTAAACTAAATTCAACTCAACTTAATTAAAATGAAGGCAGTGTCTTATCGTAATTTTATGAAAATTACTACCTCCGAAGATTACTTTATAATACAAGCCCGAATTCTCCATGACACCCCCAACTCGTAGAATAAATATCTAATATATACATTTACATACTTGTTATTATTATTATTGAAAAAACAGCTCCACTGTGTGGATCAGCTTGTACTAATCAAAATTTGTATTTATGAAACACGAAGATTATGGCTTTTTTTTATTTTTCATATCTCTCCGTGTTCTTTTAACAGAAAATAGACCTTATTTTCTAATAAGACAGCTTATGTTCCATTTGCTTTCTTTGTACACCAAGCTATCTCTAAAAACCAGTGTAATTTTTCGTGTTGAATGCTATATTTCAGAACCCTAATCTTATAAGTTCCCCTACTCAAAAAGACTAATTTTTTAAGAAATGTTCACTTTCCTTTTTCGTCAAAAAGAATGAATGAGCCATTGATATATACTTACAGAGCTCTAAAAACCTTATCCACCCCCTCTCTCCGTTGGTCACTATGCACGACGTTGGGGTAAAGGTTCAGGTAGAAACCAATGTTGCCTCTATTCCTTGGATTCTTTCATAGTTCAAACATGTATATTTGTTGTTAAGTGGTGGATAGGGAGAACGAAAATCTTTTTCATTTTGCTAGAACCCAAGTGAGTGGGGAATGGAGGAAATTTTACCAAGTCTGAGAAGAATAACTTGTGCGTACGCTCTCTCTTTGTAAAAGAACATGAAGGATTAAATAAGTATGAAAACCTGTTTCAAACTCACCACAAAAGAAATAGATTATACTTTTACGTAAGATGATCAATCGTTATCCAAATTCTACATTTTTCATCGCCTTTAAAATGATATTCATTTTAGTTGATAAATCATAATCCTATCTTATGTCTGAATTTAATTTGTCAGTATTAAACTTCTAACTGAAATCACTGTGTCTTGTTCTACATTTCATTAACTAGACATTTAATGTATATTAGCAAACAATTCTCTGTGTTGAGTTACCTATAATTCGACTTAGGTTTCATATGTATGCAAATCAAAACAGCAATAATAATAATAATAATAATAATAATAATAATTTTGGAATAAAAAATCTAACTTCAACGGTTCAAATTCTATGTTAGCTGTAAGGCAACATGTTATATAGTTCAATCATTATAATTGGTCATCCTGTTCTTCTGCGTATGTCTGTTGATTCTATTACAGGATTTTCAAAACTACTTACCTTTACGTCCTATTAGAGGCTGTAAATAAAAATATTTTCTTCTCACTTTTAATGTCTGTGTCAGACAAACTACTAGCTTTTTCAATGTACATTGTAACTGATTCACGATCAAAAAATAATAATAATAATAATGTGAATATTGTAAATATAAGTTCATGTCTCAAAATACCAATGCTCTTGCTAAAAATCAAAATTTGAATAAAAATGTAGAAAAAATACACTTTGCTTTTAATTTCTCGATACAACTTTAGTTATATATGTATATTTGTATATATGAATATATATTACATTTTACAGAATTACAGTCTTCGTTTTTTTTAACCGCAGCCGTCGCTCCAGGGCCTCAATTCTTTTCACGGTCATAATAATGTTTTTGGCCTCCTCTTCGTCTAATGGGAAGAGAGCCCACAAGGTTTCTTCGTCCTCTTCCTCTTGCCTTTTCCTTTTTTCCCTCTATTTCTTCTTTTCCTTCCTCTCCTCGATCTTCCCTCTCTCTATCTTCTTTTTTCTCGTTTTCAATGGTGATTAAAATACAATCAATGTCGTCAAGAGATTCAATGATACTCGTTGAACCGGCCATCCTATAGGGAAAAAAGAAAATTTTTACTAATTGAAATTTTACAAGTCTATAGAATCTAAGTTAAGTATCCTTATGACTAAACAATTATTACAATGAAATAAATCCGATTCTCAACAGTAGTATAATCTAAGATTTAATCCAGCCTAAAAATCAAAAGTTTTTTTTCGTTTTCTTATATTATAACCGAACTTTTTTACAAATAGTAATAATGACATAATCGTTCACCTCTGGTGTTTAAGTTTAATCCCACTAGCGTTGTGGTATACAAACATTTTGCTCGTAGTCTTTGGCGTGGGAGACCCGTGTTCGATTCCGGCGGGGACGGTACGTATTCAACATCGGGCCACGTCTCGCTGCTCAAAGGGATGTTAAATAAAAATCAACAATCATTTTGCTCGTAAATTTTTCAGCTTTCATGAACGCGACGGATATATATATATATATATATATATATATCCGGGGTTTATTTCTACAATATATATTAGCAATGCTGTAATATAAATCTAGTTCACACCTAACCAAATAACGTATATGTCTTTCATACACTCGTCAACGAAAACGTATATGTTTTTCTAACTCAAATGAAACAATTTTAAAAATATTATCAGCTTTTCAAATATCAAAGCTTATGTTGGAGTATTAATAAGCATTTTATTTATTGTGTATTCAATTGATTTCTTTCTAGTGAATGTTCTCCTTCAGATTAGATACTACAACAACGCACTAAAGCATATTGGGTTGCCTAGCGCTTAGGGACTATGCAGATTTCAACCTTTTCTCTGCTTTTTCCCAATTCTGTGTGGTCAAACCGTATATCTTAAATTTCGTTTAACTGTTACAATTTACATTAATAAGAATTTGATTTTAACAGCCAGAATACAATAATAATATTTCCCATCGATAAAAAACTCCAATCTTCAGTATCCTAACCAAAATAAAATGATGTAATTTCTATTCTTTTCTGTAATCTAATTTCTCCATGTATACACATTTATTATGCTCCCCCCGACAAAAAAAACTTCTGAGTGTGTCCGTCAGTCTTTCACAAGATTTGTTCCTATACCCTTTATTTCAACACTAAAAAATATAAATAATAATAATAATAGTTTAAGCTACATATGTATCAACAGTAGAAAATCGCTTTTACAAAAAATTCAAAGTATGTTCCAAAAATTAACCCAAACGTATGTCTAACCAACATTTCTATTTAAAACTTGAAAATATCATACGACAATTGTTAATATCACAGCATAGTACTTTTCAAATCATATGTTTAAATAAATTACTTATTACTCTAACTAAATCATTATGTTAATAGAAGAAACAATTCTTCCAAAGAAATTTAGGAAAATTATTGTATTTTGAGTAATTTACTTGATGTATTCGATAAGGTTTTCGCCTTTTCTGTGAACGATCTCTTGTTCAAGTTCTGATATGTATATTCATTCAATCAAAAATAATTCTTAACTTTTCATGGACCCCACCAAAAATTAATTTCTACATATATTAATAAAAATTTCGTAAAAATATATATAAAGTATTTCTCTTCAAGTTACATGTCACAAAGTTCGGTATTATCATCTCTTTCTCTCTCTCTCTCTCTCTCTCTAGCTATCAACTGTATATGTTTTTCGATACCCTACTATTTTACTGATAATTCCATATCATGGGCATGAATTTTCTAATGTTCCTCATACTTTTTAAAACTATAAAAAAGCATCTATATATGCCATATCATAACGAAAATTGAAAAAGATTTCATGAAGCTCTACTGGATGGGGTCCCAGGTTCAATCCTAGCTCGCACCAATTATTTAAACAGATTTATAAGAAACCTCAGGTTTAGATTATTTTATAAAATGTGGTAAGTTCCCCCCTCCCCTATCTTTTCTCACATATTTAATCTACCGTTTTTACTCATTTTAAAAGTTCTGACATAAGACGTATAAGAGCTGTACGCCCAGAATACGTTCACAATTATATACACACATACAAAAATAAATCCAATCATATACGTATGTACCCCTGAGCTGATCGGTTATATATTTTCAAACTTTATACAGAATACCATACTAACTTTACACCGTTCTTTAGTCTGCTACAAATATATCAATTCCCATAAAACATGTCTTGCTACAACATTCCTACTCGTTTCTTGTAGTATCCAAGAAAACAAATACTTTCTATGTAACACCATTGTTTCTAAGATCCCATATCTATTCTAATAAGACGAATATTTATAAAATTTTCCGTGTACGTGACAAATAAATCTCCAACATTAACGTTTGGACATCGACACCCGCAACATACATATTTCACTTTGTATCTTTTCCCTCGTTTACTAAAACAAAAGTCAATTTCAAACAGTATACTTTACGAAATCTAATTTCCCCAACTATCACTCTTATCCAACAATAACTTTCGCTCAGTTATAATCGTAAATTAACGGTTTGTTGTGTATACTCCTTATTTATTTATTTATCCTGTTTGGAATCTCATCAGAACAGCAACGTTGTGATCCGTCAAATAAATATGATTGTGAACCGATAAGAAATGATCCTATAAATAATTCAATTCTTGGTAGGAAGTTTCGAATATACTGAGGTTCCCCTCTCATTTGGACTAGTTGCTAAACAAGCAAACATTTAAATTCCGTTTTAAAACCATGATTTGTGTAACCCCATTGCTCAAAGCACTGCTACACTTGATAAATTTATATATATCGTTTCAACAATATTTATCTTCAAATGTCCGTAGATTATCGAAACGAAACAAACATTCCAACTAAATGATTTGTTCATCTGCATATTATTTTTATTGTGCTAATAAATTGATCGAAAGAGTAAATATTTCCTTACCTGATACTTTTTTCAATCTTCACTGAGGATCGTCCACCCAAACACTGATGATAGATAGTCCACCGTGGGAATTAAGCTAAAAAAAAAGAAACACAATTTATTATTATATTTGAATAAAAATATTGAATAACAAAAGAAAATGTTACATTGTGATGCTAATATTCATATTTTGTAGGCAATACTTTTTCTCTTAAAACTCAACTATTAATAATTCTCAGGTTAAAGTTATCATTTCGCAAAGATAAATTAAATCTCATCTTATTAAAATGAATAATTAACATTTTCTCGATAATATTACTAATATGCATATTTATCAATTTTCTCGATAATATAAATTAAATCTTATTAAAATGAATATTTATCATTTTCTCATTAATTTAAATTAAATCTCATCTTATTAAAATGAATATTAAACATTTAAAAAGACAAGCAGAGTTTTATTTCCATATGTATATAATTAAGAAAAACAGAAATCAACGTACCTTTCAATATAAGTAATGTTGAAAAAATTTTCTTATCAAACTGCAGCACACGTATCAATAAGCAACTTCAGATACCAACACTCAGAAGCAGAATGCGTCAGTTCTTTAAACCTTGTTTATATATATATATATATATATATATATATATATATATATATATATATATATATATATATATATATATATATATAACATAACTCACGCTAACTTCGAGGATAAATTATCTTCTTCTCTTCTTTTTTTCTTCTTAAAATCGTCTCAAAATTAAGTACAAAAATATCGTCTTTATCTTGTGCAAATAACCATACCTGTTCCTTTAAAACACAGTAATTGTTAAATCCTATCCATCTGCACACAATAAAAGAAAAAAATATCATCTGATACCTTTTCCTCTAAATCCATACCAGTGTCAACCAAGCAGAAAACCTGATTTTTCTCTAAATACATTACCGCACACATGAGTAAACAAAGGTCTTCCTTCCTTCACTACAAAGGAATTCACAGTTGCAATCTGTTAGTGGGAGGGTCAACAAGATACGGTGGTTGTAAACATCGCCTGTCTATACCAGCTGTTCACAAGCTTGGATTTTTTTTCAAGTAAGTTTTCAATTTAGAACTTGTACAAAAAATATCTCTATACCTTACATCATTCATACAATAGCTACATATTAAGCATGAGATCCATACTTCGATTCCCGATAACAAACAAGATTCACTCCATGATTTTCGTTTGCCTATACATAATTGAGACCACGTAGCATAATCGCTAATGCTCTTGCCTTCGGTGCAAGCGGTCATTGCTTCAATTCCCAGTGGGGCACTCGGTCAAAAAAAAGTGTAATCGCTAACGCTCTTGACGTCGGTGTGAGCGGTCTCTGATTCAATTCCTGGTGGGGCATTCGCTCGAAAAAAGTGTAATCGCTAACGCTCTTGACGTCGGTGCAAGCGGTCCCTGGTTCGATTCCAGCTCCCGCCAATTAAACTTCGTGCTGGACATGATCCATATGCGTTGGTTTTTCTTATGGCTCCCATTTTCATAATACCACCATATCATGTATCTCATCATTATCGTGTGTACTCACGTATAATTCATAGGTTCCATTCCTGGTGGGGACAACACTCGATCGAAAAGGTGTAAAATCTTTCTCATACCAGTTGTTCTAATAGAGGGTTTTTCTCATTCACACCATGCAAATGCCTGGGGTGGTACCTAACTTATAGGTCCCAGACCGCTTCCCCAAATCCTTTTGTCCTTCCCTTTCCACGGATTGTGTTTTCGCCGAGGAGTCCTCAAACGTGCAGTGTTAAATGGTCTTAGATGTTAAAAGCCCAAAAAATCTAAATCCTAACCTATCATGTCTCAAAAATTGTAATATTTCATTTCATTTATTAAATAAGTACACGTTTCACGCAACCTATTCTTAGATATGTTAATGAAACTAATTATCTCTCTTGTTTCACAAATCTATGATTAGTCATTATCCATTCGGGTTTGTTTATCTTTTCATAGGATGGATCAAATAAACTTCTTATACAATAAAATTCATTTTCATTTATGTAACTCTAATATAAAGGTTCCATGTTTCGTTTTGCTAGCATATAATTTGTATTCCACTCACAACATTTAAAAATCGTTATGGGTTTACCTTCATAACAAACAAAATACATTCACTCCGTTCAGCTACAATACGTTAGTTCAATTCCGGGCTTCGTCAATATAGTTTATTCATATTCTCTTTTTTTTTTCTAGATTAATTTAATAATAACTAAATGCAACATTACAATTTACATGGAAGTTCTCCATAACCACACGTTTTTAAACACGGAGATTCCCTCACCTCTCTTCCCTCATACTTTTTTTTTCAAGTTAAAGCCCTGTGGATTGTGTAATCCCCAGCTGCTACAAGTCGTTCCCATGGTCAAGTTACCAAAACTTTTACAATAACAACAACATAAAAAAGCATAAAAAAAAGAATTGTCTCTTCTAAAAGTAGAAAAAAATATAGCATGCATTCATTCACATTTTGCCTCTCATTCACGTAAACAGGATGCAGTGATGGTCTCATGATTTTTCCACACACACACACACACACATATATATATATATATATATATATATATATATATATATATATATATATATACTCTCTTGGGTCTTGTAAACACGATCTCTTTTCATGCATCATTACATCTTTCTATAGCTTAATATATAAGAATATAATTGGAACTCTCTTAGAGCCAAAACATCTCATACATGCTTCACTAAACAGCAATTATCAATCACACTGAGTATAAAGGTTCTCTTTCTCCCTACATCTCTCTCTCTCTCTCTCTCTCTCTCTCTCGCATATTTCCTCTTCAATTCAATTAAATCTAATCCACCTGGGGTTGTTTTTCACATCCTGTTACATTATATCAACGGATGTTCCCCCACTATGCATTCATCTATATAGCCAATATTGTCTTCCTATTTTGTGGGTTACATTATATCACCAGATGTTATTCCACTCTTCCCCCACTACTCTGCATTCATCTTTATAGCCAATATTGTCTTCCTATTGTTTTGATTACCTCCCCTTTTCTTCCATAAGTTTAACATGGGGTCCGATATGCGCATAGGTCTACTTAGCGAGTTCCACGTCTCATATAACCTTACTGCTAAACAAACAAAAAGCCAAACAAATTTAAATTCCAATTTTGTGTAACGTCCCCCGGTCAAAGCATTGTTGAACTTGATAAATTTATGTCCTTCCAAATAATATGAGATCCACGGAAACAAACATTCCGACTAAAATGATTTGTCAATCTATATATTTTTATTCTCCTAATAAATTAGTCGAAAAAGGAAATTTCATTTGTGAACCTACAAATAATTCCTTACCTGCTAATTTTCAATATGTCCAACACACTCAGGTTAAAGCTTGCCGCTGCTCCACCGGATGCAAGTAAAAAATAAGAAACACAATTTATTATTATATTTGAATAAAAAAATATTGCATAGTAACAAAAGAAATTATGCCCTGTGATACAATGTCGATAATATTTATATTTTGTCTTCAACTAATATCAATAACTCTGACGTTAAAGTTATCATTTCGCAATAATGAATAGTGTTCTACTAAAATGAGTATTTAGCATTTTCTCAATAATATAAATTAAATCTCGTGTTACTAAAATGAATATTTAACATTTTAAAAAGAAAAGCAAAGTTTTATTTCCATATAATTAAGGAAAACAAAAAAAATCAACGTACCTTCCAATTTAAATAATGTTGATAATTTGCAGATACAACGCTGTTTCAAACTTCACAAATAAACATACAACACTGCAGAATGGATACCAGAAGCAGAATACTCCACTTCTTTAAACTTGGTTTATATATATAACCACGCTAACTTCGAGGAGAAAGTATCTTCTCTTTTTTCTTAAAATCATCTCAAAATTAAGTACAAGAAATTTTACAAAAATACAGCCTTTAGCTTCTGCAAATAACCACACTTGCACTTTTAAAAGACAGTAATTGTCAAACCCGTCCAATTGCATACAGTAAAAGAAAAAAATATCATCCGTCACCCTTTCTGTAAATCCATAGCGATGTCAAACCACACACGAAGCATAATTTTCTCTAAATACATTAGCGCCTATACCCACACAAGAGTAAACAAAGCTCTTCCTTCACAGCAATAGAATTCGCACTTCCAATCTGCTAGTGGCTGCGTCAACTGCAATCGTTCTAAACACCACCTGTCTATACACGTAGGGCAAAAGTTTGATTTTTCAAGTTAGTTTTCATTTCAGATCTTTTACAAAATTATTTCTACACCTTACATCAATGATACAACACTTAGCTATCAACCATGAGGTCAATACTTCAATTGCCGGTAACAAACAACATTCACTCCATGATTTTCGTTGCCTATACTCCCTTACTTTATAACACATGCCTCAAAAATTGTGATATTCCATTTCATTTATTAAATGAGTACAAGTTTCATGAAAACTATTCTTACGCAAGTCAGTAAAACT
The DNA here is from genome assembly GCF_964235325.1 of Thermobia domestica. NCBI lineage: Eukaryota > Metazoa > Arthropoda > Insecta > Zygentoma > Lepismatidae > Thermobia > Thermobia domestica. The sequence continues at coordinate 151,278,071 of NC_137468.1, forward strand.
GATCGTGTCTCTTGTTTCACAATTCTGTGATTAATCATTAACCATTCGAGTTTGTTTCGTACATCATAATGTTTATCTTTTCATAGGGGGATCACATAAACTTCTTATACAATAAGACATAAAATTCATTTTCATTCAATCATATATGTAACTCTAATATAAGGTTCCATATTTCGTTTGCTAGCATATGATTTGTATTCCACCAACAATATTTATAAACGTTAAGGGCTACCTTTCATAACAAGCAAAGTTCGTTCACTCAAACAACGTTCACCTACGCTGTGTTGGTTCGATTCCAGCGTGAGTCAATATAGTTTATTCATATTCTCTTTTTTTTCAAGATTGATTTAATAATTAACTAAATGCATCAATGCAATTTACACGTAGATTATTCCCACACCCCAACCTCTAATCAGTCCTCCTCCCTCTTTCAACTTAAAAGCAAGATGGGTGTGTCTTCCACACCTGCTAAAGAAATCGGTTCTCATGCACAAAGTAACAATACAGTCAATCTTTTCGGATAACAAGACGTATGCTCTCCCTCTTTTTAAAAGCAGAAAAAGGATTATATTTTCCTAAAAGTAGAAAATATATATCAATCAGTCAACTTACACACTTTCACAAATCTTACACAGATGCCCTCTCACACACTCTCTCTTGAACAAGATGTATTCTGTACATTGTACTCTTTTTTTTCTCACGGTTTTCAACAGACATGTATATACAAAAGCAATGGTGCTTCAAAATAATGGGGGAATTCTCATTTTCTTATTCTTAGAAGGGCCACACAAAATAGTTCATTTTCAGCTTGCACTTATTTAGATATATTCTCTAGGAAAACCTGCCTCCCAACACCTTGTGAAAATATCCACATGATTGGAGGCTCTCTTTCTTAGACCAAGACCACACAGAATACACACCACCACCACCCCAATTAGTAAATTTTAAAACATCTGGGGTACTCCACACACACATACTGTACAAAGCTTCTCACTCTCTTGCATCAACATCACCTGTTCTCCTAAATAACAATCATATTGTTCTCTCTCTATCTTATTTTATATGTCATTGTCATCATCATCATAGTATTCACACAGAATGTTTACTATCGCCCCCACCACTACCCTCTGCAGCTGACCCATTCAAATTGTATACAGGCAGATGTGTTTTTTCGAGTCAATATATGGGTATAGGACTACTAAGCTGCGTTGACGGTAGAACAACCGTCGTAGGTTGGGGAGGTGTTGGGGATGTCTGCCTATGTCGTGTCTAGTGTTGTAAAATTTCCGGAAATTTTGAACCCCTTGGTAAAACACAGTTTTCTTTCCGGAAAAATTAGGGAAATAACAAAAATCGTTGTAAGTTAATTTTACTAGTAATGGTACTTTTTTTGAATGCGTGAAGAATGAAAGTTGAGATTTCAATACTTCGAATATTAGAAAAGAAAAGAGCATTCGAAAATAAAACTTGTAATTATTTTTGGAAATTAAATCTTCATTCATTTCCTTTGTGTGCTTTTTAGTCGTTTACTTCTGGTTGTGCATTAATTATAGGACTTTAACAGCTGCATACACCATCTACTACCATGAAGCGTTTCTGTTGCAACAAGTAGGGCTCTTGAATGTACTGAGTTCTTAATGTGGTCTTTGGTCTGATGAAATTTTTGTTAATTTTAACCAAATTACTTATTAAAAGAGAGAGCATTAGACAAATTTCACTAATACCCATGCACTGGAACATATAAATACTATTATTTAATATTGTAAAATAGACTTTTATGTAAATTTTATGTACAATATTTTGTATGTAAACAAATACCTGTTTTCTAGTGCGACAAATTATCTATAAGATGAAAGTGACTATATTTATAACTTAACAACTCTTGAACCACCAGACCAATCTCGATAAAAATTTTCAACATAGACGATTTTTCAACAAAAATGTTCAACATAGACACCTGCGACGTTTTATTTCACTTTGAAAGTGCACTAGGAAGAAGAAAGGGGGGATATATATTAAGAATGGCAGATATTAGTGTCGAATCCATAGTTTTCGGGATCGCTGAGATGAACAGTGACATTTCCGATGCCCTTTAAATCAAAATTCAGCCTCCATTAATACTCGTAACGGGGGAGGCTGACATGTTAAAAATAATTGAAAATGACCGATTCTAATGTTGACTTAATAGGTTTTGGGGTCCATAAGTTGATTGGTGACAGTTTTGGTGCCCTTTATGTCTAAAATGAAACTTATTCTCCCCGTGCTGCTAGACTTTAATAATAACGAATGGAAGTTTTACATGTTAAATTCTTTAATATATTTCTCGCTGCACAAATTTACGCACTTGTGCGGTGTATGTGTATATGTATAAGTAAGATCTCATTTTTGAGTTGTTCGAAAAATATACAAATAATAAAGAAGGATTTTTACCAGAAATCAGAAAACTAAAAAGTAAAATTAAAGCCTGTTGCTTTAAGTACTTTTTTCTGCTAATGAAATGCATTGTATGTATACTGCAGAAACGTTAGAAATAAGATTAGCATCAGGAGAAGAAATAGTTTTATAATTATATTTTCCGGTTTTTGCCAGTATTTTCGAACAAAAGATTTCTTCTAATGGGTTCAAAATTTCCGGAAATTTTACGGAACACAAGAAAGATACTATCTCCATTAAAAAAAAAAAATTGATTTTAACATACCGGTATTAAGTAAAATGATTGTGACTCCGTTATTTTCGCCACTTCTCTGCCATAAAGCGGGAACTTCATAAGACTGCTTAAGATAATTTAAATGTGTCTTTATTAATTAATCTAACTAGGGTTATATTTTGGTATCTTTTGTAGCTATAACGCTATTCTATCACGGTGCTAACTTTAAAGTGTTTGGATGAATGGTGCACATATATTTGTTGCCACAAAATTTCCTTATTCTAATACAAGAAACGTAAGTACTCAATTATCTGGACTCGGAACTAGTAAATATAAATGAGTTTTTATTTTAAAAGCATAATATAGTAAAATATTCAAAGATTTCAGTACAAGAAACATAAACACTCAGTGATCTTAACTGTAAACTAATGCATATAAAATAGTTTTAATTTTAAAAGCATAATGTAGTAAAATATTCGAAAATTTCATTTTTTTTCCAAAATTTCAGTTTTTTTCAATCCTTCACTACACTAGTCGTCACATGCCTAAATTCTAACAATTCTAATATGAACATAATATGCAGTAAAAAAAATGAGTTCCAAAAACACAGTAGCACAGTAAAATACAAGATTAATGAAAGGAGTTTTAAGAGCAGCTTAGTTACACTCCTGATTACCAAGGGAGTAAGAATAATAAAAGCTTCGTAATGTGATCTGTCACGCTAGAATAAATGTTTAATTTATAAACTACGCATCAGGAAGATGCAGGTTACTTAAATACAAGAGTGAAAATTGAATTTTGTATTTTATTACAAAAGGGTGATGATGAAAAGATTAAATGAATTTTGATTAGAGATCCGGAAATAGCAAATAAAAGCACGAAAGAAAACAGTAGAGCCCCCTTTACACGACAGTCCACAATCACCGAACTTCCTATATACAGTACAAAAGCACGAGTATCCCCTGTGAGTGGGAATGCTCGCTACTTTCTAATCAAAATGACCCGTGTTTGATTCACGGTAGGTGACATGTGGTTCGGAGCCCACGTTATACTTGTAGTCTCATGCTTAGCTCTTACGCTCGTTTAGAATGTTAATAATTATTCTCTAACATGGAATATTAAATGTCATTATGGAAGAGTAGTATATTCCGTATTCTATTATAATTTTAGAAATGTTAGCAGTAGAGTATGTTCGCATATTGAATTTGAACCCTTCAAAAAGCTTTCGATCCCTTAAATAAATTCCTGCCTACACTCCTGCAAAGCAGTGAAGACTTCAGGGAGTGATCAGGGTGCAATACCTCCTTGAAGCAACAATACAGATCTCTCTGATAGTTTCCGATGTGATGCCAGTATTTGTGCATTACCACTTTTCACTTCGTGTATTGAAATTCACTCCGAAGGAACTGTTCTGAAATTTTCACTGGTTTCCCTTCTACCCCCCACGCTCATGGGACCACCTTCTACATATACGAGGGCGGATCAAATATAAACGGGATTTTAAGTTCATTTATTGAATACCACAAGGCACTTACAATTTATTTTTCCTTCTTTGGAAATGCATTTGGCCCAGCGTATGGGAGCTTTTTGATGCCCTCATCGCAGGACGGTAAGTCCGGACTGTAAGGAGGATGTTAAAGTGTAGTCCAGTGCATTTTCTGTAGCTTCGAGACAGTTCGAGCTGTAGTATGGGGTCGCGCATTGTCGTACAGGAGGAGGATCTGTCGAATCGATTAATCTAGTCTTTTGCGGCGATATGCAGCTCTCACCTTGTTCAACAGCTCGCAGTAGTATTCAGCATTTATTGTGCGTCGCTCATGTAAAGTCAATCAGCAAAATGCCTTGCCGATCGAAGAAAACTGAAAGAACCTTGCCACCTGACAGTCGAGTCTTGACATTCACTGGTGCTGCCTCTTCTTTCCTCCGCTACTCCTTACTGGCTTGTTCGGATTCAGGAGTGTAGTGATGAACCCATGTTTCGTCGCAGGTGACGATCCGACTCAAAAATGCATCACCTTCTCCGCAAACCTGGCTTTAAGCCTCTGACAGACCTTCAAACGTCTCAACTTCAGATTTTTGGTCAAAAGGTGAGGGACCCATCTGGAATATACTTCACGGAACTGTAGGTCGTTTTGATGATTGCTTGACAACTCCCATAGCTGATTTCGACTTGTTCTGCAATTTCTGATACTGTTACTCGTCGATCGTCGTCAATAATGGCTTTAACCGCACGAATGTTTTCGTCCGTAATGCTGGTCCGAGGACTGCGATCGTGTTGCTGATTTTCCACACGTTCTCGTCTTTCCTTGAACTTTTAATGCCAGGCATATACACGCATCCTTGACAATGTTTGATCCCTGAACTGTGCAGTCGATCCCTGGCAAATTTCTGCCGCTGTAACTCCTTCATGAGCAAGAAGTTTTATAATTGTGCGTTTCGCAGTGGAGGGGTGCACCTGTTGCCCCGACATCATGAGCGGTACTGACGAAATGGCGGGAAATATCTAACAGAATGCTCTCTCCACTCCCAGTGGTCCCGCCTAAACATAGCAGAAGGGCGCGGCCAATCCTACCAACTGTTGATGTTCAGGAACAAAAATCCCGTTTATATTTGATCCCCATCGTACCGCATGTGGAATATCATTATTTATGCCAGTGACCCCGAAAGCTATGCATTCGACATAAATACAGAATTTTTTCGATTCGTTTTGCCTGTCACCCTCCCACTGACCTCTATGCCAACCAAGGCTTAACTTGGAACGCAGCATCGGCAGTGTCACTATCTTTGCAACCCTGAAAACTATGAATTCGACGCTAATATCGTTCGTGTTTGACTACCTTTGTCACCTTCCCTCCTCCATAGGGATAGGTCAGTGTCTTGACCCCACAGCTATGGAGGAATTGCAACCGACTTAAATATACCTATAAATTACCATCTGAAAAACATTGTGGATTATCCTTTTCGGAGAGGAATTCGTTGACTACTTTCACAATAGCATGGTGGCTTTCATTGCTGAAGATTGCAAAAAACTGAACTTCATCTGCAACATTGTGCTATGAATGTAGGTTTTAATGGCCTTTAGTTCATCCGCCGACATAAGTTTCACTTTTTATATAAGTGTTTTACTATAATTTGATCAAGCAATGTTTGTTTATCAAACTTGAAGTTGGGAATTACACCCTCCTGTTCTGCCCAAGTGACACTCCTGGAGCATTTGCTTGCAATCGCTGGTGAAAAAACGAAATTAATAATTCAATACCACTCACTCTGTCAGTAGATTTCAGAGCTTTGCATCCGCACTAGATTTTGGAAAGCACAAAACTTAGTGTCGTGATTGACTATTTCTATAGGTTTCACAAGGAGCATCTTCCTAGCTTAATTTGAAATGCAGTCTTTGAAGAAGGAAAAGAATGCAAATAAGTTATGGGTTATGAATTTATGGGAATGTTTTGTGACTTTCTTCAGGCTCTAAAAAGGTATTTTAGAACAAACGACTGAAGTAGGCTTATACCTAAATGTAACCATCGTGTGTGGTCTTAGAACAATGGATTGCAGACAAACACCCTTTGTAAACGTAAGAGAAGCTCTTATGGAGCTGTCACGTAATTTCATCATTCTGTCAATTAAAGAAATAAGAAACTGTCAGTTTAATGTGAGATATGGATGTTGGACAATACTTTAACTGTTGGAAGGCAGAGAGACATGTGAAATAACTTTTAGAAACATTGGAAACATACAAGAAAAGGATAGAATTTGAAATTCACAAGCTTTTTGTAACACTGTTACAATTTGAACCTTGTGTCATTAAAAGAAAGAAGAAAGTGTGAGTTGAAAGTGGCATATGGGTGTCTGAGAATACTTTAACTGTTGGAAGCCAAAGAGGCATGTCAAATAACTTTTAGAAACATGTGAAAATCTAGATAAAGAACAAATGTTAAAAGCACAGCTATATGTTAGGTAAGAATGGCGGGGGAGGGAGAAAACCCTTTGATGTTTACTAAAGAAAGAAAGAAACATAGACACAGCTGTGCTGTAATTTTGGGTGGTCTAGCTTGTTGCAGGAGACGAAGTGTACTGTCCATGGAATAAAAGACATTGTTTAATTGGGATTGTGACTTGCACCCTACGGAGAGATACCACTCATTATTTTGAGAACAGAGATTTTAAGAATGAGATAGTTACGTGTCACTTTGTGAGAGTTATTACATTGCCCCATACTGAGGGACTGCTTATAAGATTGCATGGGAACTGTAATGTCCTTTTGAGCAAAGGACCAGTTTAAATTAACGTGGGACTTGTTAGGCAAAAGTTAAGGATACTTTTTAAAAGTTAATGTATTGCCTCATACTGGGAGACGGGACATAAGATTGCATGGGAACTGTATTGTTATTTTAAGCAAAGGCTTGGTTTTAAATTGGCGTGGGTCTTGTTAAGGCAATAGTTAAGGATTATAACACCTACAGTGAATTTTGTGTGGATGAGAAAACTTCATGTTACTTGCGACTCACCTGTATGTCTAACTCTTTTTAGAAAAGAAAGAATTGAAATAGTTGAAAAAAAAAAGATTTTTCTGACTTGTTAGACAGAAAAATGTTTTCTACCCTAATAGAATGGAAAAAGAAAGAAAGAAAAAGCCCTTTTTCTGGAAAAGATTCTTGTTAACTTTAAAGAATAGCTATTGTACTTGTTTTTGTGAAAAAACGGAAGAGTGAAAACACAGGTTGTGAGTAAGATTGCTAGTATGCCAATGGTTTAACAGAGGGAGAAAAGTACGAAAAAAAAAGAAAAAAAGTATTGTTGAAGTTAGGGATACTATCATGAATGGATTTTTGTAGTTTTGAAAAGGAGTGTGAGAAACTTACGTGGAAAATAAGAGAATATTTGCAATAAAAATTTAGATATTTTGGGGTTATGGATTTGTTTGAAGTTTTAATTTAGTTGAATTTTTGTCATATAGTTGAAAAGATGCAGATGAGAAGAGACAAGGTTGATTTGATATTATATTATAGTTGAGAAAAAAATAGAATAAAATATGTGAAAATATATATGCTGTGAGCTGAGGATTGGACCATGGATGTGTGAAACATTAATGATAAATATCTTATTAGTGATGTGATAATCGGATTAATATTGTTTGGGAAGAAACATAAATACTTTGAGAATTCGAAGGAACACAATATGAATTGAATGGATTTTGACTTGATTTGATGGTAGTTTTGCGTTGGTTTGAACAGCGAAGCTATATGAGACATGGACTTAGTGAATAATAAGGGTATAATACGGATGATTACAATCTTATATTTTTGCAGTTGAAATATTGAAAATGAAATCTTTGAGTTTATGTTGCATGGTTATTTTGGTTAGGCTAAGGGAGATGGTGATGATGAGTAATGAGTAAAATGGCGAAATGAGAAAGTTGGAGGAAAATGTAAGATGATAGTATTTAGATGCTTTTTACAATGACGTAGTAGCTAGGGCGCACACCTTTAATGCGTGTGTGGGTTAGGGTAAAGGAGACGATGATAATGAGAGATGAGTAAAATGGTGAAATGAGAAAGTTGGAGGAAATTGCAAGATGACAGTATTTAGATGCTTTTTTTTACACTGATATACTAGCTAGGGCACACACCTTTGATATGCGCACACCTTTGATGCGTGTGTGGGTTAGGGTAAAGGAGACGATGATAATGAGAGATGAGTAAAATGGTGAAATGAGAATGTGGGAGGAAACGGGAAAATTGCGAGAAAATGCAAGATGAGAGTATTTAAATGCTTTTTTTACAATGATATAGTAGCTAGGGCGCACACCTTTGATATGTGTGCGGTTAGGGTAAAGGAGACGATGATAATGAGAGATGAGTGAAATGGTGGAAATGGGACAATTGCGAAAAAATTTACGAGTACGGTGTTTGTTTACCATAAAGTTGAATTGATTAGGTCGGGGATTGAACCTTTGGTACCTTAGATGGATTATTGTATAACGTGAATTATAGATATATAATGTATTAGTGAAAGAATATGATTATATTGGGTGTATATTAGGATATGTATGTGGTGTAAAGTGTGACTGAAGCTGAGACTTTAAGCATGAAAGCTGAACGCCTTAGTATTGAAGGAGCATGTTGTAATGGAATGTAAGTTAGATTTTTAGTTTTAAAAATGTTAACGTATGGTGCCATACTTACAGAGAGAGAGAGACGGAAAAGAGCTCTTCCAGTGGTGAATAAGATAATAAACTGAAAAAGGGAAACCTTTGGTTTGGTTTGGTTTTGCAGAACCTACAAAAAGTGTATTGTATTTTTTTTTGGCTATTGTGAAGTATCTAGACCTTACAAGCTGTATTTAAGGGGTAGAGTTTCTTTTATGTGAGAATTTATTGTTTGTAGAGAGATAGTTGCGTAAATTTTGTGTTGTATTGAAGGGAAGTTGTAGGGGGCATCCTTTTAAAAGAATTTCGCCTTTTACAGAGAAAAAATTGCTTTAAGACATACAGTAATTGGACGTAAGTGTTTGCAGGGGACGCTAAGATTTGAAAAAAAGAAAGCGTAAAATGTTTGGCGTTAGTTTTACCCTTTTAGTTGTGAAAAAATATAAATAAGTTTTGGAGAACACGCTTATTTCTAGTTTAGAGTTTACATGACGATAGTGTGATTGTGAATAACGTGAGGAAAGGACCGATTAGCTAATAGAAAATACTTATATTTGGAAGGTAAGTTGAATTTTGTTTTTTTATATTTATTATATAAAGAAATAATGAAAGAACTTAACTTTTATAGATAATTGAAGTGAGAATATAATATCATTTTTAATGTAAATTGTAACATGAGCTTATTTTTATTTGTTGACTTTTAAGAAAAATAAATGAGAAATATTGAAAAGCTGATGGTGGAATTAATTTTTAAATTTATATAATAGCATAGAACTTAATTGTAAACCACCCAAGTAATTTTTATTAAACTTTTAATATATATATATATATATATATATATATATATATATATATATATATATATATATATATGTGTGTGTGTGTGTTTGCGCAGGAGGTGTTGAATTTATATTAAAATTATTTTTCTTATTTTTGTTTTAGATTTTTTTCCTGGATCGATTTTACGAGATATTTTGAAGGAATTTCGAGATTTGAGGTAAGAAATAAATTATTTTATTTATTTTTAAACTTAAGAGAGGAAAACTGTGGAGCTTATTATGTTTAATTGACTTTTTGGAAAAGATTACTTTTAGTTGGGATCATAATGAGTATAGTATGTGTAGCCTAGTTTATTGAGAGGAAAGCAGGAAATGATGGAAAGATAAAAGCTTGTGAATGTCATATAAAATGAAATATTTGAGTTTATCGTTCCACGATTATGCCCTTTAGGCTAAGACTGACGGACGATTAAGGCAAATGAATGATGATTGAACAATTGGTGGAATGAGAGTGTGGGGGAAATAGAAATACACGAAACAACCGGTGGATCTTATGTTGTCCACCAAAAAGTTACATGTCTAGGGATTGAATTAGAGACCTTAGGCACTAGAGGTGAACGTTATAGCACTGAGGTACCGTTGAAACATATGGAGAGGAAAGCAGAAGACGGTGCAAAGATAAAAGCTTATGATTGCCATAGAAAATGAAATGTTTGAGTTTATTGTTCCACGATTATCTCCTTTATGCTAATTATTGGAGACGTGTAATTAAGGCAAGTGTATGATAATTGAACAATTGGCGGAATGAAATAGTGGGAGGACCCTAAGAAAACTCACTAATACAATGTTGTTTAACACGAAGTTAATTTGCGGGGGAATTGAAGGAGGGATTGCACGCACCAGAGGTGAGCGTTATAACATTGAGGTATTGTTGGAACATATGGAGAAAAAAGCACAAAACGGTGGAAAAATAAAAGTTTATAATTGCCATAGAAAATGAAATTTTTTAAGTTTGACGTTTTACGTTTATGCGGGTTAGGCTAAAGGGTAATAATGCGAAATGGGTGAAATGGTGGAATGAGAAAGTGGTAGGAAATGGAAAACGTGGGAAAAAATTTAAAAGTATGGTGTTTGTTTATATAGCACAAGCCGAGAATAAATGAGGTACCCCAAGCATTGGAGGTGAACGTAACTTGCCTTAATATATATTTGAATTTATTATTAGAAAGATAATATGTGATATAAACTTTTAGTTAATTGATGAATTGGAAAGACAGAAGCGATGCTTAGTTGTATTTTAAATTTAAAAGCAAGGCTATGTAAGATAACGTGGAATTGGAATTGAAGTAAATTGTTTTTTGTTAAAGGCACCGCTAGCTTAATTGGAAAAGTGTAGTTTCCCATATATTTTTTGCGTGTAGATAGAAGGTTGCGTAATAGTGCCATGGATTTAAAGTACTGTTATTATATACCAGTTTCGCGATGAAAGTTTTTAATATTGGAAACACTTAGCAACATTTATGACATGTAAATTGGTAATGTAGGTGCAAGTGTGCCATAATTATCTTTGCAGGAGAGATAATCGAATTATTAGTAATTTATGGTGTCCTGAAATGAATTATATTTGTTAGGTAAAGAATTGGGCAAAACCCTGCATGTGTAATATTAGTATGGATTGAAGTAATAACGTGCATAGAAATGTTTTAATGCCTAAAATTAATTGAAATTGTTACCTATAAGGACTTTTATTGGCAATATCAGTATTTGAGGGAGTGTGCTAGCGACTTAAATATTATTATTATTATTATTATTGGAATATATGATGCGTTATACGTTTTGTACAGCTTTATGTAACTGCCCTGAAAGCATTGGGGGCTAAAATATTTAGTCAGACTGAAAGTAAATTCATGAATTATATTATAGAAATATAAGTATAGAAAAATCAAATGAGAAATATTGCATGACGTATTTAAAATGTGGCTATAAAGAAGATTTTAGTCGAGTTAAGTTGATTATGAGTTTAGCGTACCCTTGAGCAGCGAGGCAATATGAGACGTGGACCTACAACTTTACGTGCAATGGGAACCATATGACCTTTTGCCGCAAATTGAATCGGATGTTATATGCAAAACGAGCGTACGCTAACCGCTTAGCCATGAAGGAGCTTATGAACGACAATAGTTTTTAGGAAAACTGGATTTTGTTTCCTTATATTGATTTATTGAAAATATTAAATTGTTTTTATGACACTTAGCACTTTATATTGCACGGTAATGCGAGTTAGGGTAAAAGGAGATGATAATTAAGGATGTGGAAGGAAACGGAAGAATTTTGAAAAAAATTATGAACATAATATTGTTTATTATAAGATTACTTAACCAAATCTTTTGTTAAGGAATGTCGTAGAGGGTATGTTGACAGGAAAGAAAGGGAGGGGGCAAAGAAGACTACAATTAATGAGTGATATTAAAACAGAAAGATTATACGCGAAGACGAAAAGGTTAGCGGAGGACCGTGGAGCATACAAGCTTGTTAGCTGTGGCAAGTGACTTGCTATTAAAGGCAAAATATCTATAATGATGACTTAAGCAAAAAATAGAACTATGAACCAAGTGTACTAGAGGAAATTACTTTAGGATTTGTGTAGGAAAAGTAAAATAAAAACGTAATGATAACTGAATATTGTCTTGCTAGTATTGTTTCCTAAAAAAAACTTGCTTAATTTTTTTTTGTGGAATTTCATATAAATGATACGAATATGTTCATAGAATCGTAATAAGGACGTATGTTATTTGATATTTTGGATATCTAGGGAGAGACAAACATACAAATTTTTTGTTGGGAGGGTTAGAAAGTAATTTTGTTAGAATATGAATGAAACTGGTGATTTTTAAGGCCTTGTTCACATTTATATGTAGGTTACTTTTAAACGTAAGGTAAAAATTGTAGAAAAAATTAGTTTATGTTTGAAGGAATGAAATATTACTTTTGTTGAAAATATAGGTAAATTGCGTTATAAACATGATTTAGGGAGCTTAGCTCCCCAGAGTTTTTTACTGATGGAAAACAAATAAATAAATAATAGCAGTTTGTTTAGAAGAGAACAAATAAAAAATAATTAGTCATTATTTGTATTGAAGATCCAAGTTTTAAGAACTAATATTTAAATAATGAAATAACTTTGACAGATCAAATTATAGGCGCTAAGCGAATAACTATAAGACTGATAACTGAGTATTTAATGTACAATAGCTATTTATTTTGAGAATAGAACAGTGAATTGTTATTGATTGTTATATAATTGATTCAATGAATTATTGAGACATAAAAAATAAGATGATACTTATTTTGATATATTTTTAACAGCACGCTTGCTTAAATATAACCTGTGAAATTTTATAGTATTATTTGATATTTATAAGTGTTTATTTTTATTTGTTGCAGGATGGAGGGACCAAGCACATCATTCGAGATTATTGATTTAACTAGGGATGATATTCAGGTGATAACATTGTATGACGAAGAAGAGAATGAAGTGGAAAACGAAATAATAATTATGGAAGAAGAGGAGGAGAATATTATACAAGATGAAGAAGAGGAAGAGGAGGAGGTGATGGAACATGTGGAAGAGGAATCGCATGTGGTAGAAAATGTGCAAGAACAGGAAGAGGAGGAGGTGATGGAAGATGAGGTGGGGGTACAAAATGTACAAGAGGAAGAAGAAAACAATATGGAAATTGAAATAAATGAAGTTTTCCAAAACAATTGTTAACTTGCAAAAATTTTTAAATCTAGCCATGGATTGTAAAGTGTTTGAAACATTTAATAAATTTGTGAATAAATGCAAAAATATATATATTGAAGAGAATAAAATGTAGAAAAAAGAAAAAGAAAAAAGAAAAATGTAAATACATGAAATAAAAAAAAGAAAATTAGATTAGACATTATAAGTTGTGTGTTTTATTAACTCCAATATGATTACTTTAGGTAATTTGAACTGTGAAAAATCAGGTTTTAAGGTTACTTGGTTGTTTGGGTGGTTGGAAGGCTTTATAGCGACCACATTCTTTTTTTATGGTTTTCTCTTCCAGTTTTCCGGTGGATTCTAGAAAAACTGCAGCTAAGAAATGCATTGGAGTAAGGTATTGTATATTTTTTTTTATGAAAGACCTATCAAAGAATATTAGTTTTACAGGGATTTAAGAGTGTTTTGGTGCTAAAATTACAGGAAAAAGTCTATAGAATCCTTATAAGAAGAACAGTGTTGAAAATATAATTTCCAATTGCAGACTAAAGATGCTTTTTGAACTTGATTAAATTAGAAAATGTACGAATAAAAGACAAATTTTAGGTAGTGCAAGCTGGAATCCAGCTCAGCTATCTAAATATTTATTATTATTATTATTATTATTATTATTATTATACATTTGACAGACCTGGAAAATAATTTTGACTCGTGTGTTTTTTTTTAAATTATGCTTATCTTATTCTTCGTATCCATTACTTTCCTTCTACTTTTTCCTTTTATACTCATATGAAGAAAAAAAGACAATTTTTCGTAAACTATATGCAGTCAAATTGTTGTTACACATGATCTCTTACTCTGAGGAAAGTAGTTGAGAACAGAATCCTAGGAAAAATATTCGGACCCAAGAGAAACGAGAATGGGGATTGGCAAAAGCTTGATATTGAGGAACTACATAGTTTATATAATTAGCCAAACATTTTAGCGTTGTCAAGTCTAGGAGGCTTAGGTGAGCATGTCATATAGGTTTAATGGAACGCTTTTAAAGTTTTGATTGGTAAACCCAATAGTAAAATGACCATTAGGAAGACCTATGCACAAATGGTAGGAAAATATTAAAATGGATTTCGCAAACATAGAACACTGAAAGTAAAAAATTGTATGCAATTGGGTATGGATAAAAGTTAGTGAAGAGCTTGTGTGAACCTCTGGGTTCCATAGGTCATAGACTTAGTTAGTTAGTTTTATATGCAATGAAAATAATATTATTAAGAACAAAAAAGATAAATAAAATTCACCTCTTTTCTGTTACCCGTTTTTAAAAAATAATTTTCTTTGTCATTATATACAGATTATTTATCCCCTAAAAACATTCTTGAAGTTTTACAACATGTGTATTGGTAACGTATTTTGATCGTGATTGAAGGAGGAATGAACATCGAGACCAACTTCTTTCTAAGTGCAATATTTACTTAAAATTTTGATATATAACTCATAATTTCCATGGGATTTTTGTTTCACAGTTTAGCGATTATTTTTATATTTCCTCGATTGCTGCATTTTAATGGCTTAATTTGAAAAATATTTCATAAAAATAAATTGAAATGATATTTTTACTCTTTGTTTTGTATACAAATTTTAATTGAATGGACATTACCAAGTATATTATCTAAGAGTACACTATTATTAGATAAAGATATATATTTAAAGCAAAAAATCATTATGTGTACAAGACTTCACTGAATATGTATGATACTTAAAAAAGGAAATCCTACGTACATTTTTCACTAGTGAAACCCACACTAGTGAACCCCCACCACAAACAAAAATCAATGGGAATATTAAAATGAATATTGCACAAAGTACAACATGAATCCAATTGGTTAAGAATAAAGCTGAATTAAAAGTTTTTGTAAGCGTTATTATCAACGAAAAAGAGGTAATAGTTAAGAACAGCTACTTGTCATCTCCCGTGCACGAGGATACATCTTACTGTTGCACTACATGAACACTCTAAGTACAAGGGCAAGAACTCAGTCTATTACCTACTTTTTAACATCCTAGATAGTGAATGAATAATTCCTAAAAGTATGGCGTTTCTCGTCCTTCCCTAAATGGGAAGTACGGCTCCTTAACTATAACCGAAAAAGACATTGAGATTTTGTTACGGGAAATTTTAAGATTGAAATACGCAAACCGGAAATGCTGTGCATTTCCTCAATGGTTTTTATGAGGGTTTACCTACGATTTAAAACACCAAGAAGCCCAAACTGGACAGATTGGTTACCTAGCATAAGAGAGCGAGAGAGGGAGGAAAAAAAAGAAAAAAAGTTTGCTTGAGTGCAGGCTAGGGAGCGGGGCGGAGGTGTGGCGTGAGGGAGATTGTACTTTGAAGAAAGGAAAGAGGGAGAAAGAGAATACGGGAAGCACACATAAATGCATTAGTGTGCGTGAGAGACAGAGAGACATGGAATGTGGGAAGCACACATACATGCGTTAGTGTGTGTGAGAGAGATACATAGAATGCGGGAAGCATGCATACATGCGCTGGTGAGCGGAAGAGAGGGGGAGGCGCGGGGTTAACGTGAATGATGCTTCAGGCCCTTTTTTTATTCCTAGCTGAATGGAATGGATTTACGGTCTTTAAAAGGAAGGGAAAAAGCTTGATTTTGAACACGAAAAGTTTAACTTTGTGTAACCCAAGAGAAAACGAATACCAATTGATTGAATTAAATGAACGAAAACGAATAATTTATCTGTTGATATGAGTGGCGTATGCGCGGGTTATTGAGATTCTAAGTGAATATGTAAATGCTTTTGAGTGACTATTTTTTTCTTTAGCTATTTAGCGTTACTTTAAAAATATGTGTACCATTTGAAACAACACAAATGGATTTATCAGATATGCCTATGTAAAGCTAGATTATATTGTATTGGAAAGCACATGTAAAGTATAGAAATGTTAAAATGTTGATACTTACCTAAGATAAAATGTCTTCTTTGATGATTGAAGCACATACGGGAACTGTATACGAACAACTAATATATGACGGGAAACGACAAAATATTTTTGTCGGTAAGCGTATGAGGTATTGCCGTTTGTACAAATAACACTAGAGCGATACGGTTTGATGTTATCGGCACAAAAGCATGCATGGTACTGACATGTGTTGCTATATAGGTGGCGTTGATGCAAAAAGACTAAGATTTTTCCGTATATTAACTTTAAATGATCATATTTCGTAAACGATTTATCGTACGATAAAATGGACTACAGAAATCGATTTGTTAGGTCAAAATCTATATAGAAAGAGACCCTACATGATAAATTTGAACAATTTTTATTTTTTGGAATTTATACGAGGTGTGTTCAAAAGTACATTTTACATTTTTGGCTTTTTACGGCAAACTATTGGTCGTAGAAAGAAAAGAAAAGTATTTTCTTAATTGCTAGGACCTAACGAACACTACTATACAGATTAGGACAATGTAACTTTAAAATAATATTAAATGGGTGTAACTCGTAAACGGTTGATCGTAGGTGAAAATGGACTACAGAAATCGATTTGTCAGGTCAAAATCTATATAGAAAGACACGCTACATGATAAACTTGAACACTTTTTATTTTTTTCAAATTTATATACCGGGTGTTCAAAAAGTACAGTTTTTTATTTTTTCGCTTTTTACGGCAAACTATTGGTCGTAGAAAGTAAAGAAAAGTATTTTCTTAATCGTTAGGACCTAAGGAACACTACTATACAGATTAGAACATTGTAACTTTAAAATAATTTTAAATGGGTGTAACTCCTAAACGATTAATGGTAGAACAAAATGGGCAACAGAAATCGGTTTTTCAGGTCAAAATCTATATAGAAAGACACCTTACATGATAAACAATTTTTTGGGGGGCTAACAGTGGCGGCTCGCTATGTAAGGGGTGTCCCATTACATTTTTGGCTTTTTACGGCAAACTATTGGTCGTAGAAACAAAAGAAAGGTATTTTCTTAATTGCTAGGACCTAACGAACACTACTATACAGATTAGAACATTGTAACTTTAAAATAACTTTAAATGATCATATTTCGTAAACTATTCATCGTACGACAAAATGGATTACAGAAATCGATTTATCAGGTCAAAATCTATATAGGAAGACACCTTACATGATAAATTTGAACAATTTTTTTGTGGGGGGTAACAGTGGCGGCTCGCTATGTAAGGGGTGTCCCATTACATTTTTGGTTTTTTACGCCAAACTATTGGTCGTAGAAAGTAAAAAAAAGGTATTTTCTTAATCGTTAGGACCTAACGAACACTACTATACAGATTAGAACAATGTAACTTTAAAATAAAAATTTAATGAATTTGCATAAACAATATGGCGTCGATTTTTTTTTGAAACTTTGGAAATATGCTTATTAAAGGATATATTTTTATATAAATAGATAAAATGAATAATATTACTAAAATAAATACCATTTTTGCGCGTTTTTACCGCGACCGGTGCGCGCCGCGCGTTTTTTACCGCTACCGGTGCGCGCCGCGCGGTATTTGCGCCCGAAAAAATAAGTTTTCGCGACGCGGGACGCGTAAAATATTGCCGCCCGGAAACTGCGCGGGGTATTGCCGGTTATAAAAACAAACAACAGTCGTTAACTTGCTATGGTACATGTACACACACGCACAGTCTTATACACACTAATGTGAATGTTATGTGTACAGATGGCGTTATTTCAAAAAACAAAGATGGCGGTTGGATTTTAATGTGTTTTTTTTGTATTAATAATATGTATAACTGAAAATATTTACAATTAATGTAGTAAATGTTATTTTTAAAACAATAATAATTGGAAATTTAAACAAGTTAACACGAACTTAACCGAAGTTTTACGAACTTAACCAAAGTTTCCCGAACATTGCCGAACATAAGAGTTTATTTACAATTTGTGTACATGATTATACATGTATTACACGAATGGTTCCGAACTTAACCGAACATAAACATAAAAATGTATTATGATTTGCCGTCGAAAATAATAATTATAATGTTAACACGGAATATAACACTACTACTTGTATAGGCTACAACACAATTTGTAATCTTGTACACAAAGGCATTTAGTTTTTGCAGTCTCGTACCCAAACACATTTCGTTTTGTAATCTCGTACCCAAAGGCATTTCGTTTTGTAATCTTGTACCCAAAGGCATTTGGTTTTGTAATATCGTACGCAGGTGCTTTAACATATTTTAAATTAGTAACACTGATATTACACAATATGATGTAATTTGTAAATGCACTATTAAAGTTTGTAACACTTGAAACAATTTTAGGTGCTTATCTTTTTAATAGAACACTCATAGAGTGTGATCGTATTTAAATTGCTGTGCAAACTCATTATTTATTTAACATCTCGTAATATTCATTGGATCGCTTGCTAAGCAAGCTCCTTATTTATTTAACCTCTCGTAATATTCATTGGATCGCTTGCTAAGCAATCTCCGAGGAACTATGTTCCGAAAAATACTAAAATGTGTGAGCATGCCAAAGATGTAATGGTATTTGAAGCACAAACAAAATCAGTGTGCTATAAGCCATTTACATATAGATATCTTTTCACTACAGTATTCTAATGACAATTTATTGATACCTTTACTTACTTCTAAGATGTTTGTTCACCTTATAGAAGACATTATGCCATCATTATGGTTTCCAACTTGGGATAATTTATTGTAGGAACATAAAATACGTATAAATAACCTTATATGAAGCATACGTATTCTTCCTTTATCTTATATAGAATACATATACTTCGTATTATATGAATATTTGTTTGGAGAAATAAAACATATTATTATAAATTGTAACGCTTTATTGTATTTATATAGTCTACAATATTGTATTTTCCAATATTGGCATATTGATATACATATATAGTTATATTTAAATAAGATATTTACTATACTTAGAATATTCTTAATAACTTATTGACATATTTACATTATATATACGTAGAAGTACCAACAGATAGGTCTTGTGAAAACTTATGGACATATTTGATGATATGACATCATGATACCTTTACACAGTCTACTATTTACATATATACAGAATACCAATCATTTCACGCACTTAATACTTTGATAACCATATGGCAATGTTCTATATTCAGTAATACTGTTATGATTTAATCGTCGTCTTTTATTTTGAACTTTCTGATGTGTTTTAGTTTCAAACTTGGATACGATGACAAACCCAGGCTTACGAACAATTTTTCCTGGATTGTGTAACTGTTTTTTCTCAGCTTTATCTCGAACTAGTTGATAAAAATGAACAAAGTTAATTTCTTGTCGTGTACGATGATTTAAAGTTATTCCTCTAATTTTAAATACATAATCTACTTTCCCTGTTTGAACTTCTTTCATTCTATACGCATAATTTTTTGGCCCTAAGCCTATAAAGGCATCAATTTCCCACCCATCAGGAACTTCATTAGTTAACTGATCTAAATAGGAACCCAAAGAAAGTGAAGGCTTTTCATTACATGGTTGTACAAACATAATACTATCAGTGTCGCAGTACAATACACGATCAGGATCTATAGCTGTTACTAATTCGTAAAGTTTTAGACGCGCCCAAGAGGTGATGAAGGCTGCAAGGACAACATTGGAAAATTTCCAAGGTTTGTTTTTGTTTTCAATGTTCTTATATGATAGAATGAGATGTCGCTCTCCAATAGGCAATACAGTTTGTACCTCATATTGTGGTGCCCATAGATAACAAAAATTTTTCTGGAGTATCTACAATTACAGATTGAGATAAATCTGTTCGCTGTCCCCATTTTTCATATAAGGAATTGAGAAATATTTTGGAAATATATCTTAGACCAGGATTTGATTGAATGTTATTTTCCGTTAACTGAATGCATTCATGTTCATAATAGTCTGCAATATATTTTTCTTGATCTTGTTTAGTTTTGCACCAGCTAGGAAATCCTGAAGACTCCTGTTTCATTTTTAAGAAGGAATTGACATAATCTTTAAACAGATTATCTTCTAATCCAGATAATTTGAATTCCCAAATCTCAATAATTTGCAGAATTTTGTATCCGAGATGTAAAGCCATATGAAGTTCAGGAGTACAGTATGTACCAGTAAGAACACGCTCAGTATCATTATGCATGCACTTGTTGTCACTTTGTTCCATAACCCAAACAAAAGGGGTTCATTACATGTATATGGTAAAATTGGAAAATATAAGTCTTTCGGAGGTACATTTAACTAATCCATGAATACTTTGCACTTGTGGAAAGTCAGACCCCTTGTATATTATAGGTTTACCTATAGGCAATGGCTTACGTGCCATCACCCAGGGGTAAAAACTGGTAATATAATATGCCACAAACTCTTCGCTGGTACATTCGTACAACGCATTAAAACATTCCACCATGAAAATTATCTTTAGGTACCAAATGATCAATACTTTTTTCAGTATTTTTATTACTGTGTAGTATGCAATTTCAACTTTATAACTTTTGGCATTTGTAGTATATGTTTACTAAAAAAATCTTTTTTGTTTTCACTAGTGTTATACTTTTAAGGAAATATTGAAATATACTGTTAACGAAAATGTCAATAGCATAAACCAATAACGTTCATAATACAGTTTTCCATAAACTTTTTGTAAACATTCTTTCTTATTTTTTCATTAATAATTATTCTCTTACGTAATAAAAAAGTTATTGTAAAAAAACTTGTCCTAACAATATTTGCGTATACTAAAAACACTCGATGTTAAAAATTTCTTCTTATCATATTAAAGTATTAATATAAACAATAGTTCTTTTCTACTTTCCTTTGAAAAGTTTTTTTCTATGTATTTCAAACATGATTATTTTATTCTTTTTTTTCTTTACAAATGTTATTTCATTTTTTTAAAATAATTATGTAATTTGATTTAGTACACAATTATAAAATAATGCAAGATAAAATTCCAATGCATGCAAAATTACAACTAAATCCGTTTGCACATAACATTACAAACTATTTGTGCGTACAAAAATTACGAACTAGGTATTTAAAAAACAAATAAAAAATAACAAAAATACTTTTATTTTTCACATAATTTAAAACTGATTACATATAAATAAATATGTAATATTATATTCTATTTTAATTTTAAATTCATGTACATGTAAACAATTTCATCATACTAAAATTTTCTATTTCAAATTATAATAAGTATTGTTTTCAAATTTATTGTATTTACAATGTATAACTTTTACTTCGTTTACTTATTTCACTAACACATCAAACAAATTAAAAATTATAAAAATTGTAAGCAAAATCTTTTTCTAAGAAAAGCTCTGTAATTAAATCAACATAACTTTTGTTTAATAAAATATTATATAACATATAAATAAAGGTCCAATCATCTATTTCAATATCATGATATGATGAAAAAATTTCATACAGTTCATCAAAAGTACGCCCTCGTACCATAACACGCCACGCATTAAAGCACATCATTTCATAGTCACCAGTAATACAATCATGGTGTTCTATAATATGAGAGTTTTTGAAACACCCTTCACATACAAGTTTATATTCTGGTTTCCATCTTGAAATACAATCCAACACGCACTGTTCATTCACAAAAAAGAAGTACAATTATACAGACATGGTCTGATTCCTGTAGGCATTTTTGTCACTTTTTAAAAACACTTCCACTAACTCAGAAATATAAGTATCACAAAATGTGAGTGATTCATATGATAAATTAAATCTATTTAAAAGCGTTTTGTTTTGTTTGTAATTATCGTCTAAACAATGTTTCTTCAAATACAGTGTAAACACTATGTCACGAGTTGTCTTCTTAATTACAAATTCCCACACAGCACGTTTCAATCGATTATTATATGCTAATAAACATAAATGAAGGCGCTCATCTGGTATTCTTAATGAACATGCAGAACAAAGTAGTGGTTCATTCAGTTTATAATTTTCAAAAAGTTCTTTTATGCACAACTTACTTTAAGCGATTGCACTTACAGTTTACAATATCTAATTCACGAATTTCAATATGTGTATTAGGATACACTTTTTCAAATTGTATTTCATCATTTCGATAAAATCTTCTAAACGAATTACAATGTTCTTCATTAGGATATAATAATTTCACTTCACAAATAACTTTCTTCCTATTAACAAGTTTAAGTTCTTTCTCTCGTGGCGAAATATACTCGGATTGGTATACTTCTCTACTACACATCTTCACAAATACTATACTATTTAAGTATTGTTCCTGTGTATACATAAATAAATTTGCGCATGCGTATAAACTTTTAACGAATGCGCATGCGTGTTATAAGTTGGTATTTTACTCGCTATTGGTAAACATAGTTTCCATTGGTTACCAAAGCTTCCAACTGCAAGATATGTTTTTACTTTTCATTATGCAGGTATGTATGTATGTTTACATGTATTTTTAAAGTATACTAACATCAAAACAAAGTAAAATTGTATATCCAAAACAATAAATATTAATATATGTTTTGCACATTTTATTATTTTCAAATCAATTTTATTAGTTCACACATGTTCGTGTAATTTATTACGCAAGGTTAAATAAATACTTTTCGTAA
Source organism: Thermobia domestica (assembly GCF_964235325.1). NCBI lineage: Eukaryota > Metazoa > Arthropoda > Insecta > Zygentoma > Lepismatidae > Thermobia > Thermobia domestica. Next base: position 151,301,034 of record NC_137468.1, read on the forward strand.
AACAATTCTGTTAATAATACGTAACTTTAAAAATAAAAAATTAGTTAGTAAAACAAATTCCCCAACATTTCCTACATATCGTGTTACTTAAATAAAACAAAAAAATATTCGTAGTCACACTTTTTAACATAAGTTTTTCCAAAACAAACAATAGAATACTAATGTAAAGTTTCCTTTGCAATTTTTAACACGGTAATACAAAGTGTTCAAGTAATTTAGTATTTTCAAAAAACATTTCTTTTTAACATAAATTATTTAAGTATTAAGCTTTTATATACGTATATATTTTATTATTATTTGTATTTATCTTTAAATACTTTCTTAAAATGTAAAATAATATTATGAAAAATTAAAAAAATGCAAACGTGTGAAACAATACTAATTGTGAAATAATATAAGTAAATGCAAACGAAAATAAATATCAAACATATGTCACTTGCAATCATTTTCAAATTTTTCTAATTATTTATTTCATTAACCATTTTAAAAAGAAAAACAATAAAAATTATAATGCAAAAGTTTATATTTTCATCAAAATACAATAAAATTACATTAACAAAAAAAACTTAATGTTATCAATCAATACATAAAATAATAATTATTATTTCTTCTTTGTATACAATACAATTAATGTTATAAAAAATTTTAAATATTACAAAAATATTTTTAATCCAAGTGATTTTTCTGCATCTTTACAATAAAAGGTTGCATCTTGTTTTCTAACAAAAAAACGTAACAACAAATTCGGTGTTCACGCGTTTTGCGTGTAAAGTTTATACTTAAAATTTCACTATGATGTTCTTCTAATAAATCATTCAAAGTTATATCATTGGATAAATATTCTACAGCAAAAGTTCCAATATCATGATGAAATAAACATTGTTCACAAGAAATATTATTATTAAAACGTAAGTATGCACTTATAGTTTTTAAAACACAAACTTCACTAATATGTTCTTCACTACATGTTACACAAAATTTTCAAAATACGTAATATGTATACATATATAGTTAAAAGTTTAAAATTTAATTCTTTCTTTCACTTTTATGTCTTTACACAAACACAAACACAAAGTTCAGTTTTCATCTGTAGATCAGTTCACACATGTTTTCTGTCTTTCATTCTAAAAATTTCAATTACGTCAGTTAAATATGTCTTATCCCTTTCTTCAACCAAATCATAGTATAATTCATAAAACAATTCTTGAGTACATATGCCTATTATATGCGATTTGGCATATGTATAAAACAGTTCTTCAACTTCTATTAAAGTTAAAATGGCACGTTCCACCAATTCTTCATCAGTCATGAATAAACACTCATCGGCCATTTGATTGTCTACACTTTCATAACATCCGCTACAAATTAACATTTTATCTGTTTCCCACTCTTTAATCGATTTCACAATGCACTTCGTGTCCACTTTATAATTATTACAGCGGCAATTCAAACTCCAAAACCTTGATGTCCTCGATAATAAGGATGGTGATCCTCCCACAAATTCTTCATCTTCTTCAATATCATTATCATCATCATCCGAAGATGATAAATAAATAGTTTTTACACTCTCTGGAGAGTCTGCTCTGCCGTTTACCGATAAATTGCTATTGTCGGTCTTCGGGTTATTCTCCACACACGGCGGAGAAAACAGCGTCTCTTCATCCGCATACACGAAATCTTCTTTCTGTATAGCAGCCATAGCTAAAATACATACATTTTCCAAAACTCCCGTATTTAAACAGTTCAAACAAAATGGCGTCCTCCAGTACCATCAAGTTCATACAACTCACCTATTCATTTTCAAAACAATATTTAAACATGTTAATAACACAATACAAAAACATAAAAACTGTTCTTTGCACTAACAAAACAAAAATCCCAAAATTCTTTTCATATATACGTTCAAGGTAAATCATCCTTTCTTTTACTTCATTTTCAAGTTTATTACCATCCGCGCCCAACCGTTCACGCCCCCCGCGCCGCGTTCGCGTTTCCGCCACCGCCCGGTTAAAAAGTTTTTTATTTTTCTTTATAACAATCCGCTATTGTTCGTCACCTAAATTAATATTCTTTAACGCATACAGCTGCAAGGTTTCTCTTTACATACACCTGCAAAGTAATCTATAGTTCTATTATTTCTTTATAACAAGTTTCACATTGTTCAACAAGTTTCCAAGGTTTCTCTTTTTATTATTTTAAAACATACACCTGCAAGGTTTCTCTTTTATTATTCTTTACATACACATGCAAAGTATTCTATAGTTCTATTACTTCTTTATACCCTTGTTCATTAATTTTCCCATGGTTTCTCTTTTATTATTTTAAAAGATACACCTGCAAGGTTTCTCTTTTATTATTCTTTATAATAAGCTTCACATTGTTCAACAAGTTTCCAAGGTTTTTTTAAAATCATTTATCTTTTCAACTTTAACATCTTTTATTATTCTCTTTTGTGTAACTTCTATACATACAATAGTACACCAGCCATTACCTGTCATCATATGTCATTTAAACAATAGTGTATTTCTATACAACTATACTATCTACCCATTGTCTGCAGGGCGACCCTCTGGTGCTTCTCTGTTATGAATACAAAAGGTTTCTATTGTGTTTACCTCCCCCAGTTTTGGTTACATTTAGGTCTAAGCCTACTGACTGAGAGAGACTGTTTTATAGCTATAAAGCCCTTAAAAATGTTCCTGTTTTTCATCTGAGTTGAAAGAGTATATTACGTTACATAGACGGGCTTAGACAAGGAGAGGAGGAAGAGGGCGGGTTGATTTGAATACCAGGAATCAGTCAATCGAGGCGTGTGTTTCTGAATGCATAAGTACACAGCGCAAGAGTTAGTAATTTGGACTTACTCTTTTTGTAACATTTTTTTGTGTGTTGAATACTGCCACAATGAAAACAAAGCTATAAAATTTATTATTCTGAATCTTAGATTTAAAATAAATACGAATTGATCCTTATCTGATTTAACATATATAATAAAGTGATTTTCGCAGTCACAGAACATCAATAAATAAGCCAATTCCGTTAACCCATAAATGCATAATACAAGATTAAAAGTCCAAAGGAATCGTAAAAATCAAATTATTATCTTAATGTGTACACTTGATAACCTTTCTAATACACTATCATTTAATATAATAGAAAATTTGCTCTCTAACAACGAAAATACCTAGTCATAAAAAGGCATTGTCTGAATCCTTCATAACATACGAGTACATTTAAGTTACTAACTACTGGTTGCTTTATAAGGCCGATCGTTGCCAAATCAGTGTTAAATACAATCATTACGTGCGTCATTGCTTGCTTATGTGTTGCCGTTCATGCGTGCGCACAACATGCCACTAACCGTTCGTCAGCTGTATAACTGCAACCACTTACATAAATCATTTCTCCACGACCGAAATACTTCATGTGAGCATGAACGCAGGCATAACACAGTGCTTGAGAGCAGGTATACCACACAGTGGTAGCTGTGAGCATGGAAGGAGTTACCAGTATCAGAACTAAAATTGTTTTGAGAAACTTGGAGGTACACGACTTCTCAAAAATCCTGTATATACACCCTCCATTCCAAAAGAAACCGAACTTTTGAAAACAAATAGTACCACTAGTGCCATCTGTTGTAATATTTTACCTGTAGATGGCGTAGTCCCTCATTGACAACTGGTATAAATGTCATGACATTTGGATACACGGCAACAAAGTTATTGAGTTTCAACTGTCAGTGTGTTGTGTACATCGGTCGGAAAATGAGTTTCAAACAACAAGCTGCAATTGAGTTTTGTGTTAAACTGGGTAAAACTTTTAGTGAAACGCACCAAATGCTACAAAATGCATATGGTGATGAGTGTCTATCCCGTACGCAAGTTTACGAGTGGTTCAGGCGATTCAAATCGGGTAGAGAGACGCTGGATGATGACGAAAGATCAGGCCGTCCCAGAATCGGATTATCGGAAGAAAACATCGAAAAAGTGCGTGAATTCATCAAACATAACAAAAAATCGTCGGTGAAAGTTATTGAAATGGAATTAGGCATTCCTCAAACAACCGCATACCGCATTTTGACCGAAGTTTTGGGCCTTAAGAAGGTTAATTCGCGGTTTGTACCACACAAACTCACCGAAGACCAAAAAGTTGATCGAATTGCGCATTGCAAAGACATCGTTAAAAGTGCTCGGCAGGATCGAAACTTCTTGAAATCGATTGTAACTGGTGACGAGACGTGGTGTTTTGAATATGAGCCCGAAACAAAGCGGCAAAGTGCTGAATAGAGAGCGCCGGATGAAGGAACACCCAAAAAAAGTCGCTTGGTGAAGTCAAAGGTTAAGGTGATGCTGATTTGTTTTTACGATTCAAAAGGAATTATCCACAAAGAATTTGTTCAGTCCGGCCAGACAGTCACTGGAGAGTTTTACTTGGGCGTCATGAAGCGTTTGCTGGCAAGAATTCGTCGTATTTGGCCCGAATATCGCGAAATCGGCAGTTGGACTCTCTTGGACGATAATGCACCATCACATCGTTCGCGACTTGTAACTGAATTTTTGGTCAAAAATCACATTATTCGGTTGCATCATCCGCCCTATTCACCAGATCTCGCTCCGTGCGATTTCTATCTGTTCCCGAAACTGCATTTGGTGATGAAAGGAAAGTGGCACGCATCGATTGATGCCATTGAGAAGGCGACGACCGCCGTCCTAAAGACCATTCCAATAAAGGACATGGAGAAGTCGTTTGACAACTTGTTGGAGCGTGCAAATATGTGTATCGATGCAGAAGGGGAATACATTGATTAATAAAAATGATTTGTTCCAAAATGTACTTTGCTTTTTTGTTTTTTTTTAAACGTTCGGATTCTTTTGGAATGGAGGGTGTACGTATTTTGAAAAGTGCCCTTTTAAACTATTATTTTCTAAACTAAACAATATGCAAACTTGTCCACAACTAACAGAGATTTATATGCATTATAATACAAACTCTAACATTAATGCATTATAATACAAACTCTAACATTAATAAAAATGATAAATTCACCATTAAATAATCCTTAATTTAAGTATTAGAGCTTTATAAATACACTTCTTGAAGGATGTCATCTCTAGCTTAATGATTTGTATCAGTCTTAATAAATGTTTCGTATTTTGATTTGTTTTTGAAGGTTGGCTTTTGTACTTGTCAGACTCAACTAAATTGTATTTTTGGACGACGTCCTTGAGTGTTTTGTGGGATGGAATTCTGCTTATTGAGCTGGAATCCACTGCTGGTGTGGATCTACATACAGTTCTTCGTGTGCATCACATCCTAGAGTAGTAAGCTTAGTGGTGTTCCTAAAGTCAAAAAGTTCAGTTTTCTTCTTAAGGTACACTCATGTGCAAAATGATTGTCGCATATCTATAACTTTCTTGTTGTGAAAATATAATTTGATAATGATGTTACAGGGTACTTTTAATACTGTTATGTGTATAATCGGGAAATGTATATCTGTCGTAAATTTCATAGAAAAAGAATTATAAGTACGAAAATTAGAATAATTAAAATGGACAAGAAAATTTTATTTTCGTTTTATTCTTATTAAATGCTCTTTTGACAAAATTTGCCACATACATGTCTGCCGATTATACACATACTATTATTATAAGAAACCGGGCGAATTCGTTATGAAATTCCTACAACAACATACTTATAGATATGCGACATTTTGGACAGGAGTGTACATGTATGCATGCTATTTTTTTTAAGGCTACGATAACTATGAAGCTTTTTGTTAGCTATAATAACTACGAGATTACTATAAAAGAAAATTTGAAATACAGAGCAGTTACTACAAGTATGTTTTAAGGAGAGATTTTGAACTTGTAGATCTTAAGTAATTAAGAGCAGTTGTTTGTATAGATGAACACGTTTGGAACACAGTTAATTTCACACAATTATTTTAGCTTTGCTTACATCACAAGTGACACTTAACAGCTGTCTTTTCAATAGACAACACTAAAAATAAAAATAAATCTAAATTAACAGGAAACTCCGTTTGCATGTAATTATTTTTTTTCATTGTAAATAATTACTGCTTTGTAATTTTTCGTTCATGACACTTTTTTGTCGTTTGCAGTGTTACTTGAAAGATACAGTAGTTTAACTTTTTTTGTAAGCTCTTGCGATAGACATGGAAATGTAGGCTTTTGTTTCAAAGGTGATTCCGTGTTCATCAGTCACATTGGAGAATATTCTTTCTGGTTCTAAATTGAAATGATACATTCATTTTTTTTAAAAAAAGAAATGTATATCTAAGAACGGAAAATCATTGGCGAAACCTTATTTGTAGCAAAGTATGTCATTTCTTAATCTAATTCAAAGTTCATAAGTTCTTTTAATTCATCTAGTACAGCATAAGGCAAACTTCTCAACTCAGCAAAAACTGCATTCTCGTCAATTTCATCAAATATTTAAGAATGGTGTAATATCAGCTGTAGTGTACTTACCAGTGTTTACAGCAGTGGTCGCCAAACTTACGAAGCTTCTAAACTGCCGTACAGTTTTTAAATCCTACTGTGAGCTACCAACCAAAACAACTAAGAACTTTTTAAAAAAATCTTGTTTGTTCTTTATTGCTTATAAACTTTCATTTCTAGTAAATATAAAATCAAACTATTCACGTTAACAAATGTCTAATAAACACACGAAAAACAACGTGCACAATCCCCACACGTATCCAATGAACTGTGAGATAAGGCTGACAACGGCAGTTGCGCAGAAGAAATAAGCAGCAGTTGTTGTCAGCGCCTCCTGTCGCTGGCGTCAGCTCAAGGTTAGCCAACCGGAGCGTTAAGGCCATCTACTGAAAATGTCCCCGCGAGTAACTACAGTAGTAGATCGCGATCGACTTTTTGGCGATCATTGCACTGTGGCGACTATTCGCAGAGGCGTGATATTGAATAAGAAATAGCTTTTAAAGTTTTAAGTAACATGTGTGTCTATTTGGCAGTCTAATTTCTGACTACAATATCCTAGTCGCAAACACCCGTGTGCGTGGGTTTCCTCGTTTCTTCCCACTTTCATTCTTATCTTCAGTCTCTTTTAGCTTACACAACACAACTGTGGTATGTAAAAGTGAAAGATTTCAATGTATTCTTCCAATTACCTTCGGTCCGTTTTCTTGCCTATGCTCTACTATACATAGTTTTGAATGGCAAAAATGGATGTAAACGTAGTTCTCTAATAACTAGATGGCTTCTGTCAAATATTGAATAAAATTAGGAATAGTTTTTATCAGAAAATAGTTTTTAACTTTAAATTTCTTCAAATCCTGGTTATCGATGCGAATATGTCGTGAAGGTGAGTTATTCGATTTTCTTTGTAAATAAAATAATTATCAAGAAGAATTCGAGAGGAAGTTCTAGTAGTTGTAATGAAATTTTGGAAAGAATATGACTGTGGTGTTTTGACCCACTAGAAAAATAATCTTTAACTTGATACGTTAATGAGAATACAGAGCTTTTTTAAAAAAGAAATGTATTTAAAAAAACTGAGCTGTCTTATTCAAAACAAAACCTGTCCACGTGGCTTTCTTTTAAGGGACATTGTTGTAACCACGTGTAGGATTTGATGATTGAAATCTTGTTTGTTGTATTGCTGTATACAGAGATGTAATGATAATCATAAGAATAAAGCAAATGATAAAAGAAGTCGAATACTCAATATAGTCTGTTTTCACAATAGATATTAACTAATCGATAGAGAAAGATGCTCTTTTAGTGTAATTTTATCCTGTTCTTAATCATCTGAAGTAGAAGTAGTTTAACTCAATTTTTAATCTTAAAAATGTTTCGAAAATAACGTGATAGAATTTTTAATGTGTTTTTATTTAAAGCAGTAGTGTTCTTTATTATAACGTCTATTTAAATCATGGATAAGTACGACGTATTTCCGCGTGCTTCCGATATTTGTTTTCGGTAGGTTCCAAACACATGAGCTATGTACGGAACTTACAGTGGTAGTCTTTTGCATTAGCTTAATAACAATAGTGAATGTTATGCATCGCAATAGACGTCAAAATGTGATATAACATTGGTATATAAGCATAAATGAATAATAATCTATAACTAAATTGATAATGACATAATAAAATGAGTGACAATAACGATATGTATACTAAATACTAGCTCAGCACGAAATTAGGAAATAAGTTACATTTCTATTGAACATTTGAAATGCTCTAGTAAAGAGTAAAAGGGCGTTGCAACTAACCAATTGTACAACTTACTTTTGAATCTATCTATTTGTTCATTTGTTAGTGTTGTAGGCAACTTGTTATACAGTTTTATTCCGAGTGTCTCATTACTATTTAACGATTTGGACAGTCATTGATATGGGACATTTGAGTCGCCTAGTATCAAAAGTCGCCAAATTCATTTTTTGCCGAAATTGACTTATGTATTTCAAACGCTTAGTATATCATACTAATAAACTAGTTCAAATATGTTACTCGAAACTAAGCTAAATAGATGTGGCGAATTTTGGTATTAGGTGCCTCATTTATGAGTTTATTGCTTCTAGTATTGTACAAATAGATATATTCTCTGAGTTGTAAAGTTTGATTCTTTTATATAAAGGAATACTGAGTAAATGTGTAGGTTGACATTAATTATATATATATATATATATATATATATATATATATATATATATGTGTGTGTGTGTATGTTTTTATGCTTTGTTCACCTAGCAATGACGTGTTGTTTGAAGTCGAAAATTTGATATTTGGAGAAATTGCTTTACTCATCCATTGTATATGGAAATCATCTGTAATATTTTCCATAAGTAGAAGCTTTGGTTTGTATATAATTAAACACAAACAAACTATTTGCTGAGCAAAACAATGTATTCACATTTTTTAAAACTACATACGTGTGACAGTTTCGTCAACTAACACTTGGACTTCATCAGACACTATCTGATGTGATCGGATAGTGTCTGATAAAGCCAAAGTGTTAGTTGGCGAAACTGTCACAGGTATGCAGTATTTTAATGTGAATATATTGTTTTGCTCAGCAAATAGTTTAAGACCATGTTCGCTTGAGAACCACCACGGAGCAGATAATTTAAGTGTGTTGACGGTTCATTTATAAATTCACATATATTTATCGCTTTGTCCCTTTCTATAAAAAATTGTGCAAATTTAAACTTGAAGAGTATGAACCGGTATAACAGAAATTGTGAAGATGCCGGAAAAATTCATTGTATATATTTTTGTTTCCATTCCTGATTCCAAAATTAAGATACACAAGTGCAGAAAGTAGGCACAGAGAGACTGGTTTCAATTTTGCTCTTACTTATCAAGAACATGGTTTAGAGTAAGTGTTTTTTTCTTGACACGCTTCCTGCCTCTAAAGGATGGATCTGTCTGTAACGCGTTCTTGCCACGCCACGGTTAAGTTGTTTGTTACAATACGCTAGGAATCACAGCAAAACGCCACACTAGTCACAAATCACTATAACACATTTGCTCGCGTGTGGCAACTAAGCACTCCAAATACCCGCCAAGTAGCAGGGACTTAATTTGCTTGACTGGCTGGCAACTAATGTCACCTAATAAGACGTCTGTTGGATTAAAGCGTGAGTGCTAGCAGAAAATACTTTAAAAGCCAACCAAGAACACTGGCGGGAAGTGTGCAAAGATAAAAAAAAAACGCACTCTAATAAAACTTAACCAATTGAAAATTGGTTAACTAGAAAGTTGTGCGGATCGAGGCAGATGATGGATTTAGAGAAGACTGGTTCAAAAGAGAGTACTCTATCCACAAAATAAATAAAATTGTTACTATTTAGTCACGTTCAAAAAGTGATCTGTCATTAGCGAGGATGTTATAAAATACTGCCCATATCCATCTTCATCCTAATAACTCAATGAAGCCCCCCCCCCAAAAAAAAAAGAAACTGACATCGGCACGTGATAGGCTACTTTGGTTTCCACCATGAATGTTGGCTCAAAACACTGAGATCTTAGTGGGCGGAGCGGACAGAGTGGGGCTGGCGAAACTGACGTATGGCTTCACGATTTTGTTATATAGGCAGATCCTCTTTTTATTTTTTTTAATAACGTTCTTGGTCATTAGGAATTCATTTCCCAGTAACTGTAAATCGAGTTTAATGTTGTTGTTTTTTCTAAGTTCGACTTCTTGCACTGCAGTCTAATGACCAATTTGCAAATTCATTCGAAACTAATTGACGAAAAGAAGTTCTTCGAGCAAACTCAATTTTCCAGCATTACTACAATAATTTGGTAGCTTCTTTTTGTGCATTCTATTCTGTTTCATCTACGTGATTGTTTATTCCAATGTTTTGTAGATTTTGACATACATTTTGCATCTTTGTCGCATTTCTTACTCAAAAAAGACTTGTTGCTAAATTAAATGGTACAGTAAGATGAAGGGAACTTTTATGAGAAAGTTTTCTTCATATTACCATATAACTGATAAGGGGAAAGATAATTTTCAGTGTTATGTCGTCATTTAAGTGCCTGTAAAAAAAAAATGCATGTAAATAATGGATGAATGCTTAGTTTTTCCATGTTACTGAATAAACAAAGTAGTTGAGTAAATGGAAAATGGTCAGTATATACAATTAATAGTACTTACTTCTGCCTCCTATCAGAACTGATTTGTCGGTTGTGCTAATTGGGAAAATCTCACTATAATTCTAGAAAAGTAATTAGAGCATTTTACCTTTGTTTACGATATAATACTCTACTTCCCAATTAAGCTATAATGCAAAAAAAAAAAAGTGCCTTTTACGTAGACGATTGCAACTTTCGTAATGTGTTTCGCTAAATTAATTTTCCTTCATATTCACCAGCAGTATTTGTTTATTTTGTTAGACTGCTGAAATACTCGTAATGCGTACGATTGAACTGGTTGTAGTTGATTTTAAAAGTTTTAGCAGTTGTTCTGTGTATAACATAGAATAAATATTGTATTAGCTATAATGTATAGTAGAATAATTCCTATAGTCTCACAATTTCGCACAAACCTACGTTAAATTGGACGGTGTTATGCATTAATTGACCAAGCGCCATAACATGGTTCTGATATATTGAAGGAAACACAAACATGTTACCATTACGATCCAGTTCTTTGCGCGTGGTCGAATAGCTTTTCCTTAACGTTTAAGGAAATAGTAGGGTTTCAAACTTTTTTTTTTACCTTCTTTATATGTCTTCTACTCTGATGGAAAAATCTCGAAAATTGAAAAATGGCGCTTGGTCAGTTAATGCATAACACCGTCCAATTGATCTGAGGGATGAACCAGTATGATCTACGTAAATAATCTCAAATCTTTATAGCTTAAAAGTACACTGAATTTTAGTTAGGCGTTTATTTAACTTAAGGCATTTGATTTGAATGTAGCTACACACAAAATACTCAGTTAATGTTACGGTGATCAAGTATTGCATTTAAATAGTAATAAAAAAAATTATCATTTTAAACTTCTTGATTCCACAGATATGTGGTTGAATTTAGTAGTTGGCTAACTTCTTTTGCTGTGATGTGCGCTGGGTTAGATCTATTATTATTATTATTATTTTAAAGAATCTCAAAGTAAAAATACTCTACAGGATGCATGAAACTTCTTTTAATATATGGAAATATCTTACATATAGGTAGCAAAAAATATTATGTAATCAATTAAATTTGTGTGTATTGTTTTACAATATTTTAATTCATGTTACGCAGTTTTATTATTTTAGATTGTTTGGTATTATAATTGCTTTTTTATTATTTTTGTTTCGGAAAATGTATTCAATTGTAACAATTCATATATTCTGATAATAAATTATTTTAAAAGGTATTAACGTGTTATTGTAATTTATCCAAAAGTGTACCAATGGAGTATTTGGATGTTTTATGAACAAAGTAAAAATGGATCAGGATTAGGCAAATTTAGTATAATATGATTGTGTGGAAGTACTTGGCTTCCGTTATTTCCATAATTTCGTGGACGATTATGCATGTATTCCCTCAAGTTTCTGAAGTAGTAAGTACAGTATTAACAAAGGGCGTTCAGTAAAGATTTCCCCAAACATTTACTCAAGGTTAAGTAAACTCAATTTGTAGTTATTATGCTTCTTCACAGAGCTGGCAAAGTATTTCTTAGATTGGATGTGAAACTCTGTAATAATAAACATATGAGGGTAATGCCTATATCAAAAAACAGCTTGATGGAGGAAGACAAGGTGAACGTCAGATGATATTTCGTCTATTTTAGTTAATATGGCGAAATAGTAGCCTCCTATAAACTCCTATATTTTAAGGAAACCTTTTTTGTGGCATTGCTACTTCCACTTGTTAAAATAACATAAGGAAATAAGGTGTGGGTGTTTGGAGAGCCTTTTGTCTCCACGGTAGAGTGGTTGAACGGAGACCCTTCTGTGTTTCGTCCTTTCCTGCTTATTGTCTACAGATAATTACACCAAACAATATAGTTAGCGCTGTATACAAACAATATACTGAAGAAAATGAAAGTGTAACATACTTTTATTGTTGTATATATTTCCTCAGATGCACTAAGTTCTGTATGCAGTTGTGTATTTAGATACTTAACATACTTTAAAAAGTTCCCTGATGGCTACATGTTTAGCATACGAGCGACGGCGGAGGTCCAGATTGGGTTTCCAGAGATCTCGCATGATTCTAAATCTTACATTCAGATGTAGACCTAGACCTAACGTAGTTTCAGTACCGCTAAGTGACGTTAAATTGAAACAAATAGATGTATCTTTTTTAAAAATAATTAAAAGCCCTACTTCTACAAAACACGAGTGCCGATATCAATTACGCATTATTAATACAAAAATGTTAATTTCAGTATATTCAGGATATTGCTTAGTTAGATTTAGGTGTAGTGTCCGTTACAGCAAGGCTGTACGATACATGGACCTATCAGTTAACATGCGTCCAAACTAGATAAGCTCCACAGAGAATCAAACCCGGGATGCTCGCGCTAAAAGTGCATACGCTAACCATATAGCCACGAATGAACGAGTTTAAAGGATTAATAATAATGATGGTTGCTTTTTCATTGCTAGCTTATATCAGAGGAATGTATATGCTATTTCTAAGCTATACTTTGAACTAAAAACCAAAAATCAAAGCACGCTTAAATAACAATTTTAAATTCCATTACTACAAGCAGCGCAGAAAGTGCACAATGAAACCTCTTCAATTGTTACCTCTGTAAGTTCTAAACTTCATCCATCTCTTTCCATCAAGATCGTTTGTTCATTTGTTAGTTTAACGTCCCATGATTATGCTCCGAGGGTAAGCGAGATGGTGATGATGATAGTGAACAAAATGGTGGAATGAAGAAAGTAGAACACCGAACGAAACGGTAAAACCGCGAAAAAAATACCTACACATGGCGTTTGTCCAACACAAAACCCATTTGGCGTGAACCAGGGACCCAACCACACAAAAGGTGAACGTTCTACTACTGCGCGACAGTGACGCGTTATTGAAGATCATGTAATCGTTGCAATATTTATTATAAGTACATAAGAAGACTAAAGATGCTCATCCGTCAATTACTTTTACATATATGTCACTTTCTTATTTGATACTAGTGCCATAATTTTGGATAAATATTTTATATTTTATTTTCTGTTCTATGGAAACTTTTTTTCCAATTCATCAATCATTGAAAAACTACTTCATAATAATATTAGACAAACTGGTAAGAAAAGCTGACGGAAACACTTTCAGCGCAAGGACGTAAGTTTTCTTCTGCTTGGTTCGAACGGATCGAGGGTCTTGGTTTATACGTTGCCCGCCGTTTAGTACTGGTGAGCTACGTACGAAAACACTAAGGAATTCGTATTTTGCAATGGTATTTTCTTTAACCTACTGGATAATTGAAATGTACCTTTTTCACACCTTCACGAAACCTCCTATATTTTTTCATTAGCATTGGAAAGCCTGAGACTGTAACGTGTCACTCTACCTAACTTCAAAGTAACAAGTTACGAAGACTAAAGTTCATGGTAAAGTAAAATATAGACAAGTACAAGAAATCCTGTTTATGTATGGTATTTTGACAGTACGTTGACTAAAATATATTGAAGCGTCTAATTTGAAGCTTTCCTATTATATATTACGAAATGTGCAGCATTAGGACTAATTCGTACCAATACTGGCATACAGGGTGAGGACAAAAAGAGTTATTTATTAAAATTCTAGATACCACTGTGAAGTCACTGACAAATAACACTAATCCTATTCCAGAATTTACTTGGTAGAACCAAGGATTTTCCTATACCCCCCAACTCTCCCCAGAATTTCGGTGGACATTCCCAAAAGAAATTCGCTCCACCCACCCCTGATTTTTAAGTACGCTAATGATTGGAAATGTTTGTCAAGCTTCCTTGCTTCTTCGAAAGACTTCAGATTCGAAGCAACTATAGGTTTCGGAAAGGATCTGTCTTGTTCATTAGGGTAAGGTGCTCATATTTCGGATACTTAAACAGTTGAGCTGAGTCACGTGCATACCTAAAGCAAAACATAAGATGTCAGGGATGAAGAACAAAGTTTGAAGATTAATGAAAGTAAGGAGGGCATGATGGAGTCCACTGATAAACATTCACGCCTTGTATATGGTATATTATGAAATGGTCATAATTTTGGTTTCCCATTTTCAGATAGGATTTCAAATAACATTGATAGACGATAAACATGGTTTATTAGCACTGGTTATGAAACTCAAATGATATCAAATACAAAGCAAGGAAAGGAGAGAACAGTTGTAGCTGACTATTCACAATAGTGGTATTTGTATGTCTTCCACGCGTCTTTCTCTGTTCCGGCACAAAGCTCATGTACCCATCTCAAGCATCCAACACATCTAATCCATTTCTTCCCTGATGTGTCTTCACGATAAGCAACAGAGCAATAAAAACAGTTCTTCGACTGCACTGCCGTCATCAGTGAAAATTAGAACAGCATGATCTGAGTCACTACCTTCAGATGATTGAGACTTCTTTGAAGGCTTAGTCGTTTTCTTCTGCTTTGAAGACTGACGTCTCGCAAGATTTTCTTGTGTTTTCCCTTTCTTCATGGCAAAAAGTTCAGACTTTGTGTAGCCAATGTTGGCGATATGGAGATAAGGTGATCACAGCAGCTTGTCCACTTTTCCTACCACCTGTTGATGGACCTGGTAATACTGGAAGGGGCCGTGTGTCAAATGGTGAAAGCTTGGAGGATTGTTCACGAATGGGCTTACGAATGGTAGGACTACTGTCATTGTTGTGTTCCGAAGGTAAAGGGTTACTGTTTGCAGGAGGTCTGACACTGTTTTGAAAGAGTAGGAAGTCACTGTCGTCGAAAATATTTGGATTGAAAGAAATAATCGCACACTTTCGAAAGCCACTGATTGCAGCTCGTATGTAGGCTTTACCGAAAATCGCACCAACATCAGACGTAGAAACCGGCTGAAATGGGTGATTATTATCGAGCCAGAGATAGATTTCCTGTGAATAGAACTGCTTAAATGGACCCATAAAACTCACATCCAGAGGTTGGAGCTTGTGCGCCGAGTGGGGTGGCAAGTACACAAAAATGACACCATGGGTTCGTGCTAGGTAGATAACGTCCAGGTTCCCGGTGAATAATTAACGTCCAATGTGAGCACAACATTATCACTAGGTGATGGTTTTACAACTTTAACGAAATATTCAAACTATTGTGTGAAAATGTGCATTTGGATCCAATCCGATGTGTGGATTGCTCCTATGGCCCCTGATGGTGTTCCATGTAGCAATTCAGGTTTCATACTCACGCGTAGAGAAACAATTAGAAGGAAGTATCTACCACAAGTATTCATGCATGTCACAATAGTTATTAAGGAACCCCGTTCAGTGGAAGACAGTCTCTCAACCTGGCATTTCCCTTTACTACTCAAGACTTGTAAGCGTATACCTTGGATAGTGGATATACCAGTTTCATCGACATTGTACACTTTCGACGGCTCGAAGTTTACTTTTCGCAATTCCGGCCGCAACAGGCCAAAAATAAATAAATAAACGTGCAAGTGAAACGTACTCTCGCTTTCGAAAAGAGTGGATAGGGTGCCGGCTCAAAAACTTCCTTAACCATTTTTTGCAGTGATGTTAGTTCTTGTTGAGAATGGATGTTCAATGTTGTTGTTCACCGCAAGCTGATATGCTAGAATACGAATATTTCGATTCCTAAGTCCATAAAAATGTTTATCCATTATTGTGCAATACCTAGAGTTCTTCATGCTCAGTCCCCAAGGCACATTTACGTCCAATTCCTGATTGCAAACGTTGCTGATTGTTTGCACATTTGACACAATCTAAGAGAATTGACCTGGAAACTTCAAACTCTTGGAAGCCTTGAGAAAACCCGTTTCCTTCTTTTTCACAGCATCGATGGCTTTTTCCATATTGTCCATGGCTCATGACCTTTTACGTCCAGACATCTGCAAGTAAGATGCAATACTTTAGTCTTTTTAAAAAAGACGGTCAATTCCGGATAGTAGAAATTAGGCCCTCATTCTGTACCACGTCAGCTTTCAAAGAAGGCTGCTATGTGCTGTTACCGAACACTCGACTAGACAAACAACAAACTCATATTTCTCAGCAATAGCTATTCTAACTACAAGCATGCACATAATTCATTCCATATTCACCTTTAAATTTGATGTGCTAAGTTACACCAGCAAAATATTATAACGCTGTGGAAAACAAAGAAACTGTCCCTACAGCCTTCACACGGAACTTGCACGTCCAGTCACTTGTTGACCGACACAACACCGCCAGGGCGCATTAGTTTTCATCGTTGCAACCTCTGCGCATGGCGAGATATTAACGTGTCCGAAGTATGAACACCTTAACCCTACATTCTTTTAAATTTGACATTTTGCTACACTCATCATCGAAATTTTCTTTGTTCAGTACGTTTCCGAAGAGTCAGCTAAAGATAGAAAAAAATGTGCAACTTCGTGATTCCTGGAAATAAACAGAAGGTAATCACTGGAATGTTGAACGAGACAATCTGTAATCCCCGCCCGCAGCGGTTTCTCCCCTTTTCAAGGAGGGAGAAAAAATGTGCTACACCTGAATAGTTTCTATTAACTCTGGTACCGGAAAGTGAATACACATCCGAGTGCAATTGTTTACAACTGTTTGCCGTAGTATTCAGGGCTATGAAGAGAGCAAGAAATATACTGGAAAACCATTTCTTCAAGACGGAAGAAAAGATATGATTATATATCTAACACATATTTCATATGTTGTATAAAATTATATGCATTTTTGGAAGAGAAGTTATAAAATTTAGTTTTTTA
This sequence comes from Thermobia domestica, assembly GCF_964235325.1. Classification (NCBI taxonomy): domain Eukaryota; kingdom Metazoa; phylum Arthropoda; class Insecta; order Zygentoma; family Lepismatidae; genus Thermobia; species Thermobia domestica. The sequence continues at coordinate 151,318,398 of NC_137468.1, forward strand.
TTAAATTTTCCAATGCCAATTCAAGCATATTATTTCAATTTTATCAAGTGGAAAATTGAAAAGGTAGGTAAACATTGGTGAGGTTTGGTTTAAAGAACATGTCTTTAGGCATATATTGCTGAGGCAGAGATGGGATTGTATGTAGTAGTCGGCCAGGGCCTTTGCGTGGTACCATCCAGATATTCGCCTGGCGAAACTGAGAAACCCTGGAAAATCTCAGGATAGTCGTCGTTGACTTCGAACCGCGTTCCTCCGCAGTACGCACTACAAATCCGAACTTCGTATTCGAGCCATTGGACCATGAAAATGAGTTACGTTGATGTGGTGGGTGATGTCAAAGATAAAACCAAACTTGGTCATATCGAAGTATTTGAACTGTCAATATTAAATCATTAGCTTGATATTCGAGACGTCTAGTGTTTATAACATGGACACAGGACTGCTCCCTTTATTAAGATTTTACTTGGTTTAAGCAAAGCAAATGCTGAGATGATGTCAATGTGAAACGCAGCGTTACATACTTTCCCCTTTGCAGTAATGTAACCAGACTAACTTAAATCAGGTTCCAAATAACATGGGAAGGGCCTGACCCTTAAAGAAATTTCTTCTATCTTGTGTTTATTATATGGAGAAGGAACGATGTCTGATTTCCAAATAACCTGCTACCTTTCCTTCATACATTAGGTAGTGTAGGAACTTAGTGCAAGTCTACTTTCCTAATACGAACCGATGCGTCTACGCGTACAAATCGATAGTTTACGTTTGCATGTACACAACAGGTAGACTATTTTTCGGCTAGACGTGTGGATACAACGTAAATTATAATGGCTGCCTACACTGTGAGTTGTTAAGTTTTGAAAATTGAAATACATGCTACGAAATGTTTGGAGATGTTAAATTTAAGGTAAGAAAAGAACTCGGAAAATATTGTGCATTTTGCAATTACTGCAGTAAGAAATTGTCCAACACAGCCGCTTCTAGACTCACAGATAAGAACAGTTGTTATTTTTTTAGACTTAAAATTTTATTTTGTGGCAAGTGAAAAGTGACACCTCAAGAGGGCAAGTATGTAATGTATATAACTGGTCCACCGAACGTATAATATTACGAATCCTAGTGTTTCTTAAGTACAAGGTAACCACAAAAGTTCTTGCCAATTTTGATGTCCCATTAATCATGCGCTCACAGAGAGGAAACGAAATGATGCAGATGCCGACCAAACTATCAGGAGTTAGTCTGACCATCGACCTTCAGTAATGCAGGGGCGTTGTGCACACACAGCAGTCATAGCTCGTCCTGTTTCGAAAGAAATGTAGGTATCGAAGTAGCCTGTTCGCGTGTGTTGTATGAATTTAAAGTGGACTTGTCAGCTGCTGCATTTATGTCAGGTATTTGAGGAGAATGCCATGAACGAACGCACCACCAGGCTTTGGTTCCAGAAATTTCATTCGGGAGATGTGAGCCTTTCTGATAAACCGTGTAGTGGAAGACCACATATGTTGGATGATGAGGCCCTGAAAGCAGCCATCGAGGAGAACGGTGGTCTAACGTGTGATGAACTTGCTAAATGGGATAGAGAAGTCATACAAGGTAAGCAAGTGGGTACCCTACACATTTTTTGGCAGCCGACAAGGACCAACGAGTGACAGGCTGCTTGTCCTTACTCCCACGACGCCTAAACACACACATCGTTGATCACTTGCTCACCGGTGACGAAAAGTGTATCATCTGTGACTCCCAAACTGACCCTGTTCCTCACACCTCAAGACCACTTCTGCACCCACGCCAAGTTACGCTTTGTATGTTGGAATTGTCAGCCAGTAGTGCATTACGAGCTTCTTCCATCTGGGTAGACTATCACTGCTAACTTTATTCTCAGCAGTTGCAAAAGGTTCACCGTGCATTGCGGCAGAAGGAGCTGGTATTGGTGAATCACAAGGGTGTGCTAGTCCTGCACAACAATGCCGAGCCGCATGTGGCAAAGAGGACTCAGGAGATCTTTAGTTGGGAGACATTGCCATGCATCGTATTCACCGGACTTTGCGCCAACAAGCTACCACCTGTTTCATTCCCTTAACAACCCCCTCCGTGAGAGATCCCTTCAAAAATGAGAGAGATAGAGTTGCGGAACATATTCCGACTTCTTTGCATCCAAGAGCGACGAGTTTTATCACCAGGGTATTATGCAGCTCCATGAACGTTGGCAAAAGGTGTTGGACGCTGATGCAATTTACTTCGAAACCTGAAAGTACATATTGTCCACTGTATTACTCTTTATCACTGCTCTAGAACGGAAAAGTGCTGTGAAATATCATTACTTACACTTAATTTCAAGTTTTTGTCTGAGGGTTGTTATATTTTAGGTGGATATTCAAATGTAATGTTCTTCGTGCTGGAGGTTCCTTTTCTTATTTTTCGGAAGATGCACCGTCCAAGGAGAATGAAAATCATGCTGAAACTGAATTTGCAGAAGTCACTGCAGCAGGAAATGCAGTGTAAGTCCATCATCTGTAAATGTTTCAGAAATCACAGTTCTACGCATACAAGTAGCACAAAGAGTAAAACAAATGGCTTAAACAAACACCTACAGGACATGCTTGCTCTGTATGTATTAACAAGTTCGATAAATGACAGAACTTATTCCTTGGGTAACAGAACTCATTCCATTTGGGTAAAAGTAAGAAACTGGGAGAAAAAGCTAACATGTAAGTTCTTAGTCACCCATCGAATCGCTTGTGAAAATCAAGACCTGTGTTTGTCAAAACCAACAACTGTGGAGGAACTGATAAACATACAAACTAATACTCAAAGTACGACTAATGAACGTAATGACAAAAGATCTATTCCGACTGGCTTTTTGTCCTCTCCACAGAACTAGAGGAAAGAAACGGGCTTGAGACCCTTGACTCGACTAACCATTCACCCTACTTTATTTTACTTCACAACAACAAATTTCCAGTAGATTTTATGAACGAAACACCTCCTAGAGAATGACGTCATTACCTAATACTTTGACCCTTTTCTGCTCAAAAACGCAAAACGCGCTTTGTTGTGTTATGGAATAGTAAAGGACTAACTATTCCTAAAATTTCAGATTTTTTTCATCCAGGCCCATTTGAGATATTGGACAGTGAAACATGCTAAATTGGCATAATTCCCCAACTTTACGATTTTTTCAGGCCTTTGGGAGCAGCTGCAGGTCTGTAAATTTTTGTGTATTAACTTATGACTCCGGACTACATGCACACACAAATTCAGATCTCTACGTCAGTTGTTTCCTCTTTCCAAACATGTCTTCAATGTCCAAAAATGTTGCTACTGTAGGCCCTGATCTCACCCCTTTTAAGTGGCTTTAGGCAAAAATGTTAAGAGACCAAAGTTTTAGCTCTGCACGAGTTGGAGACGTCCAGCAATTTTCAATTTGGTAGGAGAAATACATGCTGAGATATTCAAAACAATGCAAACAGTTAAAATCGGAAAAACGCAAAATGGCGACAGCCGCTGTGTTGCCATGGGAGGTTGTAAAAAATAATTAATTGTGGTTTTGAAGTACCTTAATATAGGATAAACATTCATGAAAAAATTAGAATTTTTGGAGATGGTCGAGCGGCACTTGCTTGATCACTTAGAATGGATGGACTCAAGTGTTACTTTTTGTGATGATATCTCCAAACAAGAGATAATAAGATTAGGAAGTGTTACACAGATGCAATAACGCAAAATGTTAGGTAGGTTTAATGGACTTTCAGGCTTTTGCGTTATTTCAGAAGACTCTTAAAGAGCAAGAGGAAAGTCCAGACTTTAACATGATTTCCCTAGTATTGTATACACAACTCCAAAAGTGCATTACCACCTGCAATTCTCGTTTTCCTGCAATAGCAGGCAACCCAAAAACTCGGCGGTTGGGTTGGTTCCGAATTTGAAAGGCGTTGGACCAAACCTGAATCCTGTTAAAAATATATCAGTGTGGCAAACTGAAAAATAAGGAGATAAAACAAATTGTTAAGAATGACAATTTTATTATCGTGACGGAGTTGGATGACATCAGAAGTTACAAAATGATCTTACTTAAGCACCTCAAAAAAGATGAATGGCAAAAGACACATATCAGAAAAAACATTTCTCTCCTTCTCCCCCCCCAAAAAAAATTAAAAAAAGAAAAAGTTACATAAAGGAAAGGTTTAATATAAAAGCCTCACCCAAAATTTTGAAAACTGACACGCGAAAGGCAAGAATAACTGAACCGAAGTGAATAAAATTGTGCACAGATAATGCAGACGTAAAATGTGGGAATACAGGCTTCATATTTTCCTGAAAAAAAAACGGTAGGGTGGGGCACGCACCCCCTCCAAACCCTTGATCACGAGATATAAAAAATTCTAGTAACAGTATGTCAGATGTGTGTAAAGGACATGAAGAATTGTAACGAAACTTTTTCTATGGACAACGCGCAAAAAATAAAGGAATACGAGTTTTTACTATTCTGCGTAAAAATGGTTTTACGGGGAAAAGCACCCACCCAAAATTTTGGAAGTTGACGAACGAAAAGAAAAGTCAAGTGAATCGAAATGAATGAACTTTGTGTGCGAAATGAATGCACACATATTGTAGGCGTAAAATGAGTGAATACGGGTTTCGTATTTTCCTGAAAAAATCTGTTGGAAAGGGCACGGACCCCTCCAAACTTCTGATCACGAAATATTAAAAGTACTAGTAACAGTATGTGAGGTGTGTGTAAAGGAAATGAAGAATTGCAACGAAACATTTTGTATGGAAAATAACCATAAAATAAATCAATACGAGTTTCTTATTTCCTGCGGAAAAACTGTTTTAGGGGTCAAAAGCTCCCACCCAAAATTTTGAAAGTTGACACCCGAAAGACAAGAAGAAATGAGCCGAAGTGAATGAAATTTGCATAAGTACTGCAGACGTAAAATGAGGATAAGGGTTTCGTATTTTCCTAGAGAAAACAGTTGGGTGGGGCGCCGATCCCCACAAACGTTTGATAACGAAAAATCAAAAATACTATTAATAGTATTGAGATGTGTGTAAAGGAAATAAAGACTTTCAACGAATTTTTTTGTATGGGAAATGCGCTGAAAACAAAAAATTACGGGTTTTTAATTTTTACGGAAAAACGGTTTTATGGGGCAAAAGACCTCATCCCAAAATTTTGAAATTTGGCGCCAAAAGGGAAGAAAAAGTGAACCGAAGTGAATAAAATTTTGCGCAAATATTGTAGACATAAAATGAGCGTATACGGATTTCGCATTTACCTAAAAAAACGGTTAAGTGTGGCACGGACTCCTCTGAATCTTTGATCACGAAATTTCATAAGCGCTAGTAACAGTATGTCAGATGTTTGTAAAGGACATGAAGAATTGCAACGAAACATTGTGTATGGAGAATACGCAAAAAGAAAATGAATACTTGTTTCTTATTTTATGCGGAAAAATTATTTTGCGGGCAAAAGAACCCACCCCAAAATTTGGAAATTTGACGCCCGAAAGGTAAGAAGAATTGAGCCAAAGTGAACGAAATTGTGCACATATATTGTATGAGGGAGTACGGGTTTCGTATTTTCCTTGAGAAAACGGAAGCGTGGGGCGCCGACCCCTCCAAACCTTTGATCACCAAATATTAAAAGTGCAAGTAACAATATCTGAGATGTGTGTAAAGGACATGAAGAATTGCAACATATCTTTTGGTATGGACAATACGCAAAAAATAAAGGAATACGGGTTTTTTTATTTTCTGCGGAAAGACTGTTTTATGTGGCAAACGAACCCACCCCAAAATTTTAAATTTGAAGCTGGAAAAGTCAGAACAAGTGAACCAAAGTGAGTGAAATATTGCACAGATATTGAAGGCTTAAAACGAGGGAATACGGGTTTCGTATTTTCCTGGAAAAATGGCTTGGGTGAGGCACGGACTTTTTCAAACATTTTAATCACGAAATATCAAAAGTACTAGTAACAGGATTTGAGATGTATGTAAAGGACACGAAGAATTGCAACATAACGTTTTGTATGGACAATACGCAAAAAATAAAGGAATATGAGTTTCTAATGTTTTGCAAAAAAACGGTTTTAGGGGACAAAAGACCCTATCCAAAATTTCGAAAGTTGACGCCCGAAAGGTAAAAAGACATTAGCCGAAGTGAATGAAATTCTGCACAGATATTACAGACGTAAAATGAGGATATGAGTTTCGTATTTTCCTGAAGAAAAAGGCTGGGTGAGGCGCCGACCCCTCCAAACCTTTGATCACGAAATATCAAATGCGCTAGAAACAGTATGTCAGATGTGTGTAAAGAACATGAAGAATTGCAACGAAACGTTGTGTATGGAAAATAACCAAAAAATAAATGAATACTGGTTTCTTATTTTCTGCGGAAAACTGTTTTAGGGGTCAAAATCTCCCACCCAAAATTTTGAAGTTGACACCCGAAAGAAAAGAAGAAATGGGCCGAAGTGAATGAAATTTGCACAGATATTGCAGACGTAAAATGAGGATACGGGTTTCGTATTTTCCTAGAGAAAACAGTCGGGTGGGGCGCCTACCCCTCCAACGTTTGATAACGAAAAATCAAAAGTGCTACTAACACTATGTCAGATGTGTGTATAGGACATGAAGAACTGCACCGAAACTTTTGTATGAATAATGCGCTGAAAACAAAGGAATACGGTTTTTTTATTTTTGCGGAAAAACGGTTTTATGGGGCAAAAGAACCCATCCCAAAGTTTTGAAATTTGACGCCAAAAAGTAAGAAAAAGTAAACGGAAGTGAATGAAATTTTTCACAAATATCGTAGGCATAAAACGAGGGAATACGAGTTTCGTATTTACCTAAAAAAAACGGTTAGTTGGGGCCCGGACTCTTCTAAACCTTTGATCACGAAATATCAAGAGTGCTATTAACAGATTGTTAGGTGTGTCTGAAGCCCACCAAGAATTCCAAAGAAACTTTCTGTATGGACAATACGCAAAAAATAAAGGAATATATTTTTTTTATTTTCTGCGGAGAAACAGTTGTAGGGGGCAAAAGAGCCCACCCAAAGTTTTGAAAGTTGATGCCCGAAAGGCAAGAAGAAGTGAGCCGAAGTGAATTAAATTGTGCACAGATATTGTAGACATAAAATGAGGGAATACGAGTTTCGTATTTTCCTGGGGATAACGAAAGCGTGGGGCTCCGACCCCTCCAAACCTTTGATCACGAAATATGAAAAGTGCTAGTATGTCAGATGTGTGTAAAGGACATGAAGAATTGCAACACAACTTTTTGTATGGACAATACGCAAAAAATAAAGGAATACGGGTTTTTTATGGTCTGCGGGAAAACGGTTTTTAGGCGGCAAGAGACCCACCCAAAATTTTAAAAATTGACGCCCGAAAGACGGCAAGAAGTGAACCAAATTGAATCAAATATTGCACAGATATTGTAGGTTTAAATTGAGGGCATACGGGTTTCGTATTTTCCTGAGAAAAACGGTTAGGGGGCAGGGACCCCTCCAAAACCTTTGATCACGAAATATAAAAAATGCTGGTAACAGTATGTCATATGTGTGTAAAGACCACGAAGAATTCCAATGAAACTTTTTGTATGGACAAATACGCAAAAAAATAAAGGAATACTTTTTTATTTTCTGCAGAAACCAGTTTTAGGGGGCGAAAGAACCCACACCAAAGGTTTGAAAGTTGACGCCCGAAAGGTAAGAAGAAGTGAACCGAAGTGAATCAAATATTGCAGAGATATTGTAGGTTTAAATTGAGGGCATACGGGTTTCGCATTTTCCTGAGAAAAACGGTTAGGGGGCAGGGACCATCCAAACCTTTGATCACGAAATATAAAAAATGCTGGTAACAGTATGTCATATGTGTGTAAAGGCCACGACGAATTCCAACGAAACTTTTTGTATGGACAAATACACAAAAAAATGAAGGAATACTTTTTTTCTGCGGAAAGGCGGTTTTATGGGGCAAAAGAACCCACCCCAAACTTTTGAAAGTTGACTCCCGAAAGGTCCATGTTGTCTCAAAGGTCGAGGGCATTCTTTATTGCTATTTTGAGGCAAAAATTTTCTAAGTTCATCTTCGGGTATCTTCGGGGAAAAGTAAACCAGGTTCGAACCTCGAAGCCAATCTTTGCAATCGGGAGAAATTTTGCAGATGTGTTTTTCTTCTTTTAAATATAATAAGACTTGTTATTAATTGTATAAAAAAGCAACATTGATTGAAATACTTAATAATACAATATTTCGAAACTTTGTATTAATATCAGCACATGCTTGTTTGTCATTTAGCTCTCCATACGTAATGAAACATTTAGATACGTAAACAAATCTTTCCATATGTGAAAGTATGCAGAAAATTAAGACATAGAACACAATTCTCTCCTGAGTACTAAAATAAAAGTCAAAATAGAACAAAAACAGCGTTTGCAGTGGATATGAATCAGAGCTCTGCACGGGCTGGGCGTGTCCTGTTTGGCCCGGACACAAATGCTATAGGGCCGAACCGGGTGCATGTATTTCCGGGCCGAGCCACGCCGGCCGGGCTCGGCACGGACACACAAAGATGGGTTGGAAACTAATGTTGTCATTTTTTTCCTTAAATGTCCTCCACTACCCCTGCCTTTGCCGTGTTCGTACGGTCTTACTGTCAGTCCATGTTAATCGTAGTATGTTTGGGAAACTGACTCTTTATTCAAGACTGCAAAGTACTTTAATACTACTAATATTACTACTTCTATTACTACTACTTCTATTATTACTACTACGACCACAGTTAATAATACTAAAACTGCTACGATTTCGCGTCAGAGTTGACATGTCTGGTGGTACAGAATTTACCTTCTAAGTTCAGTATTTTATAACAAGACGTTTCAAACAGGGTGAAATATCCCTATTTTCATTTTCCAACCATTTTTGAACATACATCGACTTTTGCGAGGTGAAAAAGGAAGATACGACAGAAGGAAAACAAAAATTATTGTAAAAGCATTATCATCAATATTTTGCATTCCAAAATACGACATGTTTCTTAAAAAGACATAACTTTAAAAGAAATATCTTTTAAAATGAAAGAACAAATCATGGCATTTTAGGCGTGTGCGTAACAGTAATATACAAAATAAATAAATAAATATTACAATACTTTTGAGGGTCTAGATCATTTAGATTATATATCGGTATTCCAAAGGTAAACAAATCAAATGTTTTTTTCTTACTTTTCACTGACTTTGAAATATATATATATATATATATATATATATATATATATATATATATATATATATATATATATATATACAGACTGTTCCATAATTTCTGTAATTTTCTACAGGACTGGGAAGATGAAGTTTTCACACCATTAATATAAAATTTGGCACTCTTATTGAGAAATATCTGAATTTTTCGAATTTTTAAGGGAAATAGGAGAAAATTGCTGTTTAGCCCCCCTTTTGGGAGTGTAAACACATAAGTTCATTTTCCTTATGGAAGATTCAATGTTAAATTTTGGAAGCAGTTTTCTCCAATAATTATTCGTAAAGATTTTGGGGCAAATGAGTTGTATTTGTTACGAAATGCAAAAACACTCATTCACAAAGCTAGTAAAGCCGTCTCAAACATTATTTTGGGAAGCCCCCCTTTCGGGGGGCAAGGGGCGTAAAAAGATGGTGGGTGATGTGTTATCAAAATCCCAAAATTTATTTTCGGAGTGCCAGTAAACGTCAGATTAATCACGAATGTCACAGAATCAATGCTCCTTACATGTAAGAGTGACTGATAATGGGGCTACAGCCCCCTTTCAAAAGTAAGAAAATCACCATAAATATCCTTAATAGGGACATACGAGAAGAAGTTATTTTTTGTTAATTAATGTGAAATTTGGCGTCATTGTAGCAAAAGAGTATGCATTTTTGAAATCTGGAATGCTATTTTGATAACGCACCGCCTTAGGGGGCACAGGGGACGAAGCATTAGATGATGTATCTTTATAAAAATTCAAAATTTTGTTCCGGAAATGCCAGTGAGCGTCAGATTTTCAAAAATGTCACAGAATTAATATTCTAATGTTCCTTGCATGTGCCAGTAACTTATGTGGGGCCATAGCCCCCTTTCAAAAATAAAAATATCACCATTTATATCCCTAGTAGAGATACGAGAAGAAGGTATTTTTAGTCCATTAATGTGAAATTTGGCGTCGTTGTAGCAAAGAAGTGTGCATTTTTCATATCTGGAATGTTATTTTGGTAACCACCACCTTATTGGGCACAGGGGGCGAAGCATCTGATGATTGATCTTTATAAAAATTCAAAATTTTGTTCCGGAAATGTCAGTGAGCGTCAGATTATTGACAAATGTCACAGAATTAATATTCTAATGCTCCTTGCATGTGCCAGTGACTTATATGGGGCTATAGCCCCTTTCAAAAATAAAAAAAATAATCATAAATATCCTTAGTATTGACATACGGGAAGAATGATTTTTTCTCAATTAATGTGCAACTCGGTGTCGAATTAGCAAAAAATTATGCGTTTACCAAGTCTGGAATATTTGTTTTGGTAATGTACCGGCTTAGGGGGCACAGGGGTAAAGCATAAGCTATTGGATCTTTTTAAAGCTTCAAATTTTATTTTGGAAAATCCAGCGTGTATCAGATTGATCGTAAATAATGCAAAATTAATATTCCGATGCTCTTTGCATGTGCCAGTGACTGATATTGAGCTACAGCCTCCGTTTGAACAATTACATTAAAAATTTTTAATAAATATCCGTAGCAGGAACATACGGAAGAAGCTATATGTTGTCAATTAATGTGAAATTAGGCGTTGTGCTAGTAAAAATCTGGGATATTATTTTGGGAATAGGAGGCACAGGGCACGGAGGGTAATTTGGTACTTTTGGGGATCATAGGGAGGGGGTTGATAGAAATTCCAAATTTTATTTTGGGAGTGCTCATGAGTGTCAAATTAGTTGCAAGATGCGCAGAATTAATACTCCGTAGTGCTTTTATGTGCCAGTGACTAATATGTTACTACAGCTTTTGAAAAGTATCATAAATTCAATATGATTATTCTTACGCAAAGACCTACTGGCAGAAGCATTTTTTTTTTGCAATGTGAAATTTGGCATTATTTTTTAGAAAATAAATGTTTGTGACAATAAGATAATACTAATATGTGGATTTTTTAGGGGCGAAATATTACTTCTCTTTTCGTTCGTGGTACCTGCGGCATTTTCCATTGTCATTTTGTGTTCTATTTCGAGCTGGTTTGCTTAAGTTTGCAAAAAATATGCTGGTAACTTTATGTATGATTTTATGCTATAAGAAGAGACCAATTTATTTTTTAAAAACGCAAAATTCTTTGATTATATTCCAGTGATGCCAAAAAAAAAAAAACCCGAAGCTATATCCTCAATCTGTTACACTGACAGACGATACTCATTAACACTAGATTCGAAATTTAAAAAGAAATTAAAACATTTTTCTACAATAATGACAAAATGCACATTAATTGTAAAGCATATTTACCTCCTTCCCGTACGTTCCTACTAAGGATATTTACCGTAAATTATGTGATTTTTGGAAGGGTGGCTGTAGCCCAATATCAGTCACTGGCACATGCAAGGAGCACCGGAATATTAATTTTGTATTATTTGTGATCAATCTGACACACATTGGATTTTTCAAAATAAAATTTGAAACTTTAAAAAGATCCAATAACTTATGCTTCCCTCCTGTGCCCCCTAAGGCGGTACATTACCAAAACAAATATTACAGATTTGATAAATACATAACTCTTTGCTAACCCGACGCCGAGTTTCACATTAATTGAGAAAAATCATTCTTCTCTTATGTCTCTACTAGGGATATAAATGGTGATTTTTTTATTTTTGAAAGGGGGCTATAGCCCCACATAAGTTACTGGCACATACAAGGAGCATTAGAATATTAATTCTGTGACATTTTTGAAAAACCTGACGCTCACTGGCATTTCCGGAACAAAATTTTGAATTTTTATAAAGATACATCATCTAATGCTTCGTCCCCTGTGTCCCCTAAGGCGGTGCGTTATCAAAATAGCATTCCAGATTTCAAAAATGCATACCCTTTTGCTACAATGACGCCAAATTTCACATTAATTAACAAAAAATAACTTCTTCTCGTATGTCCCTACTAAGGATATTTATGGTGATTTTCTTACTTTTGAAAGGGGGCTGTAGCCCCATTATCAGTCACTCTTACATGTAAGGAGCATTGATTCTGTGACATTCGTGATTAATCTGACGTTTACTGGCACTCCGAAAATAAATTTTGGGATTTTGATAACACATCACCCACCATCTTTTTACGCCCCTTGCCCCCCGAAAGGGGGGCTTCCCAAAATAATGTTTGAGACGGCTTTACTAGCTTTGTGAATGAGTGTTTTTGCATTTCGTAACAAATACAACTCATTTGCCCCAAAATCTTTACGAATAATTATTGGAGAAAACTGCTTCCAAAATTTAATATTGAATCTCCCATAAGGAAAAATGAACTTTTGTGTCTACATCCCCAAAAGGGGGGCTAAACAGCAATTTTCTCCTATTTCTTTTAGAAATTTGAAAAATCCAGATATTTCTCAATAAGAGTGCAAAATTTTATATTAATGGTGTGAAAATTTCATCCTCTCCCAGTGCTGTAGAAAATTACACGAATTATGGAACAGTATATATATATATATATATATATATATATATATATATATATATATATATATATATATATATATATATATATATATATATATATATGTGTGTGTGTGTGTGTGTGTGTGTGTGTTTGTGTGTGTTATAGTATTTTTACTCAGTTTTCTGACCAACGTTACGTTACTTCTTAGGAATCTACAATTGCGTCACTTTTAAACAAAGAGACGTTTATTCTTGTTTTCCCTATGTAGTTCATAACACTTCATAATTTTAGAGAAAAATACCTGTAATGTGTATCACTTCTACTCTGCTGATTTACATAAAGAACCAATTATCGGTTGGTCGCAAACTGAAATTATTATTTTCCGCTGAGGAATCTTATCAAACTCTCAATCACATTTGGCCTTGTCGCAGAGGAATGATCACAAATTGCATGAAATCAATAAAATTATATCCACAGAAAGCTATATTGGTCCGTATATCCACCCAAATTTGTTGATGATTTGCGAATGAAACATCACAACCAATATCTCACGGCCCAGAATCTCGCCTGGCGAAAATCTCACATAAAGAAAATCTTGCCAAACGAAATTTAGCCTGGCTAGATCCTCGAGGGATAAAACTTAGCCATCTAAACTCTCGCGGGACCAAACCTTGCAGTGGCGATTTCTTCTGTATAGAATATTTAAAATATTCACTGTACACTTTGAAAATAATAATAATTATCATAAATAAACTACAAGACAGAACATAAGTGATTTTATTACTTTTTAAAAGAGGAACAGAAAGATAGATAAGTAGTTACTTCCCGGCTTATTAACACTTGCGTCGAAAATAGATCTTTACATTTCACGCTCACCAAATAATTTAATTGAATAGAGAGACAGAACAAGAATTAGGTGGCCACTTGTTTTGGAAAATTTACGGATAAAACCCGTCAACTCAAAAACGAAGAACTTATTTATGTAGGCGGATTGCTTGTAACTCATGTAACTGAGATACAGCACTAGAAAGTTTGTTCCATCACCATGAAATTGTTCTATGTGAACAATGCAATGAACATACGTATTTAGTAAAATTATGAAGTGAACTTGTATTTATGGACTAAAAATTATGAAAAAATCTTTTGATCAGTGGCGTATTTAGGGGCTATCGGGCTAATACCCACAGAAATAATTTCATTATTACGTTTTCGCATCATACGTACAACATAAATGATGATATAAAAGCAATATGAAGAGCATTTATCTACGTTTAAAATATCCTAGTCATTACCCAATTTACTCCAATAATAAATGTGGTTTAAATGTTCTTATATCACACTATTCGTGGAACAATCGTGACGCGGAACGGTTGTGAAAACTCCTAATTGAAATTAAGAAAAAATAAGACATAAATTTTTTAAACATAAATTAACAAAACTCAGCAATAAAATTTCAAAACAAGAGCGAAAAGTCTTCAATGATCGAGACTAGAGTAGGCCTATTAAACATATTAGACGAGACGAGAAAATCTTACTTCTCGTCTCGTCTCGTCTCATGAGGAACATTATCTGAACGAAGCAGATGTCATTCTTGCTTGTAGTGACTAGCTGGGAGATGTTGGTGCATTTTTTGCAAGAATAACCGATTTTATGGCATATCAATTTCTAAGCATATCATCAATCTGTACGCTATTATTGGTTATTAGCCAAGAATAGAACGCTGTAGAATGCATTAGGTTATTATTTAGAAATAAAATGAAGTCTTTTAGATTTACACCCCACTCTTATACCGGATACACTAAAGGAGACTCTGATGATGAGAATGAACACGAAATGCTGTAATGAAGAAAGTGAGAGAAACGTGAGGACCCCAAGAAAACCCCAAACATGGCGTTTGTCCACCACAAAGCTTACTTGGCGCGAGCTGAAATCCAACCTGGAACCTCATACACCAGAGGTGAGCACTCTACCACTATTATTCAGGGCATAATAACTGATGCAAAAAGAATTCTTGAAATTCCCATATCCTTAATCTGCACGAAAATAGATTGAATGAATAATATTTCTTCTTTTGTGTTTATTATACTTCCAAACGATGTTATGCATAAGTGTTGGAAGTCTAATAGAACGGGTGTGCCTGTTGACAGATATCAGACCAAAAGCGGTAAAAAAAAAAAAATATTAAGAAGGATTTTCCGGAATAGATTTAGCGTCATAAGAATAGGTTCTATCTCCTCCGTCAATCTTCTATATAAATCGGAAGTTATAGAGATCGACTACTTGCGGGCCATAATAGCTAGCGACAAGCAAGTTTAGAGAATTGATTCAATGTCCTTCAAAAATGTGCCATTTTTACCCCTATCTTTCAACGTCTCAAGAATAAGCTTTCTTTCTTCCGTTAATCCTGCATTGAAATCAGAAAAGGTAGGAATAAACCGTTTTCGTTTTTAACATTGATCGCCATAAAAATAAATTGGTAGTAGATAGCGACAGTTTTCGAAAATCGATTGAGCATCTCAAGAAAAATACCATCTTTACCTATTTCTCTCTACTGAAACCGGAAATGGTAAAACAATTTTACTCTTCCAGTTTCAATATTGATCCCTATAGCTCCATAGAGCTCCCTCAGGCCTATGTGGATAGCATACGCGTCTTTGGTGCGGGAAACCCGGGTTCGATTTCCGGTGGGTTCGTATTCCCTCGCAGTAGGTCCATGTCTCATATAGCCTCGCTGCTGAACGGTACTCGAAGCTGAAATCAAACTAAAATCAAATCAATAGATCCATAGAGCAAAATCAATAAGTGATATCAAGAAGCAATTCTTTATTATTATTAAAGTTCACCCACAATTTTCTTCTGTCCCACCAGGCGAATATCACCAGGATGCTGTAAATGAAATCTTTGAGTTTTACGTCCCACGGTTATGCCGATTAGGCTAAAGGAGACGGTGATGATGAGTAATGAATGAAATGGTGGAATGAAGAAAGTAGGAGGAAACGGGAGAACCACGAGAAAACCCACGCACACGGTGTTTGTCCACCACAAAGTTCACTTGGCGGGGGCTGGCATCGAACCCGGGACCCCAAGCACCAGAGGTGAACGCTCTACCACTGAGCCACCGCGGCCCACAGGATAATGTACTCCCCACATATGCTCTTCCTGATTTTCACATTTCTTTGCCTTTGTTATGAATGTTTCGGTATAAAATGGCCTTTCGGCTCCATTTGACATTTCGTTTTCTAAAATAAATATTAATTAATGCATTTAAATTTACTCGCCAGTTGTGTGTGTGTCTAACACAGCAACGGTATATTTCTGAAAACTACTCGTCTTGTAATGTTTTTTGAGAATCCATCAAATATCATGACGCAGAAATACTAGAATAATAGTAAAATTCATTTCTAAGTACTATTGCTGACAATTTTAATTTGCCGCTTTTTTACAGTATATACAGGTGTAAAATATTTGATTTTGAGAAGTTTCACTAGCATTACAAGACTAGTAGTTTTGAAACGTAGGCCCCTGTAGTCTCAAGTTTGATTTTTAAAAAAGGTTCTCGATGTCATTCAAAACGCAGATATGTAAATAAAATATATATAGTAAAAGAATCGTACGGACCGTTCTGTATTTTTACTCATTTCTAGATTTATTAGACAATTTTGATATAAATATACCTAACAGACAGTAAGTACCAGCATTTAGTATATCGTCCGTTTTTCCTAAGACTTCTCTTTGATCTGTATGTAAACTTTTGTCAGTTGATGCAACAAATAAGCGAGTTTGCTCTACGCTCTACAGTTCGAAACTCATTTTATAAGATGAATAGACTTCCCTCACTTGAAAACAACATAGACAGATTTTCTGAAACTGTCGTACCTTGTTAGCTGCAATATTCATGTACAGGTAATTATTCGCGGAGATGTTTACGTAGAATCAAGGAAATCTTTACGATCTATGAAGAGAGACAAAACACACTTTGCTCTTATCTGCTGTCAATGTGCATTCCATCGGTTTCTTTTTCTCCGCGGACAACCCTAAGTTCACGCACGTGACCTAGCGAGAGCAGAGAAAGAAGGCAATCTACCTGGTTAGCTTCCTATCTGCTGTTCTGCACTGTTGCAAAATGCGGCCAATATCTTAAACAGCTTTTAAATGGAAGAAAGTTAATTTTTTTAATTAGCGCCCTCTAATATTACCTTAGCAAGAAAAAGTAAAAGTTATCATGCAATATTAATACTAATAAACATTTGGCCGAATTTTGAACTCTATAAAATAAGTAGATTTTATAAAATTTTGGAAAGAAATATGCTATGTTATTATATATATATATAACGTTCCCATCGCGTTCCACCTCAGTTTTACCCCCCTATATATGAGAATTAACATTTCCCTTTATACTTATTATGGAAATAACAAAATGGATACTCAGAACAGTTTTGGTTTTCAAACACTTAATGCCAAGAAGCAAGCATATCTCCATGAAACAAGCATATCGCTTTGTTTGTTTATTTCTTTCTTGACTCCTCTAGTCGATCGCCTGAAGGCAAAACATCGTACAGCAAACAAGCTGATTCGACACGTGCCAACGACAGAACGAAAGTCTTGCTTTAGTACTGAAGCTACACTCAGGCAAAAAAAAAAAAAGCAAAATGCCCGCAGGCTTCTGTGCCTTGTAACATTGTGCTAAAAAAACAAAACAGACAGAAGGTCAGTTGTGAGTTCCTTACTTCTTTCTAAATCACCTAATAAGACTTTTATACAAATCGTTGTTTTTTGAAGCCTCTTTATTCCTCAAAAACAATACATCCAGATTCGCGAAAGCCCACAGGGATTGTATTAGAAAATTAAAAAAAATATATTTATCATTCAGATCCTTTATTATTATTATTATTATTATTATTATTATTATTATTATTAGTAGTAGTAGTAGTAGTAGTAGTAGTAGTAGTAGTAGTAGTAGCAGACGCCGTCCCCCACCTCCAAAAAACGTGTACGGCGTCCCCTCAGTTCCTAAGAAACTACAATGGGCAAAGATAGGCATGGGGGACGGCGTGACGTCATGCCGCTACCTACCGTTCCCCTACCTTTTCAGATTCACTTTATCTTTGCTTAGCAGGAAATCGATACAAGAGTTAGTAGGACATCTACTCTTTATTGATAAAAATCGTAATTTGGAGGTTATTAAAAACAATATTTCTGTGTCTAAGAGGTAGAAGAGAGGGGACCATGGAAGTTACTATTGCCACATACAAAAATGAAACCTGTATTCAAAACTGACTACGTATAATTCAAGGATATTTTTTTTTAAAAAAAAGCAAAATGCTTACACCTTTTCAAAAGTAAAATTAAAATAATTACTAAGAAATACATTCATTGAAAAACTCAGAGGTGGCAAGTCAACCGTCTTAAATCCGCTTGAGGGGCCGCGGTGGCTCAGTGGTAGACGTTCACCTCTGGTGCTTGGGGTCCCAGGTTCGATCCCAGCCCCGCCAAATGAACTTTGTGGTGGACAAACACCGTGTGCGTGGGTTTTCTCGGGGTTCTCCCGTTTCTTCCCACTTTCTTCATTCCACCATTTCATTCATCACTCATTATCACCGTCTCCTTTAGCCTAACCGACATATCCGCGGGACGTAAAACTCAAAGATTTCATTTCATTTTTTCATTTTTTTTTCAAATCCGCTTGAGAGCGCTCGAGTCCAAATTCAAGCAAAGTTAACACATGGAAGACCCAGGTTCGATTCCCGGTGGGAGTTCATGTGATTCGGATTCGACGCTAATTAGTAGGTCCACGTTTTATATAGCTTCGCTACTGAAAGGGACGTTAAGCTCAAAATCAACTCAAGAAAAGTTATAACAATGAGAATGTTTTCTACTGTTTTGGCGTATGCAATTCTATGTTAAGTAAAACTACATACACTATTTGATAATGGAAACATTGTCAGAAATACAGTATCCAATAAATCAAACTTTTCGAGGAGGGTTTATCTGAAGATACATACAAATATTGAAAATAGTTTAAAAAGGTGCATAATGCAGAAATACTATTTTATCGCGTATGAACTTGAGGCTTCTAGAACAGCAAGTTCTGACCAGATATTAACACCGCAGAACACTGAACCTATTGAAATCTTACTATGTAAAATAATTATCGAGTGTCTACAGTGTCTATTAAAGCTCATAGTATATTCTATCATAATATAAATTGTCACTCATGTAGTGTGTGCTAATGTAACTAGGGATGCGCACGAGACAAGATTTGTGGCTCTCTCGTCTCGAAAATCTGCTGTAAAAATGATGTCTCGACTCGAAAAATGTATATTTCTCTATTGGAAGTGCCGTGTCTCGACTCGAATTTTGTCAGGAAAATCCTGTCTCGATTCGTCTCGTGCGCATCCCTAAATGTAACTCATGACAAAAATGTTTCGTTTTAAAACAAAATGAAACGGTTGAGGTGGACTCTGCCGAGTAGAAGACATCCAATTTATTAAATCGCCTCGCAACCCAATTGGCCGCACACTTAGGTTACAGTCTTCACCTTTTTCCCATGCTATCTAAAGTATTGGCTAATCTTAAATTTGCATTGCCGACTCGGGTTTTCTAACAAGAATTATTATGTTCCAACTTAATTTGGATGTGAAATCCTGACTTAATTAGCATTTAAAAACTTCGCAGTGTGCATTAAAATCATGACAGAAATATAGTTAAATCTCAGTTTTAAATTTCATGTCTACTTTGCATCCAAATACTTGTGCTGTCATTTCTTTCAATGTTGGTAGGAGCCGAAAGTTCCAATTGATCCCTATTTTTCGCTTTTATTCCCTCTATTTGTCCATACAATTTTAAAGAAATATTATTATTAACAAGCAACACTTCTGAAATGTAACACTGCAATTTTGATAAAATTTGGAAGGTAGATACTACACATGAAATAAACGAATACGTGTTTCTTATTTTCTGCGGAAAAACGGTTTTAAGGGGCAAAAGACCCCACCTACAATTTTGAAAGTTGACTCCCCAAAGGCAAAAACCAAGGAAACCGAAGTAAACGAAATTTTACACACGTATTGCAGACATAAAATGAGGGAACACGAGTTTCGTATTTTCCTGGAAAAAACGGTTAGGTGGAGATCGGACCGCTCAAAAACTTTCATCACGAAATATTGAAAGTGATAATAACAATATGACAAATGTGTGTAAAGGACACAAAGAATTGCAACGAAACTTTGTGTATGAACAACATACCAAAAAATAAAGGAACACGGTTTTTTATTTTGTGCTGAAAAACGGTTTCAGGGGGCAAAAGCTATCACCCAAAATTTTGAAAGTTAAGGCCCGAAGGCCAGAGGAAGTGAACAGAAGTGAATGAAATTGTGCACAGATATTGTAGACATAAAATGAGGGAATACGTTTTTCTTATTTTCCAGAAAAAAAGAAACCCGTTTAGGTGGGACACACACATCTCCAGATCTTTGATCGTGAAATATTAAAGACTGCAAATAACAGAAGTGTTTGAAGGACATGACGAATTGGAAGGACACATTGTGTAGGGACAATACGCAAAAAATAAACGAATACGGTTTTTCTTTTATTTTCTGCGGCCAAGTAAGTTTGTGGTGGACAAGATCGTATATTTGGGTTTTCTAAGGGTACTCCCGGTTCTTCCCACTTTTCATACCACCAATTATTATATTATCATTGACTTGCTTTAATCATTTGGCGCGGTGGCACAGTGGTAGAGTGCTTCCTCTGGTGCATGGGGCCCTTATTGTTTAGATCACCGGCCAAGTAAGTTTGTGCTGGACAAGATCGTGTCCGTGGGTTTTCTCAGGGTACTCCCGCTCCTTTCTACATTTCTTTCCACCAATTCTTTTATTATCATTGACTTGCGTCAATCATTGGGCGCGGTGACTCAGTGGTAGAGCGCATGCTCTGGTGGGCCAAGTAAGTTTGTGGTGGACAAGATCGTATCCGTGGGTTTTCTCGGGGTACTCCCGTTTCTACCCAAATTTTAATTCCACCATTTCCTCTATTATCATTGACTTTTTAATCATTGGACAGGGTGGCTCAGTGATAGAGCGCTTCCTCTGGTGCGTGGGGTCATTATTGCTTCGATCCCCGGCCAAGAGGGTGTGTGGTGGTCAAGATCGTGTCTGTGGGTTTTCTCAGGGTACTTCCGCTTCTTCCCACTCTTCATTCCACCAATTCCTCTATTTTCATTGACTTGCGTCAATCATTGGGCGCGGTGACTCAGTGGTAGAGCGCATGCTCTGGTGGGCCAAGTAAGTTTGTGGTGGACAAGATCGTATCCGTGGGTTTTCTCAGGGTACTCCCGTTTCTACCCAAATTTTAATTCCACCATTTCCTCTATTATCATTGACTTTTTAATCATTGGACAGGGTGGCTCAGTGATAGAGCGCTTCCTCTGGTGCGTGGGGTCATTATTGCTTCGATCCCCGGCCAAGAGGGTGTGTGGTGGACAAGATCGTATCCGTGGGTTTTCTCAGGGTACTCCCGTTTCTACCCAAATTTTAATTCCACCATTTCCTCTATTATCATTGACTTTTTAATCATTGGACAGGGTGGCTCAGTGGTAGTGCACTTCCTCTGGTTGCGTGGGGTCCTTATCGTTTTGATTCCCGACCAACTACGTTTGTGGTGGACAAAATCGTATCCGTGGGTTTTCTCAGGGTACTCCCGTTTCTACCCAAATTTTAATTCCACCATTTCCTCTATTATCATTGACCTTTTAATCATTGGACAGGGTGGCTCAGTGATAGAGCGCTTCCTCTGGTGCGTGGGGTCATTATTGCTTCGATCCCCGGCCAAGAGGGTGTGTGGTGGTCAAGATCGTGTCTGTGGGTTTTCTCAGGGTACTTCCGCTTCTTCCCACTCTTCATTCCACCAATTCCTCTATTGTCATTGACTTGCTTTAATCATTGGGCGCGGTGGCTCAGTGGTAGAGCACTTCCTCTAGTTGCGTGGTGTCCTTATCGTTTTGATTCCCGACCAACTACGTTTGTGGTGGACAAGATCGTATCCGTGGGTTTTCTCAGGGTACTCCCGCTTCTTCCCACTTTACATTCCACCAATTTCTCTATTATCATTAACTTCATTTAATCATTGGACGTGGTGGCTCAGTGACAGAGCGCTTTCTCTGGTGCGTGGGGTCCTTATTGTTTCGATCCCCGACCAACTAAGTTTGTGGTGGACAAGATCGTATCTGTGGGTTTTCTCAGGGTACTCCCGCTTCTTCACACTTTTCATTCCACCAATTCCACTTTTGTCATTGAGGCTTCAATCATTGGCCGCGGTAGCTCAGTGATAGAGTCCTTCCTCTGGTGAATTGGGTCCATATTGTTACGATCCCCGGCCTAGTAAGTTTGTGGTGGACAAGATCGTAACCGTTGGTTTTTTCAGGGTACTACCACTTCTTCCTACTTTTCATTCCACAAATTCCTCTATTGTCACTGACTTCCTTTAATCATTGGGGCGGTGGCTCAGTGGTAGAGCGCTTCCTCTGGTGCGTGGGGTCCTTATTGTTTCGATACCCGGCCAAGAGGTGTGTGGTGGTCAACATCGTGTCTGTGGGTTTTCTCAGGATACTCCCGCTTCTTCTCACTCTTCATTCCACCAACTACTCTATTGTCATTGACTTGCTTTAATCATTTGGCGCGGTGGCTCAGTAGTAGAGCGCTTCCTCTGGTTGCGTGGGGTTTTATCGTTTTGATTCCCGACCAACTAAGTTTGTGATGGACAAGATCCTATCCGTGGGTTTTCTCTGGGTACTCCCGCTTCTTCCCACTTTCCATTCCACCAATTTCTCTATTATGATTGACTTGTTTTAATCATTGGACGCCGTGGCTCAGTGATAGAGCGCTTCTTCTGGTTCGTGGGGTCCTTATTGTTTCGATCCCCGGCCAAGAGATGTGTGGTGGTCAACATCGTGTCTGTGGGTTTTCTCAGGTTACTCCCGCTTCTTCGCACTCTTCATTCCACAAATTCCTCTATTGTCACTGACTTCCTTTAATCATTGGGGAGGTGGCTCAGTGGTAGAGCGCTTTCTCTGGTGCGTGGGGTCCTTATTGTTTGGATCCCCGTCCAAGCAAGTTTGTAATGGACAAGATCGTAACCGTGGGTTTTCTCAGGGTACTACCACTTCTTCCCACTTTTCATTTCACCAATCCCTCTATTATCATTGAGGATTTAATCATTGCGCGCGATGGCTCAGTGGTAGAGCGCTTCCTCTGGTGCGTGGAGTCCTTACAGTTTCGATCCCCGACCTAGTAAGTTTGTCTTAGACAAGATCGTAGCCGATAGTTTTATCAGGGTACTCTTGCATCCTCCCACATTTCATTCCACCAAATGTTCTATTACCATTGTCTTGCTTCAATCATTCGGCGCGGTGGCTCAGTGGTAGAGTTCTTTTTCTGGTGGGTCAAGTAAGTTATGTGGTGGGCAAGATCGTATCTGTGCTTTTTTTCAGGGTACTCCAGGTTCTTCCCAGTTTTCATTCCTCTAATTCGTCTATTATCATTGACGCTTGAATCATTGGGAGCGGTAGCTCAGTGCTGGAGCCCTTCCTCTCGTGCATGGGGTCCTTAATGTTTCGATCCCCTGCCAAGAGATGTGTGCTGGTCAACATGGTGTCTGTGGGTTTTGTCAGGATACTCCTGCTTCTTCCCACATTTCATTCCACCAATTCTTCTATTAGCATTGACTTCTTTAATTATTGGGCGCGGTAGCTCAGTGGTAGAGCCTTTCCTGTGGTGCATGAGGTCCTTACTGTTTCGATCCCCGGCCAAGAGATGTGTGCTGGTCAACATGGTGTCTGTGGGTTTTGTCAGGATACTCCCGCTTCTTCCCACTCTTCATTCCACCAATTCCTCTATTGTCATTGACTTGCTTTAATCATTGGGCGCGGTGGCTCAGTTGTAGAGCACTTCCTCTGGTTGCGTGGTGTCCTTATCGTTTTGATTCCCGACCAACTAAGTTTGTGGTGGACAAGATCGTATCCGTGGGTTTTCTCAGGGTACTCCCGCTTCTTCCCACTTTACATTCCACCAATTTCTCTATTATCATTGACTTCATTTAATCATTGGACGTGGTGGCTCAGTGACAGAGCGCTTTCTCTGGTGCGTGGGGTCCTTATTGTTTCGATCCCAGACCAACTAAGTTTGTGGTGGACAAGATCGTATCTGTGGGTTTTCTCAGGGTACTCCCGCTTCTTCACACTTTTCATTCCACCAAGTCCACTTTTGTCATTGAGGCTTCAATCACTGGCCGCGATAGCTCAGTGATAGATTCCTTCCTCTGGTGAATTGGGTCCATTATGTTACGATCCCCGGCCTAGTAAGTTTGTGGTGGACAAGATCGTAACCGTGGGTTTTCTCAGGGTACTACCACTTCTTCCTACTTTTCATTCCACAAATTCCTCTATTGTCACTGACTTCCTTTAATCATTGGGACGGTGGCTCAGTGGTATAGCGCTTCCTCTGGTGCGTGGGGTCCTTATTGTTTCGATACCCGGCCAAGAGGTGTGTGGTGGTCAACATCGTGTCTGTGGGTTTTCTCAGGATACTCCCGCTTCTTCGCACTCTTCATTCCACAAATTCCTCTATTGTCACTGACTTCCTTTAATCATTGGGGCGGTGGCTCAGTGGTAGAGCGCTTTCTCTGGTGCGTGGGGTCCTTATTGTTTGGATCCCCGTCCAAGCAAGTTTGTAATGGACAAGATCGTGTCCAAGGGTTTTCTCAGGGTACTCCCGCTTCTTCCCACTTTTCATTCCACCAATTCCACTATTATCATTGAGGCTTTAATCATTGGCCGCGGTAGCTCAGTGGTAGATCCTTTCCTCTGGTGTATCGGGTTCTTATTGTTTCGATCCCCGGCCTAGTAAGTTTGTGGTGGACAAGATCGTATCCCTATGTTTTATCAGGATGCTCCCGCTTCTTTTCACATTTCATTCTACCAATTCTTCTATTATCATTGACTTGCGTCAGTCATTGGGCGCGGTGGCTCAGTGGTAGAGCTCTTCCTCTGGTGCGTGGGGTCCTTATTGTTTGGGTCCCCGGCCGAGTAAGTTTGTGGTGGACAAGGTCGTGTCCGTGGGTTTTCTGAGGGTAGTCCCGCTTCTTCCCACTTTTCATTCCACCAATTCCCCTATTGTCGTTTAGTCTCTTTAATCATTGGGCGCGGTGATTCAGTGGGAGAACGCTTCCTCTGGTTCATGGGGTTCTTATTGTTTGGATTCCCGGCCAAGTAATTTTGTAGTGGACAAGGTCGTATCCATGTTTTTTTCAAAGTACTCCCGCTTCCTCCCACATTTTATTCTACCAATTCTTCTATTATCATTGACTTGCTTTAATCATTGGAGAGGTCTTGCTCCCTTGAGCATTGCGGTTATGTCAGAAATCAGATCCGGGTCCCAAACATTTGAGTTGTGATGCAAACCTTTGCTTTGGTTCAATTTCAGTATCTTATTACGAGAGACAAAACCATCCATAGAGCTGTAAATATTGTTCTATCTTGCACAACCATTTATTGAGATTGAGCTAATTCGGAACCTCATTTCTGGAGCTTTGAGGCCAGGAACCGATTTCGGACATTACGCTGTGCTCAAACGACTAGGATCTTTCCAATGTTACCATCCGCCTCCAACAACCCCATTTTTAAAAGGGGAATAGAAAGGACCCACGTCTAAAACTTCGGGGCCCCGTTTCTTGGGGTTCAAGGCTAGGGATTGATTTCTGACATCACAATTGTGATCAATGGCTCGAAACCTTTCAAATGCCTCCAACTCCGTCCAACAACTTCATGTTTAATAGGTGAATAGAAGGGACCCGAACCTATAACGTCAGGACCCAATTCCTTGAGCTTCATGGCCTGGGCCTGATTTCTGACATTAGTACTACACTCAGGGGTCCCGGAGCTTTCCAACGCTTCTACTCGCGTCCACCAACTCCATGTGTACTATGGTCCCCCTAACGTAGGAAAATCGACTCCATGCTTTTTTCATAATTATTTTTCCGAATGGATTTGTATAGAAGGTAGTTTTGTCAAGTTTAACAGTAGGTTTAAAATAAGCCTTTTGAGAGCGGCTCTTATTTGTGAAAGAGTACATAACAATCCCTTTTGGCTGTTCCAATGGTCTGTCCAAGCAGCTTGGTAAAAAAAAATCAGCGTAGCATAACAACAAAAAGATGTTTCTCCTATATGTTAAAAATAAAAGCATAGAAAGGTAAAGTAAAAACTTCGCCCCGCGCAAGGAAATTTGTAGCTACGGCTATGAGCTCCAAAAGTTATCGGTCTTTCCGAGTCTCATCCCGTGCATACAACAACGTAGTTTGATTAACCTGT
Organism: Thermobia domestica; assembly: GCF_964235325.1. Classification (NCBI taxonomy): domain Eukaryota; kingdom Metazoa; phylum Arthropoda; class Insecta; order Zygentoma; family Lepismatidae; genus Thermobia; species Thermobia domestica. The sequence continues at coordinate 151,344,435 of NC_137468.1, forward strand.
TTTACCAACACGTTTGGAAAGAACCTGTGAGTGTGACTTATTGATAGCTATGCAATATATTGACAGAATGCAAGTCTTCAGTTTAGCAACGAAGCTGCCCTCAGGCGAAATATCACGTTGCTCTCTACTTTTATCTGTGCCTTGTAAATCGTAACTGTACAAACAGAAAGGCAAGGGCAAACATAAACAAGGTCAGTTGTTTAGTTCTTTGTAGAACAACTGATAAGACGTTTGTGTCTTTTACACAAGTAATTTTTGCCAGATTGCTGTTTGAAGCTTTTTTGCATTATACATTAAAAAACAACATATCCAGATTTAGAAAAACCCACAGAAATTATACAGGGTGAAAAAATATCTTTATTATTCAGATGCTTTATTATTATTATTATTATTATTATTATTATTATTATTATTATTATTATTATTTACCAGAGTTAGTAGAACAGCTTCTCTTTGTTGATAAAAATCGTAATATGGCATTTATTAAAAGTAATATGACTGCCTCTAGAGACAGAAGAGAGGGGATCTTATTGCCAGATATAAAAATGAGAACTTTGTTCAACAATGACTACGTATTAATTAAACAAACGTATTGATTGCACCTGTTTAAAAGAAAAATTAGTATAATTAGTAAAAAAAGCATTCATTGAAAAACTCTGGGGTACCAAAGGCTCACGTGCTAGCCATTAGACCAGCGGGGAGGACACCCACTCGCTCACATAGTTAGGTTATGCTCTTTACACTTTTTCATGCTATCTAAAGTATAGGCTAATCTTCAATTCACATTGCCGATTTGGGTTGTTTAACGAAAATTGTTATATTACAACTTAATTTGGATGTAGAGGTCCGCGGTGTCTCAGTGGAAGAGCGTTCACCTCTGGTGCATGGGGTCCATGGTTCGATTCCAGCTCGCGCCAAGTGAACCTTGTGTTGAACAAACAATGCGTGCTTGGATTTTCTCGGAGTTCTCCCGTTTCCCCCCACTTTTCTCATTCCACCCTTTCATTCATTTCTTATAATCACCGTTTCCTTTAGCCTAACCGGCATACCCTTGGGACGTAAAACTCAAAGCTTTCATTTCATTTTCTTTCATATATCCTCCTATCTTTCTTTTTTTCTATTATAACACCGCGTATAAACATGAAAGATGGTCTGTTTTTTTTTCTTCGAATACTGAAAAGTACAGTATTTGTTTACTGCTTGACTGGTGGCCTCGGTGGTCGAAAAGTCTAGAAGGCAAAGATGTCATTCACGAGGTCCCCGGTTTGAGTTCCGATGAAGCATGTGTTCCGGCTTGAGCCAAAATGGGCTTGAGCCATCGTGCGAAGGCCAAACTCGTCCAAAACTTATCGGCCCGGGTTGGACTTCTGCTTGGGCTGAAACATTTGACCATGATGGTCTCTACCTTGATAGTAAGTAAATACTGATATTCATGCACACAAGACAAGTTTTGACGAGGCTGCCTTCTCATATTTTTTCTTTTCTGCTTATCGAAACATGAAATCCTAGAATTGTGTCCTGCCGTGAACAACATTAAAACTGTTCCACATTACAGCTTACGTTCCTCATAGCTTTCGTTTTCCAAATAATCAGGTGATGATTTCAATACCAGTGGAAATGAGCTGCATGGACGATGTAAATATCAAACTTGATTCGATTACAAACCTCAAAAACAATGAATTTGCTTGCAACTCGAATCAAGAACATTACGTGCAACTCGGCTTGTGCTCATCCTTACTGCTTTCAAATGTTCTGATTTTGCAATTTGGCAAATGTGACAAGCTTTATTGTTCGTGGAGACAAGTATCACAGGTTAGAGATCTGCAGAGTATTTGTTTTGTATATACTATGGCAACTTGTGACACACACAATAGGGAGGCAGGCAGCAACTGTTGGTGGCTCGATCCGAAACGAGCTTAGGAGAATAGTAACACTATAAGAACCAATACACTTTCACATTTTGTAAGCCCATTGGTGTGGTGTGGAACTCATGGAACTCACGTATATATATATGGAACTCACGTATTCCTATATCTCTGTTTGCTGTAGATAGACAAGCATTAAACAAACATTTTCCATGCGTCACACCAACACCTTCAAAATCACTCTCTAGCAGTCGTGTTATTCTTAGCGTATTGGTAAGGAATTCACTTCTTACTTTCTGCGTGTTCACTTCGTAAGTTCGAATCTTACCCAAACCATTCGACAATGCTTATAGTACTTTGTCATAATATAAACAATTTTTTTTACCGTTGTCGATTCACAAATATCGAGAAATGTTAGATAACAAATATTATAGAAAGTGTTTGTAATGCCATTGAGTTGGAAGGAACGTGTAATTATTATGTTCTTTTCAATAACAGACTTTATTATACGCAAACACACTGCAAATTCGTTGTGGCTCTATTTCAGGTCGGTTTCACTACACTGTAGTACTGTTTCGGTTTACGTGTAAGAGCGTCGCGGTTCTACTCCATTTCTTTATAAAATATATAATTTCATGTTTTTTTTAAATATTGCTAATAGATGTTCGCCTGTAATTATGCCTTATTTCAAACACACATACAACTGAGAATAGAGATAAAGGAGACAGGAGGAAAATGAAGAAGTTAATATAACTTTCTAACAAGGGGAAACCAGACTTTTTCACGAAGAACTAGTGAACATTTAAAGTGTTAATATTGTAAACTGGGAGAACCCAATAGCTAGAAATAGAAGAAAAAAGCGCCTTAAAGTTTCCGACTCGCCGCATATATGATACATTCGTAAAGTTATCAAGTAACGACGTGGCTGGGTGACGAGCATCCACGACTCACATGGAAAGGGTCTTGGGTTCGATTCCCGCTCGAAGCAACATTTTTGGGTTTTGCTTTAAGCAACAAAGTAGAACTTTGCAACTACAAGTAATATATTAATTCACCATATGTTTATTATGCATGAAACAATGTTTTACAAGCTGTCAATGTTCCATGTTAACTAGCAACAAAATGTAACCTATTCCGTAAACATCTTGATATCACGAGTTATATTGTTGTTACCTCAGTCTTTGTGTAAAACATGATATTGACGCTTCCTGTCTATATCTGTGGACAGTGTGCGAACTACAAGGGGGATGAGAGGGAAATCCAATTTGGTAATACTGGATGTATGTTATAACCAGGGACATCATTTCAGACTTCCCTTGGGGTGCAAGAGCACCACCAAGATTTTCACATTTTGTAATAGTATATTAGTAGATAATCGATTAAAGTATATGTACTCCTGAAACTCTTGGTGGGGCAATTGCCCTCCTGCTTTACCTGAATGATGAAGCTTTTGACGACGGCACCTACAGTTTTTGGTAAAGCGGGTTTCGCATCATTGCATTCAAATACACCCCACATCAAATTTCGTACCGCGCACCGACGGAGAACACTCTGCCCACTAGACCACGTGGTGGTCTCTTGCATCCTTCGTGATACCTTTTGTATCAATGCATAGCAGACGCTGCAAAAATATAACTACTCATTCATTTCAGGAATAGCATACATTTTGTCGATCATTACTAATGAAGAGGACACGGAAAAGCGAGTTTTCAAAATAATTTGAACTCTTATTTTGACGAATGATCAACATATTGTGAAATGATATTTTATTTGCATTTACAAATGAGTACGTTATTGGTTAAAGCAAAAAATATCTCGAGCCGAAATCAAACAAGGAACATTTTGCATGAGTCGTAGATGCTTCTCACTCTGCCACGCCGTCACTTGATAACTTTACGCGTAGTATCATATATGGGTTGAGTCGGAAACTTTAGGACGCGTTTTTCCACTATTTCTGGCTATTGCACTCTTGCAGTTTGTAATATTAACACTTTAAATATGTAGTACTACCTCGCGAAAGATAGCCCTGAAGTTCATTTACCAAAATCTACTTTTCCCTTGTAATTTGACATTGTTCTTGTAGCTCTTATTGTAACTGCTATTTTACGATTATTCGTTGTTTAACAAGACATCCTTGAAAACAAAAGTGGTTTCCTTTTGAAGTAGCAGTAAAATCAATAGTCTGGTTGTGGGGAACTAGATTTCTCATGTTAGTTAAACGATTATTCCAATTGCACACTCTACTTTTTACTGTAATTACTTCTACAGAGAATTCAACAGAACATAGTGTAAACGGATGAAGTAGTAGCGAAATCTTTGGGATGTGTTCGAATAACGGTCAGGTATGAATAATCTGTTCTGTTATTACAATCATATTTCTTTCTTAAATAAATTTAATTTTCAAAATTAAATTGGTTGAATTTCTCACTAGTATTTTATTTTTAAATTATTGGTAAGCACTTTTCAATACAGGCTTGTAGTCATAGTTAAGGTTAGGGATTTGCACGATTGAGCGCTAGCATTTTCTTTCAAACTTGTCCCGACTTGAAATATTTTACCTTTGTTCGAAGAATTTCCTTCAACTACAGTCGAGTCGAGTCCAGACAAATGAGAAAAATCATGTTTTTAATGTCAAGCACTTTTTGCAAGTAGTGTCCATAAATAATGTCAATATTATATATTATATATTATTATTATTATTATTATTATTATTATTATTATTATTATTATTATTATTATAGCACCGCAAATAAACTTGTAGATACTACTGCAAACTACTGTGTTTGTTTACTGGTTAAGTGAATACTGCGATGGCAACAATATCGTTCACGATCTTTCGGATCTGAGTTACAGCGGAGCTCTAGCCAAACATTGTTATATCAGGCACGAGCTGGGTTGTAGCCAAACATTTTCAAACCTGTTCGAGCAGGATTTGACTTTAGCTTCTTCTCAAAGATTCGACCAATGCAATTTACTGCCTCGATGAAAACAATTGCAATATCCTGCATACTTATATTGATCCTCACGAGACGAAGTTTCAGGATACCTGGTAATAAAATTCTATTTGTTTCTTCTTGTAATACTGAAAATTTTCCACATTACTGCTTATGTTTCAAAGTTTTAGTTTTCCAGGTAGTAAGAATATGCTTTCAAAATGAGTTAAAATCAACTGGACCAAAGAGTGAAATATCACACCCGACCTAAAATATTCGGCTCTCAACTCGAATCGGGGAAATTGCCTCTGAACTCAACTTTTGCATATACGTGGGCACAGTCGTATAGTATGCGGAATTAGACTGTGGATCACACACTGTGCGTTTCGTGGGTCTAATCTTACTCCTGGCATTGGTGTTTCTAGCCCTGGAGGATTATTGCGAGGGAGCTTTTACAATATTGTGAGGTTTGATATGGGCCATGATCTATATATTAATCCCTTAGGTGGCGGACACCCCTACAACCTATGCCTTTAATCATTTCCTGGAATCCCTTCGTATGAACTTTGAAAATGAACACAAGAGAAATAGATCACTACAACCTCTTTTCAATATTGTGTGCGTGTGTGTGTGTGTCAGTGTTGTGAATGTTAGTGTAATAAACACGTATGAGAAACAGAGTGATAAATGCATACGGAATCATGGAAGAAGCAAGAAAGTACAAGACAATTAACACCAAATGAGAATATGTTTTTTTACACTGGTCTTGTTTATTTTCATTTTTTCTTACTTTCAGGATGGTGAAAGGGTGTATCCCAATCTTTTATATTATGGATTAATCAATTATTTTATTTTTTCATATTTTCTGCGTGTAAAAAAGGATAAATAAAAGGAAAACAAAACAACAAAAAGAAAGATAAAATGACATGGCTTTAAATGTTACTTGCTATACTGAAGTGAAATGTGTCTCACCTCAATCTGCTGCAGTTTGATAGCCGAAAAGACAGGGAGAAAATAAACGAAATATCAAAGTATAAGAGAGAGAATAAAGGCAAGATGCAGTTGCGTCTTCCATAAATAAGTTCGAAAGCTATCGGCTAAGGCAGGGGAAACTGGAGGCTTAAAGAAAAAAGAAACCTACAACACTACAATATATTATAGCTGTTTTATACAGGGTGTTTGAAAACAACACCGACAACGTTTAGGAGGTGATTCCTGACTCCAAGATAAGACGAAATGTATAGACCAACCTGGGTGCACAAATGCTTCCTTTCGGAGTTATAGACTGCCGAAAACATGCAAAAATGAAATTTGAAAGTCCATAGCTCCAAAACTATCGGATCTACCGTACTGGGGTCAAAACTTCACTCGGGAACTAGTATGTGCCCTGTCCAAAAATAGATGTTTCAGAATCCTGAGATACTGCTGCAACAACTTTTATAGAGGTAGGTTTTGGTGAATATTTCAGCTTATATACAAGTAGCCTAACTCCCCCTGTAAAAATTGTTGCGTAAGTACCTTAGGATTCTTTATCATGTATTTTTGGATAGTGCACATACTAGTTCCTAAATGAACTCTTGACCCGACTACGGCAAGTCCCATAGTTTTGGAACTATGGACCTTCAAAGTTCCTTCATGTTTTCAGCAGCCTATAACTCCGAAAGGAAGCATTTGTGCATCCAGGTGGGTCTAAACTTTTTGTCTTATCTTGGTGTCAGGAATCACCTCAAACGTTGTCGGTGATGTTTTGAAACACCCTGTATAGCTGGGTCTATCGCTTCCAAGAACGGAAATCATACAACTCTTACATGGAAATCTGTGTGTGTATGTATGAGCAGTCTATTATTCAAGCTGAATTCGAAAAGCAGCGCTATGTGCGGCCGTACCGTGAAGTAAATCATATGAGCTTTTCTTCGTTAGAATGGCGGACAGAAGAAATTTAAGTCTTGCCACAAGGGCAAGAATCATTGGACTTTGGGAAAGCGGCATTACAAATATCTCACATATAGCTAGGCAAGTGGGTGTTTCAAGACTTTCTGTAAGATTGTGGGTGCAACGGTATGAAGAAGGTGGTAAGGAAAACTTACAGACTAGAAGAAGACCTGGCAGACCATTGTGCACGAGAAGAGAAGAAAATGTTGCTATTTTGGACAGACCAAGAGCAAATCCATTTCGGGCAGCGACAAGTATACAGAGAGAACTACGTCTGCAGTGCAGTGCAAACACTGTGAGGAGACGTCTGTATGCAGCTGGGCTTCGTAATAGAATTGCGGCTAGAAGGGTAAGCACGTACAGATTTCTCAGTTTCATCTTAGGAATATGGGAAAAGGTATGTGATTGAACTGACTCTTCGCACGTTGCCCCATTCCGTAAACCCTGTCATCGTAAATTACTGGCCCTCACAGCAGTAAAAAGGTTGGTAAAGCAACCTTAAAACGTGACATCATTTTCCTTCACACAATATATCGTAGTACCTTTAGGGAAACATTTCTAGTATTTTGTTGTAAAATTAACTTTGATATCATCTTTTCTTGCTAGCTTATATTTAAAAATATACTTTCTGAATATAGGAAGTATGTCTCACACATTTGGAGCGCAGCAGGTCAATTTTCCCTGAATATTAGAAATACATTTTGGTAATAAGATGAATACAATTTCGAAAGAAAACATTTTAGATATGAGTACAATATTTTCAACTGCTTAACCAAATAGACTTGAAATACGGGATCAGAAACTATTCTGCCTCTCAACGCACGGAAATTGTAATTTTTCAAGGACACGAGATATCGCTCAACAACCTGACAAGAGCTCCCTAATTCAGTGAGTGCAATTGTAATGAAGTTCACAGCTTGTAGGTTAGGCCCGTATGAGGAACGAATAATGTCAATGGATTGTATCAAAGTGCCTTCAGCTATTTCGTGTTCTTCTGCATTTTGTTGCTGCGCTTTCGGTTGTTTTCCAAACAAATCTAGTATTAATAATTTAGAAGTTAATAAGTAAATATTAATATATCTGTATTACTATGTTATGCCTCAATAGAAAGACAAATAATTTGTATGGAACAAAGAGTATAATAAAAAAAAAAGCCCTTTATCCGTCCAGTAAAATAGCCAAACTAAAAAGTCGCATTAAGAAAGTTGAAATTGAGTTGATTTTGAGTTTAACGTCCATTTCAGCAGCAAGGCTCTATGAGACGTGGACTTACTGATTACGTGGAATTCAAACTACATGAGGCCCCGCCGGAAATCGAACTCGGGTCTCCTACGGTAAAGGCGCGTACGCTAACCGCTCTGCCACGAAGAACCTCTAAAAAACGTTGAAATTAGTTTGTATTAAGTAAGTAAGAAGAATCTTCACTCTCAACATATAATAAGGGATATTTGTGAAAATGGGTGTCAGTAAACGCAACAACGCCTGACTTTATGAATATGACGGATAATCTGTATTGTCCTGCCCCACCCCCCTAATTCACAACAAACAACAAAAACACATCACTTGGTTTGTGCTACATTTGTTCTCATTTGTTCCACCAGTAACATAATTTATTATGTTATCCTCTCCAAGTAAATTGTCAATCAATTGTGGTGCGGCAAGAATGACGTCGTCCAGATCCCTCACAACCTTAAAATCATTAGTTAGTGTAAGAAAGTAGCTCAAATAGTGTGTGATCAATTTATTCTAAGTTGTTTTACAATATCAAAGTTTAATCTTTAACCATTTTAAAAAATAAAGAAAAACAATTCTAGTGGGGCTAGAACGGCGTCGTCCTAACCCCTCATACAAGGGCGCTGATCCTGGGGGCCCAGGGGGCGCGAATCTCCCCAAAGCTCACGTGGGTCCCCATGTATTTTTATGAATATGAATTTTTATATGTATTTTTATTGTTACATGTATTGTTAAATGTATTTTTTTTATAAATGCCCCCCAAAGATACAGAGGAATCGGCGCCCTTACCCTCATAACCTTTAAATCAACGGTTAATGTAAGAAAGTAGCTTAAATCATTTCGCTCGATTTATTGTAATTGGTTCTACAATATCAAAGTTTGTTCTTTAGTCGCTTTAGAAAAATAATTCTTATGAGGCTAGAGCGACGTCGTCCTAGCCGTTCAACATTTAAGTCATCGGATAATGTAAGAAAGTAGTTTAAATCGTTTGCGCTCGATTTGTTTTGATTCATTCTATGGTATCAAAATTTGATCTTTAACCTCTTTAGAAAAATAAATTAAAAATAGAACCATTTGTAAGTTTCAATTAACTATTTATTGTCATAAAGTTAACATTTAGATGTTACATAGAAAAACATTGAAAAAGCACAATATATGATTATACACAGTAATGCTTATCGTAGTTGTAATATAAGAAAGAAAACTGTACCTATTGGAATTGTGTAAATCAGAAATAGTATGGGTAAATGAAAACTTGACTCCTTACTTACTGACCAACCACCCGCCGTTATCAACCCTGACCCACCAAAACTCATCGTCATCAACGCTGTTCCATGTTCAATGCTCTCATTTCCACTGATTTTTAAAGAGTTTACATTTGTAATATAACAAGGCTGTGAGTTATATTAGTTATTTTCATTGACCCTCTGTTTAACACAATTCCAATAGGAACAGTTTTCTTTTTTATGTTAAAATTATAAGTATTACTATGTATAACTATATATTATATTCTTTCAATTTGTTTTCTATATAAGATCTTAATGCTAACTTTATAACAATAAATAGTTAATTAAAACGTTTACAATTGTTCTATTTTTATTTTATTTTCTAAAGCGGTTAAAGAACAAACTTTGGTACTGTAGAGTGAATCAGTAATGTAATGTGTTTTCGTTGTTTGTGGTGAATGTGGGGGACCAGGACGACACAGATCAGATAGATCCCTCTTTTTCGGTTTTTACATATTTATTCTTATACGATTCTTACATTTGTAGCAATTATTTTGTAGTCAGAAAAGAGAAGTATGAAGGCTGTCGTTTTACACAAAATTATACACACATTAACATTATACAATAATATAGATAGGCTCTCTTCGAGTCAGGGATGGCACTAGGGGAGAAAAAAAAATCTCGGCCACTAGGCTGACTACCTATATGGTAAGCTTTTCAAGCCGGTTGATAATGAATAGTGCTGTTTCAAAGTTCACTGGCAAGGGTTAAAAAAGTCTGATAGATCAAGAGAAAATCAATACACGAAATTTCTTTTCGCGATCTTACACAATATAGTTTGAAAGTGAGGGTCCCTACAATGTCTCAGAAATAAAATGTATTATGCTTTTGATCTTCACTTATAACTTGAACTATGTTACTTGAAAAAAATAGGGGTGCAGAAGAGAGCGCACAGATTCACTTATGGAGTGCATCCGCATCTTTTCACCCCTGTAACGACATCTATGAATATATACAATTGTGACCCATCATGTGGGACCAATAAGTGAAAGCAAAATGTTAATGACGATAAGAATAAAAACATAATACTTAAACCTGTTAATTTGTTCTTTGCCCATAGAAAAGATGTAATCTTCTGAGGACTGATTATCTACGGATGACATTGAAATACAGAATAAACAAATCATAGGTAAAATTTAGTAAAGTTAGGTAACCAAAGAACTAAATATGTTACATTCAGTGACAACAACACTTTTCTATGGGCCTGGGGCGCGGTGGCTCAGTGGTAGAGGGTTTACCTCCGGTGTATGGGGTCCCTGGTTCGATCCCAGCTCGCGCCGTGTAGACTATGTGGTGAACAAACACCGTGCTCATGGGTTTTCTAGAGGTTTTTCCGTTTCCGGTGGACGATAAGCTTGAATGGTCTGGGATCAATCCAAGATTGTTCGGTTAGTGCTTTCCAGTTTCTGCCTTTGTCGCCTCTCCGTGGGTGGCTAAAAATTATCAACCGACTAAGTGGAACCTACTTGTGGTCATTCCGAGGACTGCCAATATTGAGAGTATTATATAGGTCAGTGGTCCATAAGCGATACGCCGCGGTAAACCGGAGTGGCGTCACGAAATGAAAGATGTGACGTGAACTCTCATTATTATATTGTATAAAAGGTATATTACGTGAGGGGGAATTACATTTTTTGTGTGCCTATTGAGTAATAAATAATGCATGGCGTACAGCGAGTGGAAAAAGGTTTCGAACCAGTGATTAAAGAAAGAAAACTGATAATGAGAAGGAGAGCATTTTCAACCAAAAAGACATTTACCAAATGGTGTTCTCACACTGACAGAGCGTAGAGTCACCAAGAGTCAGAGGGCGGATCGAGAAATTTCTTGAGAGGTGGTGCAGGTCTAACGGATTACACCTAGATATAGGCCTACTGTATAATATGCATGCGCTCTCTTAAAGGCTTATAAATGTTCTGAAATGTTGTATTCAGATTTTATTTAAGGGGTCACTGTGGGGCAGTGGTAGAGTGTTCACCTCTAGTTCCAGGGGTCCGTAGTTCGATCTCAGACTGAGTTCGTGGTAGACGACATCTTGTTCTTGAGTTTCGTCCCATTTTCTCGTTTCAGCAAGCATTCCATCGTCATTCACTTTCAATTTCATCCATCTCCTTTAGCACTCGCTTGCATAAGCATAAAGTTAAAGATTTCATTTCATTTTTCAGGTTTTATTTCATAGTCATTTAACATGCTAACTTCCGTTTCCCCCTTACACGTAATCATAATAAACTTTGGGAGCTATTTAATAAGATTTAAGAATCAAATAAATAAATCTATTTCTAATCAACAATTACAGGGTTTTAAGACGGCTCAGAGAAATTTTGGATTAGTGGTTCTTAGACCTTCATGTCATTACATTATTAATACGTCCTTTTTAATCTGCTGCTGTGATGAAACAACTTGAATACCGGTTTTCTCATTAATCTTTTGAAGTGAAATGCATTAGAACATTTGCACAATTACTGCACACTATGAGTACTACGCATTCTTATACTAAATGTAGGAGTTATTTCTTGAGAACGTTTCTCGTTCTAGTTATTGACCTGAGGATTTCATTTCATTTATCTACGTTGGCACGTAACCTAAAGTTGAGAATGCATTCGATTGTCTGGCTTTTACTGTTTACGTTTCCGTATCATGACTAATGCCTTGTGAGAGTCCCCTCCCCTCCCATTCCTTGTCAAGGTTCGAAGCCTGTCTGCTACAAAAAAGTGATAGCAGTAACTGATCGCAACACAAATGTTGTTGCCAACATTACGTCTTGTTAAAGGTAGTATATTCATTCCATTCGGACATACCTTTTTAATTTGTCCAGTGTACTGCTGAGAAGATGGTATTCGCATTCGCAAGGCAAAGTCAAACAAAACCTAAGAAATGGTGCGAGTATCCAATGCTCTCAATTGATCCACAACTTATTTACCTCGTTGTGATGATGGTATGGTTGTGTTACAAAAATGAAAACGGAATGTTATCTTAATTTGATTCAATGATAATTATGGGGCCGCGGTGGCTCAGTGGTAGTGCGTTCATCTCTGGTGCATGGGGTCCCTGGTCCGATCCCAGCTCGCGCCAAGTGAACTTTCGGGTGGACAAACACTGTGTGCCTGGGTTTCCTCGGGTTCTCCCATTTCCTCCCACTTTCTTAATTCCACTATTTCACTCATTTCTCATCATCACCGTCTCCTTTAGCCTAGCCGGCATAATAGTGGGACGTAAAACTCAAAGATTCCATTTTCAATGGCAATTATTTCTGTAGTTGAAAACTCCGCGGTTGCATCCATAAGCTTCAGGTAATAATGATAGAAGAATTGTTACAGTGAAGGTAATAGGGGAAGGAAAAGATACAAACTCCAAACAAATACACATGTGCATTCAGATAGAGACATCTTGCATGAGATAGGGGCTCTAGAATTGAAGTGGTAGCCGCAAAAACAACATGAGTCCTTTTTAAACATGTAGTGACGTATGTGGTGTCTGCACGCATCGATTTAATTCTCCCACATCTTCCATCAATCAATTCTCTCACATCATCGATCAAGTTACAATTCCATTTGTGAGTGCAAATACTACTTCAGTCATTGCATTTGAAAATGACTCGTTATTTTTTCGATTAACTATTCAATTAGAACATATTTGGCTGCATTTGGTTAGGGATGTGGTGGACCAATGGTAATGCATTCACCTCTACTGGTGTTTTCAGTTTGATGTCATGCCAGGTGGATTCGTGGTGGACGACATCATGTTTCTGGATTTACTCTAAGTTATTATATTTGCTCTCAGATTTTTATTGACCCTTATTTATATCGTGTAGACTTTCGAACAGTTCGAAGCCACATAAGTGTATGGTTGATAAGATTTTGTCACTAACGTTGTTTCCTTTCACCTTCCTCATCCTAGCAACTATTCCATCTAATTCGTTTTCAATAACCATTTGTCTCCTTTAACCCTGCAAGTATAGCATGAGATGTATAAACGTGGATTTCATTTCAGTTTAATTTCCCATTGCATTTGGCTTTAAGCAATAAAATTTGTATAGCCCAAATTAAAGTCTTAGTCCATGTAAAGTTCTAGATGGTCAGATCATCTGAGTCTAGTATAGTAGCTTATCAAGATAATTTCCCGGATTTGGCTTCCTGAACTGTATTTCTTTCCGTTAATTCACACGGCTGCGAAATTGTAGGCTAAAATTGCTGTGAATCTTAGCGTTATATTTATATGTGTCACTTTTACGGAAAATTCACAGACTATGTTGTTCGCTATAAATTTAACCAAAGGTTAGAATTTACCACTGGTCCAATAGCGTCCCCACGTTTAACTATACATTGTAATTATTAACTCTTTGTGTAGAAACAGCTTTCTCGTAAGTTAGTGATTAAGTTTCTTGACTGCCGTCGGAAAAAGGTATGTTTGTTTCCCCTGGGGCATATCTGGTTAGATTTGCAAATTATATTGTGGGTAATATCTTATACAGCCTTTTCAGTCGAGATCGATGTTAAACCCCAAATAATCACCCGACCTGAGTATTAAGAATGTATGTAGGCCTACTAATAGTTTTTCATGCTATTTTTTTTATATGAAAGTAGTAGTAGATGCAGTCTATTCAATTCAGAATATATTTGGATGTTAAACGTGCGTTTTTGCCCCTTTAAGTCAGTCTATTTGGATGAGGAACTTTATGTTATACCTTGAAACGATAGCAATTGCCTTCCATTATTACCCCTTCCCCTCCCCTCTATAGAGTACAAATATGGTTTTCAGTTTGTTAAGTGAATGGATTGAAAGTGAGTAGGGAGAGACAAACTGCAACTGGTGGTGCACTTCAAGTAACAATAGGATCTCAATGAATCATTTCTCTGTTGCCCTGTTGGTGTACAAAGTAAGTCTTTACGTTGGAAGGAAAATACCTATTACATTCACTTAAATTGCCACCTGTATTCTACGTTCATAATCCTGTGAAGGATTTGAACTACAATAATGTAGCATGTGTATTTGGTCACCAAGGTTCAGTAAACAAATGTCTAACATTTACTTTCCTATTTTACAGGAAAGGCTAACAGAACATCACAAGGAAATGCGTTTGCAGTTCGCTGAAGATAATCTTCAACAACCACTGGAGTACTGGAACAACGTTATCTGGACCGACGAAAAGGTGTTCAGTTCTGATGAGTCTGGACATGTAACTGTATGGAGGCCAAGAAATAGTCGGTATCAACGAGAATATGTGTGGGAGAGACAGAGACGTGGTAGAATCACAGTTGCTGTTTGGGGTTGGATGACTAGTGCAGGTGTTGGGGAATTGGTCGAAGTGTCTCCTAGAATGAATGCAGAAGAATACGTGGACATATTAAACACTATCATGCTGCCTTCAGTACGTGCAATATACCCTCAAGATGAACTACCTGTGATAACATTTATGCAAGGCAACAGCAGAGTTCACACTGCTCGACGTACCACAGCATGGTTTGAACAACATCCTGAGATCACAAAATTGGCTTGGCCTCCCAACTCTCCAGATCTAAACCCTATTGAGCAAGTGTGGGCAAGGATGGTGGATGAATGGCAACCGCGCAATGAGCGCACGAGGGAAGCATTACTACAACATGTTCAGGATGTATGGGAAGGAATTCGAAATCGACCTCAGTTTTGCAGTGGAATAGTGCGTTCACTGCCACGTCGACTTACAGCAGTAATAGAAAATGAAGGCGGTTGGACACGATATTAGGTAATAATAATTACTTTTCAAAAAGGGAAAAATTTTAAATGGGAAAACGGAAATAGAAAAATCATAAACTTAATGTATATGACAATATGACACAGTTTTCTATATTTATGGTAATTTTTCATATATATATATATATATATATATATATATATATATATATATATATATATATATATATATATAGAGAGAGAGAGAGAGAGAGAGAGGGGGGGGGGGAGAAAGAAAGAAAGATATAATGATACTGTACAGCCCCGTTGATCCAGAATATGGTATGGTCAAGAGTGGCTATACTGTGGCAGGCATATCGTCCAGGAAAGACTGAAACCAAGTGCTACAGAATTTATCTAGTTTAATATTGAAGTTCAAGGGGGTCGTTATATCCCGTTGAATCTGCCGTTGTGTATCTATAGCTTTATATATATATATATATATATATATATATATATATATATATATATATATATATATATATATATATATATATATATATATATATATATGTGTGTGTGTGTGTGTGTGTGTGTGTGAAATCCGGTTCCTTGCAATAATTATAGACTATTAAAGTCTTGCAGTTGTTGTTTTAAAATGCAGTTAAAATGCAACCTATACCGGTATCTGTAAGTTGCAAGTGTTCTGAAGATAGGTCTATATCTAATGTGTAGTTCATTAAGAGCAAAACTGTAGATATATGGTAGGTGCTCCATATATTCGATAATGATCTCTTCAAACTAAAGGAATATCAGACATAATATTACATTTAGAAGGTGCTCTTCTTTTAACACATGTTAAGTATTCTATTCATCAAATGTAATTTCCAACTTTAATATTTAGCAGCTGTAGTAGGAAACTCTGGAAAGGAATGCCTTTGATACGTTCTGATAATGACATAATAATATTGACTACCTTGAGTGCTTTTCATATGCATAGCGTTTAAAGGTGGAACGTTCTAGTGTTTCTTAGTATACATCCCAAATAATTACGATTAGCAATAATATGGATTCCTAGTGTTAAACATTCATGAACTAATGTTATTTTTATATAATCCGGTGATCAGGGTGACTGGTAATTCGATGCATTCCTTGCAAGGGGATGTTCTACAAATAATTTGAAACATATTCACCTATATAAACAGGGGGTCGCAAATCAATAATTTGAGTAATTTGCCCACGTATATCTTCGCAATTTGCCGGCTAACGAGAGGTGCGCGAGAAAGTTTTACCCTGGCCCACTTCCAAATATAATAGATGAATGAAATTTTACATATGTAATCTGCATACCTATGTAGGTCGTGTGGTAATGTACAGTTCGAACTCTGCACCGTTTCTGTGTTACAGATCCGAACTTGAAGTAAGTTGTAGTGGTCCAAAATCCATTACTGCATGACAGAAAGCAGTGTGGCAAAATCACAGACATACATGTCACTAGGAAATGACTCCATGGTTGGGAAGAGGTGGAATGAAGAAGGTGTGCGGTCAAGAGAAAACGCGAACTATGACGGATTTCATACCCAGGGTCGTGCATTTGTCTGACCAACATTCGATCAGTGAGCGTTTTTTTCTAGGAGACGGACACCTTTTGTCAGCATGCCACGCTCTGGGATTTCACATAATCACGCAACGCACTTAGCAGTGAGGCATAGTATAACCTTGTAATTATGGTACCCTTTACTTGGAAAGCAAGTAGTAATACCCCATGCTGATTCCAAATGAACGTGATCATCACTTTAGACGCTCAGAGTTGAACACGTAATTTTATTTTGAGATATTAAAGCGATGTATTCGATTACTATTTATTTATTTATGTAAGGGAATGACTCAAGGAAGTGTTCTGACTACGGATGTCTCTGGCAAGGGGGGACGAGGGAGACGCCCCTTCGATATTTTCAAGTACAAAATATGCAATATTTTATTCTAATTAATTTATTTACTAACGACAGAATAACACATAATTATATTTATTTGGAATATAATATTCAGGCTGTGAAACGATTATAACAGAGTTCTTGATATACCTCAGGGGGACTGTGAAGGTAAGCAGAAAGATAACAAATGGAATCGAAGATAATAAACAGGTTGGGCTAGGTAGTACCATTTAAATCACTTTATTTGATGCCCCCCCCCCCAATTTTACATGCCAGAGACGCCAGTGGTTCTGACTTCAACTCCGGAGTCACATCAGTCTTTAATGTAGGTCTAAGATTTGAGAAGGAAATGGTTTTAGATTTCTAGAAGGTATCGTACCGGCCTTCGGCTGGTTTGAGTGAAGAAAACTAGGGAAAACCTAATCAAACCAATGAAAGCGAGCCGACGTACCACCACCAAGGGAAGTCAGTGCTCAACTTTGAGCTACCAAAGTGATGATCAGGTTTATTTGGGATCAGCGTGGAGTATTACTACTTCCTTTCCAGGTAGAGGGTACCACAATTTCCAGAATATACTATACCTCAGTGCTGCTTGCGTTGCGGGATGATGTGAAATCCGAGAGCGCGGAATGCTGACAAAAGATGCCAGCTTCTTGGAAAACAACGCACCCGTTTACTGTTTGAATGTTGACCAGACGTGATGCACGACCCTGGGTATGAAATCCGTCATAGTTCGCGTTTCCTCTTGACCGCACACTACCTTCATTCCACCTCTTCCTAACCACGCAGTCATTTCCTAGGGGCAAGTACTTCCGTGATGTTGCACGCTGCTTTCTGTGGTGCAGTATGGATTTTGAACCACTAAACCTTACTTTACAACACAAGAACGGTGCAGAATTACGAGCTGTACATTACCACATGCCCTACATAGATATACAGGATAATACATGTAAAATTTCATCGCTCTACGATATTTGGACGTAGACCAGGATAAAACATTCTCGCGCACCTCTCGTTAACCGACAAAGAAATCACAAATTACTCAAAAACTGTTGATTTGCGACCCTCGGTTCATATAGGTGAAAATGTTCCAAAGTACTTGTAGAATATCCCCTAGCAAGGAATGCATCGAATTACCAGTCATCCTATATATATATACAGTGGCGGATCCAAGGGGAGGGCTATAGGGGCTATAGCCCCCCTTGACGTTCAGGTATACACTGGATAAAATGGGCTTCAGTCCTGCTTTACACTGGATAAAACGGCAAAATATGGTTTAGCCCCTCCCTTGATCATATCTTGGATCCGCCACTATATATATACAGTGTGCGAATTGAAAAATTTTCCCAGGGGGGGATGAATTTCACCCATATGCTCACCCAGCCCTCCCCCATATATATATATATATATATATATATATATATATATATATATATATAGATAGATAGATAGATAGATAGATATAGATATAGATATAGATATATATACACTAACAAGTACAAAACAGTTGAGATGTGAGATCTTTCATAAATTTTCACTCAAGTAGTATTTAGGTTAGCTACGCAAACTAAGAATTGTTCCCTTTTTCTATCTTATCTTTATGTCCATTTAAAAATACTCCAGAGGGGGGAAAAGTTATCCCTGCCAGGGATAAAATTTTTCTTCTCCAGGGTGGGAAAGATTTTTGTCAGGGGGGAAATCCCTGGCATCCCCCCCGCCAATTCGCACCCTGTATATATATATATATATGTATGTAGAATATGTAGTTATAGATAGATAGATATATCAAACCCTCTCTAAATAACGTTGTTTTATTACGTATTTCTTTTACAGTTCCATCTAGTGTTACCACCACACGGAGGCAAGGGAATAACGTCCACAATCTTTGGCAAAAGCCCTCTTTCCTGTAAGTTCGCACCAAACGAAAGCAACTAATGGTATGAGTAATATTGCCTGTACCGTACAAATGAATATTGCCTTGACCCAGAGGTTGGTGTGTTACAAGATGAAATGAAATCTTTGAGTTTTACGTCCCACGGTTATGCCGGTTAGGCTAAAGGAGACGGTGATGATGAGCAGGGCCCGGATCTTGTTGACCTAAAAATTTTTAAAAAGTGGCCTATAAAATGACACTAAAATTTCTGTAAAATGACCTTAAAATCACAAAAAATTGACCTTAAAACTTACGTTTTCTCAAACTTTTATTTAATTAAACATTGACATTTTTTAATATCCATTGGATTTTTAATTAACATTTCTCACTCATATTCAAAAAGTTTTGTTTCAGTTAGTTGCAGTCCATTTATCACTTATGTCCATTGATCAGTCCATTGTACGGCATTGTAAGTATTGAAAGCGTCAATTCACTCCCGAGTTGAAACTAGGAAGCACTCTTAAACAATAAAACTTAGCAAGTTTAGACTACAGGAAAATAATAGATAAAAACACGTTTAAAGCCCTTGTACGCTTTCTAATGCATTTTTAGTTATTCACGTGATAACATTCATTGTGGTCAATAACCCAAAACTATCTGTTTGGCCACCTACCAACCCCCGCCTTTCGTTAACCAGCTACAGTTTAGTTTTCATTAGCTTGTTAAGAATGCAGTTTTTCCACTCCAATAGTCAGGAAGTAAGAAAAGAGATTATTCAACTTCGTCTTTTCCACATCCGTAAACCGTGTTCATTTAAAGATTTCCTTATGTAGAAAAAAAGAATAAAAAGACCATAAGTGACCTAAAAGTTACCTTAAAATATTAAAAAATGACCTGAAATTGCAAAACAGCAAAAAGAGACCAAAAGTTGATCCTAAAAAACTATATTTTTAGAACCTAGAGTTGATGGATAACGTTTTTACTTGAACTTGCCTTCTTTTATGTGGAACAGAAGAAAGTTGACTTGTCAACAAGATCCGGGCCCTGATGATGAGTAATGAATGAAATGGTGAAAGGAAGAAAGTGGGAGGAAACGGGAGAACCCCGAGAAAACCCACGCACACGGTGTTTGTCCACCACAAAGTTCACTTGGCTGGGGCTGGGATCGAACCCGGGACCCCAAGCACCAGAGGTGAACGCTCTACCACTGAGCTACCGCGGCCTCACTGTTACAAGATGAGTAAATACGTATCTTCACGTGTATGCAATATTTAATGAGTCGTATTTGTGAGATATTTAAACGAGTGAGTTACTCTGAACCTCAGTAAGCTACATATATTAATCAAGTGCAAACACGCATTTATTCGAACTCCAAGTACGTTAGTGATTGACATCTTCGTGTCCGTCGGTTTTCTTAGGTTTTCCCGTTTCCTCCTACTTTTTCATTCCATTGTTTATTTAATCATTATGACTTGCAATTTCATCCGCCTCCTTTAGTAATTAGCTTGAATAATCGTAAGACGTTAAACTAACGACTTCATTGCATTTATGCAAAACTAGGACAGTTGTTTCTAGTCCTTTCCTCTATTACGCCACAGTACATTGACTACTGAGTATGTTATCAGCGAAGTGCTGTAGGAGTGCTATTTTCCCTCTACACATAATGAATAGTATGTTTACCTTTTTAAGTATAGCCATACGAAAACAGATCACAATTATATCTATATTATTATTATAGTATACTTTTTTGGTTTACAATAGCACCACATGGAATTACAATATGATTTATATTAACGAGAGCTCTCCCATTTAGTGTTGTATCTTGCAAGGTAAAATGCTTAACCTTGCTGTAAATATTTAAATATATTCAAGAAGTGTAGTAATATTTTTTATTTTAAGGTAACTTTTCAGGCTTGGAACATATTTATTCATACATATTAATTGTAAAACGGTGATTAGTTATGTTTATTACAGTGTTCCAGAAAACTTAAACAACTCGAAGGAAGTAGCAGAAAATAAAACGGCAAGATCACTGCACCAAGTATAGTCAACAGAAAGACGGTATAGATGCACAATGCAACACAAATGAAGGAAAATAATACAGTTAGGATGTATAGGGTGGCCAGAAAGTTCAGAACCACGATACCTTGACATGTAAAACTGCTTTTTGTGAGGGCATAGACAGTCAATATGGCGTGTGACCACGACGAACAGATACACATGCATGACATCTGGCCACCATGCTGCAAATCAGTGTTGATCAAGTCTTGTGGCAAATGGCGCCGCTCCTCGAAGAAAGCTGTTCGCAGTTCAGGAAGAGTACGTGGTGATGGATTGCTCTGCGCTATTCGCCGCTTAAGTGTATCCCACACTTCCTCGATGGGATATAAGTCCGGCGAGTATGCAGACCATGCAATGCGCATAATGTCTTCGCTCTCCAGATACTCGGACACCAGATGTGCACAATGTGGGCGGGTATTGTTGTCCATAAAGGGGAAGTTAGGACAAAATGCTTCGCGGAAATTGCAAATATATGTATGGATCATCCGCACATACCATATGTATTGGTATTCAACCAGATACCAATGTGCCGTCAAAGTGCCATGTTCCAAAATATGAAGGTCCATTTTCCCATCCAGCATTATCCCACCTCCCACCATGATTAAACCACCGTCAAAGGACGGTAGTTCATCAATGAAGTTTGAGTGATAGCGTGTTCTTGGCTCTCTCCACAGCAATGTCCAACCAGAATCAGACGATAGGCTGTATAGAGATTCATCGGAGTATATAACGCGTGCTCTCCAGAGTTCTACCCATACAACATGTTCCTGACACTATGTGTAACTCGCATGTTTGTATTCCTGTTTCAATGGCACACACAGCACAAGCCTCCTGGTATACAGTCCTGCTGTGCTCAGCCGCCGACGAACAGTTTCACGACTAACATGTTGTCCCGTCGCCTGAAATAAGTCCTTTGCCAGTTAGAGCTTGACACTTGACGATCACGTCTGACAGCAATTGTGATAAACCGTTCATCCGTAGCCAACGTTTTCCTCAGACGACCTTCTGCATGATTCTTACTGACTGTATGTCCATTTTGGAAGTGACTCTAGAGAATGAACGTAAAATTTTGGTTCACATTGAATTTCTGCTCCACGTTCATTTGAGATCGTCCTAGTTCCAATCGCTCAATTATTCGCCCGCGATCAAAGTCACTCAAATGTCTACGCTTGATATCCCACACAGGAACCACCAACTCACTGCTTGCAACCTCGGACACAAATGGGCTGTCGTGTACGATTCCTGGCCAAATCTCTTCACCACTGTTGCGACGGTACTACGCACACGATAAAGCGGGCCCTTGCCTTGTCTGTGCATATTTTTGTATGTGCATGCCTCCTACCAGTGTTTAATGGGCCCCAATATCACTTATCACACCATCTCTCGGGTTGCTTAAGTTTCGTGGAGCTGTGTATATTTATGTTGTAAGTTACCATGTATATATTTGTATATATATACATTAAAGATTAATCCCAACTAAGGTATTTTCAAATCATATTCGTTCTAGTTAGATTCATAAGTTATTTTCACATGTTAGTTTTATTTATATCTTTTATGACCCTGTTGCGAGGCTAGTCCAATGGAATGCCATTGTTAGTCCATCATTCATACTCCCTTTTTCTCCCACTGGCTGACGTTCATTTTTCCTTCGAAGGGAATTTTGTTTAGCTTTTTGTGCAGGTATAAACTTATAAAAAGGCAAGCTACTCTATTGTTAATTGCTATGTCCAGCTGGAGTCCTGGCAGTCAAGGCCTCGGTGTTTCGTTCAGCCTCTACTACGCAGAAAGTGAACTGTAGAGATTGTCTTCAGCTTAGTTCTGTTTGTAATTGGATGAACAGTTCCGTTACACTACAGTTTTCCCGCTGAAGTAAGGTCTAGGGACATTTATAAGGACACTGGACGCTGGACTTTGGGGGCCTTATGCAGTAGTCAGGACTTTAGTACGACACTAATCATTCATCAAAACGACTCTGCATAAAGCCTTGGATGTTTAAAAGTTTATATAGTTAATAATACTACGTCTGAAAGAAGGCTATAGGATTAACTTGTTGTTGAGAAGAGATAGCAAGTAAGCTGTCTCATGGAGTCTGTCAGTGGGTAAAAGAGCTCGTACAGACTTAGGTATCTAATTCTTTCCTAGTGATGCAGGAATTTATGTAAAGAATCCAGATGTGTTTGGGTTGGATCCCCCATAAGACGACTTCAGTGCATATAGGTGCAATTTATCGATTAGTGTTTTCTCATTACGACTTTTATGTTAGAAAAAAACAAGAGTGAGCTTTTACCTATTTCTCATTCCTTGGCAAGGATCTTTAAGTCTGGGCCAGGAGAGAAAGCTGACTAACCTAACCCACAACTTAACATATCCTTGAAAATTAGATTCCTTTATGGAAGACTTCATGTTCAGTTTGCAACCAGGTGTAGGCAAGACTGCCCTTGAGTCGACGTCCAGTCTTTGAAATTAAAGAGTACGCAGCAGAGTACAGTGAGTACTGTAATTCGTATTTCCGCAGGACCCAACACTGATCAGAGACTTGCTTGAATTACATATTTAAAACAACTAGGTATTAGAGAGAATTAGCAGCTCCTTGATCATCCATTAATTATTGGGGAAACTGAACAGGATTATTGAGTATATATAGGACAGAAGTGGCGTCTTATAAAATTAGCCAAGCCACCCAACCTCCTAATTTAGAGCATTACTTAAGTAATAAAAGTTTATCTCCTGCTAATTTCTCATATTTTATTTATTTCTCATTAAGATATGAACTTACCTAGGCAAGTTTACGAGCACATATTTATTCGGACGTCAAGACTGTGTTTTTAATAAAGATTGAGGTTTTCA
This sequence comes from Thermobia domestica, assembly GCF_964235325.1. Classification (NCBI taxonomy): domain Eukaryota; kingdom Metazoa; phylum Arthropoda; class Insecta; order Zygentoma; family Lepismatidae; genus Thermobia; species Thermobia domestica. The sequence goes on from NC_137468.1 coordinate 151,368,048, forward strand.
ATTCCTGCAAGAGTTTGATTGAAAACTAAACTTTCATGTGATACTTGAGAGAATTAATTAGTTTATCGAGAGAGAAGATATAGCTCCAATATGTATATAGATAGATAAGTTTATACATCATATTATTATTCTGTGTTTTTTATATATTTTTTAACTTCCAATCTTTGATACAAACTTTAATTACATATATCTACTACTTATGTATTTGTAACTTATTCTTTTACTTTACAGGTGTATGTGGCTCTGACGCACAGATGCATCAGTAATGACACCTGTATCATTTCTTCGTCGCATCTTGCTATTATTGCTGCAAATTGGAGTCCTACAAACGTTTATGAAATATGGGGATGATTTTGTATTCTTTCCCATACATCATGCACATCTTGTAGTGATGCTTCCCTCGTGCGCTCATTGCGCGGTTGCCATTCATCCACCATCCTTGCCCACACTTGCTCAATAGGGTTTAGATCTGGAGAGTTGGGAGGCCAAGCCAATTTCGTGATCTCAGGATGATGTTCAAATCATGCTGCGGTACGTCGAGGAGTGTTGACTCCGCTGTTGTCTTGCATAAATGTTATCACAGGTAGTTCATCTTGAGGGTATATTGCACGTACTGAAGGCAGCATGATAGTGTCTAATATGTCCCGTATTCTTCTGCATTCATTCTAGGAGACACTTCGACCAATTCCCCAACACCATCACTAGTCATCTAACCCCAAATAGCAACTGTGATTCTACCACGTCTCTGTCTCTCCCACACATATTCTCGTTGATACCGACTATTTCTTGGCTTCCATACAGTTACGTGTCCAAACTCATCAGAACTGAACACCTTTTCGTCGGTCCAGACGATGTCATTCCAGTACTCCAATGGTTGTTGAATATTCTCATCTGCAAACGGAGACGGTGACTATCAAGTCTTCATACTCATAAACATCCAAGATACCTGTCAATATTGCTGCTTCTGCTTTAGTTTGTGATACTATTACAGCGATATTTGTTCATATCACAAACAAAAATGTTTCTTTTTATGTATTGTATTGGCAAGAGTTAGTTCAATAGCTTATGTATTCCCATACTCGTAACATAAAACCTAGAAATCCGTACGCGCTTACCCTTCTAACCGCAATTCGATGATGTAGCCCAGCTGCATGAAGACTTCTCCTCACAATGTTGCGCTGTACTGCAGACGTAGTTTTCTCTGTATATTTGTCAGTGCTTGAAATAAATTTGCTCTGGCTCTGTCCAAAATAGCAACATTTCCTTCTCCACTCATACACAATGGTCTTCCAGATTTCGTTTAGTCTGTATGTTTTCCTCACCACTCACTTGAAATTGTTGTACCCACAATCTTCCAGTGGTCTTCAAACATCCACCTGCATGGCGGTGGCCGAGATGATTTTATTGCCGCTTTCCAAAAACTAATTCTTCTTGCCCTTGTGACATATGTTATTATTTTTGCGTTTCATGTAGTACTCATAACTACACAATATGTCTTGCGATACCCATGTGCTAATATTCAAGTATTGTTGCCGCTTCTCGATAACCTGTTCAATGTCCCGAATTGCACATTACTCTAGGAATTATACTACATGTGATTCGGATAGAGACAAGAAATACATCTATGTGAATGGTATTAGATTTATTGTATACGACTTTAAAAATACGTCATACTTTTTTTTGATTAAACGAATGAATGTAATTTCATTTTTGTTCACAAAACAATTTTTTCCATGATACTTTTTGCAGAAATAAATGATTTTAATGTTATGTGGTTTGAACGCTTGATTTATTTTTTTATCCAATTAATAAGGTTTTCTCTTGTGTATATTGGCTTTATCGATGTTTTCTCACACACAATTGGGAGAAAGAAGAACTCTTTTTTATGTATGTTTTTCTTTATGTATGTTAGGTTTAGCATCCAGAAAAGCGGAAAAAGTAGAATCTCATGTTTCCCGCAGAAGAACAGAGGAGGAACACTAAAAATCATTATATACAACCTTTTAGAAGCAATCAAAAGATATTTACGAAACGTCTTCAGCGGAAAATACATGCTTCGTGCAAAATGACATATTTGGGATCTTATGATGTATTACTAGTATCAATATTGGAGTACTCGTCTCCATCTTGGTCTCGTATGAAGGCATTATAAAATATTTTTATTCATTAAATAAAATTATAAAACAACCACTGACACCCCAGTAAGGACCTCATTTCAGCTTTTGTCAGGGCGGAATATTTAGAAGGCATATATATATATATATATATATATATATATATATATATATATATATATATATATATATATATATATGTGTGTGTGTGTGTGTGTGTATCTTTGAGCATATAAAACTTGGTTTTGGTAGAAGAAGAGAAAAAACATACAAAGAAATCGCACTGAGGCTATACCATTCGGGTGTTCATGGACGTATTATATTACTTAGTATCTATTTTTACAACAGAAGTTGGAAACATAAAGAAATAAACTATTGCACAATAAACTTCAGAACATACTGCTTGTTTCCAAAAACTTAATTCAAACTATTCATTCACTTGAATTCTAGGTAGATTCCATACGGCTCCATGGATGTGCCTGTATTGTAACATGTTGTGTGTACTTGATAAGCCAAGAGTAGCAGAGCCACTTAACAGTCTTATGGTTACTTGGCAGAGAGCCCCGGAAACACAATATAATATAATGTATTAATTACATGTATTACTTGTAAAATTTAGTCATAGAAGCTACACTGGTTTCCACAGAGGCATATTCGGCTGCCAAGACGGCACGGGCGAGTGGATTACCCTCTAGTGCGGGCTCGATTGGGAGCAATAGGCCCAATCTGCTTAAGCCCGGCACTGATTGTTGTATACGACAATTAATATGGTAGTAAAGTTTTCTTTTAGTTTGAAGCAAGAAAAAAGATTTTTTAATTTTTATTTGTGTCACTTCTCTCACAAGCTACCTTCCATTAAAAGCAAATATTTTTTTTTAAAAAAAAAAGAAAGAAAATACTTTTTTCTGCATTTCCTTCTCTCTTAGTCACATTATTCTGCAATAACAGACCAGAGTAATATTTCTTCATATAAAAACGTAAGTGCTCTGGAGGTATAAACTGTCATAATTTCTCCAAAAAAAAGTTCAGTTTTAATGCTTTGATTACCACCCTCCCTGTAGATAGGCCGAAACTCAAGTCGGTATTTTTGGAGCCCGAACTTGACTAAGAATGAATACATGTTGACGAAGGGGTCAAAGAAAGTTCCTTTTGCTTTGCTCTTGGTTTGGTTTTAGCTTCCGCAGAGATAGCTCTTTTATTATAGAATTGTTTTATCCAACACGTATAATCACTGATATCAGATCCTGTTGCTTCTTTTACCATAAAGTTTAACACTTTTTGTAAAGTTTTAGCAGTTATGATTTTAAGTTCTGTAATTTCACGAACGTTGAATACCTCTAATGTCTCCTTAAATTTCAACTTATAATTCCAAAGGTTCGATCGCATGATATAAAACTGTCATCTCTCTCTCTCTCTCTATTTCACACACACACACACACACACACACACAACCCTACGAATTTGTGTGTTAGTTAAAAAAAAGGAGATATCTACACTGTAAAAAACCATTGTGTTATTTCACCGACATGCCTGTGTGTTAACACAATTGTGTTACAATATAACACAAACAGGTTGTTAGAACAACTCACTCTCCATTGGGAGTTGTGCGTCAAATGCCGGTATTTGAAATGACACACATCCTATGTGTTAAATTAACATAAGTGTAGACTTTTCGGTGTTATTTTCTACGTGATTGCGAAATATGCTGGCAATCTCATTATAAAGGCTTAAATACTGAAGCTACAGTCAAACACAGTAGAAAGAATTGCTTAAACAAATCCAGGTATTCGCAAAATTTCAACTTGAAAACCGCGCGTTGTGTTCTCAATTGTTTTACATAATATTTATGAACAAATATTTCAACAGCGAGAAACAACATCGTATTACTATGTCACTTCTACACTGCACTAGTGCTCACCAGTCAACACCGGGGACTGTGTTTCAAAAATGGTGGAAAACCAGTAGAAACACGATTAAGAGGCAAACATACCGTAAGGATATAGGTAAAAGTTTCCTACAATTCTTGAACAATTGTTGGTGAAGATTGTGTTTCGAACCATCAAGAAATACTTCATAATAAGTGTTGAGGAGGACGACAAAAAAGTTTACGAATATTTTCTAAATGAAGTTTTCTCTAGTTTACTATTCTTATTTTAAAAGTAGAATCTTTGGTAATCGTAAGCATGCACACCACAAGCTTTTCCAACACAGAAAAATGGTTCCATCAACACCGCACACGGAGTTATTTCAACACACAAATAGGTGTAGTAGTAACACAGAACTGGAGTCGAACTAACACCATAAACGGTGTTAATCTGGTGGTTTGACCTTAAATTTAAATGTTGAATTAACACCAAAACGGTGCTACTTATACGGCTTTGACCTAGAATTATGACACAGATTGTGTGTTGAAATAACAAGAAAATGATGTTGAAATAACACAGGGACTGTGTTATATTAATACTTGACATGGTGTAATATTAACACAAAATAATTGACACACTACACACTGTGTTACTTTCTTCGTGTTGGTGCAACACCGCCACAAGTAACACTCAACACGTTTCCCCACACGATAAACCCTGACATGGTGTCGAATCAACACCGAAAATACTAACACAGATCCGACTTTAACACCGCTAAACATCGGTTGTGTATTAAAAACGTAACACACCACCTGTGATAAACGCTAACACCGCGGGGTCTGTGTTGAATTAACACCGCATGGTAGTAGTCACGCTGGAACCACTACCCCGTGTTAAATTTGAGTTGAATTAACACAAGCGTTTTATACTGTGTATGCATAATGTTTGATTCCTGTTATGTCCGAGATAATTGTCTGCTGATGGACAAGCATCCCAGAACAGCTAAATATGTTCAGCATTTGTGGTATGATATGTGGCACATTTGTGCGAAATTAATAATAATGTTCCTTATGCAGAGTCGTTCTGACGCGTGATTAGCGCCATACTTAAGAGTTCGAGTAACATATGTTTCGTGCAGTAGTCAGGCCTTTAGTATGACACTATTCATACTTCGAAACGAGTCTGCAAATGTCCCAATATGGTTAAATTGCTTACCCACAACAAAATCCTACTCATTTTGCTGAAGCGGTTTTTCGCAGGTTTTATATATCCTACAATATATTTCTAACCGTTTATTTCATTTGCATAAATTTATATTACTCTCCTTACCACACAATTGTTCAATACTTGCGCTATCACATTCACAACTAGTATATCATACTGTAATTTCAACGTCTTCTTTCTTACGCTTACTAAACGAAAATAAAATAACTTTCAATTTATAAAAGTCATTGGACAAAAGTAATTTATTACAGTCTCTCCCCGCTGTCCTAATGGCTAGCACTCGAACCTTTGGTGCACGGGGCCCTGAAGATCGATTCCTAGTGGGAGAGCATTGAACGACAGTGGTTTGAATTCCACGTTAAAAGTATAGGTCCACGTCTCATATAGCCCTGCCAACAAAAGAGGACGCCAAACGACAATCAATCAACAGTATTGCAAATTTCAGCTGCATAAACAACCTATGTCTTGTGGAACTGGTTAGATTTATTTTTTAAAGCAGCTGTTTTAACAAATTTTCAGTATTAACATGTCACGTATTTCTATTTAGGAGCAAGAAAAAAACACATTTTTCAACAAATGATAGCTCTATCCACGTAGATTCTAACAGCAGAAACAATGAGAATCGATACATTAGTGACTGACATTATTTTAGCAAACATTCATTCAGTTAATAGTTTGGGCTGTCACAAAAATAGGAAAGCTACAAATTCCAATTAATTGTAACAACTCCATCAGGAGTAGAAATTGGAGGGGAGACTCGCCATTAATCAGTCCATTCCATAGGTTTCCAAACTCACGAACCCGAAAGCATCAAGGTCGAAAGCCAAATATTTAAAAACTCGCAATTCAAATTTCGAGCTTGCGCTTCTGCTTCTCGCTAATGCTGCGCTCTCCATTTTTTGTCAAATATCGATTATATGATGGAGCTTTGGCGTGGGAGGCCCGGGTTCGATTCCCGGCGTAAGCTCATGTAGTTCGGATTCCACGTTAATCTGTAGGTCCACGTCTCATATAGCCTCGCTGCTGAACGGGATGTTAAACTCAAAATCAAGTCAAGTCTATGATGGAGCTGAGGAAATCAGCACTTATAATTACTTTACTGTTAGGATACAGCTGAGTTGATTCACTATGTTCTATGTTATCAAATGAAGTATAAATATTACATTGAAATTTTCCAGACAAGATTATTGGCTTGGACAGCAAACTGTATAGCGAAAAGAAAGATTGAAAGTGAAGGGTTAACTTTAAACGGCCCGCTCCAGTTGAAGTGCTTATACAGACACAGACAGACAATGAATGACACGGAGAATCAGTCGTATTAGCAAATGCTAAAACAAATCTTATGCTCTTACTCACTTTCACTAACGTGTCTGCTCACTACGGACGCATCGTAAGCATATACATTAACATATAGCCACGAGAGAATATATAGGCCGAACTCAGATTTTGAGTACAGTATCAAAAGTTCATTTCCGTAACCTGTAGTCCACTTATGTTCCGCAATAATAGTCCATTTATGTTCTATTAAATCCACTTGTTCTATTTGTTGGATATTACAAATATTATGCAAACTTGCAAACTAAAATGAAATATAACAAAAATTAAAAAAAAGATGGTAATCGATACAAATGTAGAGGATGGATATGACATGCCCAAGTATGATGGAAAAAGCTATTTGTTTACTTCTTGGCCAACCACTAACAACATTTATAAATCCATATCCTACTTTGTTATGCGCAATTAGTACATTTAATATTCACGAACGAAGACGAACTGAAGGGTATGAGGATACCGTTGCAAGTAACAACTGTAGTCATAATATTATAGTTAAACTAAGCAACGGAGAAAATAGTGGGGAAATTAGAATGACCAATACTGAACAGTTTACATCGCTCATTTTGAAATACGGCTAGCAGATTAAACTTACAAGAAATGACAAAAATCAGTGAAATTTGGCGTTATACTAAGCATGTTTTTTGGGGGGAAAGCGAGGATCTCCAGTGGGGATACTTCAGTTGATATCTTTGGGGGGGAACAAAATGTGATTGAGGGGGAAAATCCCCCTCATCCCCCCGGTAATTTTCACCCTGAAAACAAGGGTGCCATAATTAACGATATACAGTAAGGGGTTAATATGAATAAACTGTTCTGATGAGCAGGCCTACTGTACTACTATGAAATAGTTTGTTGATGGTATGTAATATTAGAGTTCTTTCAGATCAGTTTGCATATCCTACGCTTCTCTATATTCTGTATTTTTAATTTTACATAACAACATTGTTATTATTATATAATTAGTTTAGCAGAATAATAATAAGATGCCATTTTTTCTATTGCCTTGGGATGGGCACGAGTCGAGCTAAAACTCGACTCAAATTCAAGTCGAGTGTCGAGTCGAATTAAAGGTAATTTTCTCGAATCGATTTCCGAGACGAGTCACTGTTTTTGACGTCGAGTTTCGAGTCGAGCCGTTTGATAAGTGGCTCGCTCTTTCCGCTCGTTTTAGAAACACTTCCAGCATTTATGCACAGCATAGGTTGGAAGGTCATTTATATATCAACTTCATGAATTAAAGGGAACTTGTATTCCTCGAAAGGCATTTGTTTTGTCCTTCAAGGTCAATAGAAGAATGAAAACGCTGGTACTAGGAGTATTTTAACACGCGACTCACTACAACGATATAACAGAATGCTGCCTCCGGCTGTTAATAAAAGGCTTAACTAGCAGGAACTCGCTAGTATAGTAGCAACGTTCTATGTGTAACGTGCCCGTTACAAGTCACAGGAAAAAAAAAGAAGAAATTATAATAAAATAAAAATGTGCTGTGCCAAACAACAATGTGCTGTGTAAGAAATGCTAGGGGTTGTTTTGTCCATGCGCGCCGACTACGTGGGTGCTCCTTGGCTCCAGCAATCACACAAATAATCTTGTCAGGGCGCTGCAGGCAAGATTTTTAGGTTCATAGAAACATAATAAAATAAATATTTCTCACTTGCCACTATCAAAAAATAAACAATTAAAACATCGAGATGGAAGTTAAACTTTCTAACCTCTAAAGCATAATTTTTTGTTTCAAGTTTGCTTGTGCAAAGGCAACCAAGGAACACACTAAGTTAGCCACTTTATACTTGATGTCCTCATAGAAATCCTTGCAAGTTATTTCTGCAATAACATTAAAATTATTTTCTTTTATGATAATTTTTTCATTTTAATTTGTATGAATATAGCATTTTCTTTTAGTAGCGTGTTCATAATATCACTGCTTCCTGCACTCATTGTGCATCATGTAAGTTGTTTAAAAAAATACACTAAATATCACGATTGTATATGTTGGAAATGCGCATTACAGTAATTAAACTTCAACACGGGTTTAAACCTGTTTCTTTACGTTTAAGTCAGCCGTGTTACTGACTGAGCTAGGACAGCCCCAAATTATCCTTATATTGCCGGTATATTTTACTTTATCACAGCACAGCCTTTTATGACAGTGTTCATAAAAGATTTTAACTGAAAAGAAATCAATCAAAACAAAAAAATATCGAGACTCCCCTGAAAACATATAACACGCCCTGCCATTGATATGCACCCACATACATTTTGGAAAGTCGGCGCCGTTGGTTCTATCAGTTGTGTTTGAAATCAGTGTTTCTTTCAGAAACTATGTTCCCGGGGGGCACATTTCGTATTCCGGGGGACACTCCTGATATTATTATATTTATTATTATATTATGCACGTATTATTTTGGTCTCTTCCGGGGGTACTCTGAGAGCTCTGGGCGGGCAGTGCCCCCGAAAAACACTTCCGGAAGAAACACTGTTTGAAATATACCTAATCTAATATAAATAAAATAAAAAGTTTGTTTTTGTGTCTGTCTGTCTGTATGTATGTATCTAGGGATGGGCACGAGACAAGATTTGTGGCTGTCTGGTCTCGAAAATGTGCTGTAAAAGTGATGTCTCCACTCGAAAAATGTATATTTCACTATTGGAAGAGCCGTGTCTCGACTCGAATTTTGTCAGGAAAATCCTGTCTCGACTCGTCTCGCGCGCATCCCTATATGTATCTGTGTGCTGCCTGGAGACCAGCCGAGAGGACCGAGAGTTACCAAATTTTGATCTCGGCTACCTTGGTCCAGGTCCCAGATCAAGATGAAGCGTTCTTTTCTTTTAATCGAACCAGGGGGTTTCAGGAGACGTTTACAGGGACATGTAAAAGTAGTAGAAAATGACGGATATTAGTGTCGAATTCATAGTTTTCGCACTCGCTGAAATCAACACTGACACTACTACAGGCGTTGACTTCCAAATACAACCTCCATGCGAATAATGGGTTTTTCAGATAGTTATTAATAAATGCAAGAAATACATTATTAATAAGAAATGGGAATAGATAGGAATACATTTTGAAAGAAACAAAAAATGAAATCTTTGAATTTTACGTCCCACGTTAGGCCGGTTAGGCTAAAGGACACGGTGATTATGAGAAATGAGTGAAATGATGGAATGAAGAAAGTGGGATGAAAGGGGAGAGCCCCGTGAAAACCCACGAGCATGGTGTATGTCCACCAGAAAGTCCACACGGCGCGAGCTGGGTTCGAACCAGGGACCCCAAGCACAGGAGGTGAACGCTCTACCACTGAGCCACCCCTTCATGACAACCATGTTTCTCAACGGTAGTGGCATTTTTCGACAAGAAAGTGCACCATGTCACAAGGCCAGGAGTGTGTTGAAGTGGTTCGAGAAATGTTCAACAATGTTCTATATCTGTTGAGGTGTGCGAATTACAAGGGGGATGAGGGAAATCCCCATTGGTAATACTGGATGTTGCTATAACCAAATACTTCCCTCTATGGCAAAGAACTATGTGCTGTGTAATTAAAATGCTATGAGTCTGCGCTTTTTCTATCTGCAGTGTGTATGAAATAAATTATTAAGAAATGCAACCTATGTGACTTTCCGATTCCAAAAATGGTTTTGGTTTGAATAACATCATAAAACAATAAAAAGAAACTAAATTTTAGTGTCAAACCATCATCCTTTGAAACTCAGACAGAAAAAGGCTGACACGTTTGTGTCTTTGTTCGGACGAGAAAACTCATGAAACAATGGTTAGTCACTGATGAAATTGGCATTAAGAGAACTTGTATTTCTATAAAGGATTTTTATACATACATATAACCACCAGCCCTCGGAATGAAATCTTCAGAAACACTGATCTCGATGCATGGTTTAACATTTTACTTGAATATGGAACACTATCAGAAAATATTTAAACTTGAATCGATTGGAAAATGGAAATGAAAGCTGTTTGTAAGAATCATTTAAAAAAATAACTTCAGGTATTCTTGTATTCAGAATAGTCCTCATTTGAAATAATAAACGCTGGTATACTTTTGAAGGCTATAATTTATTCCAAGTTAATAAATTTTTAAACAATTTCAAAAACTGTGTTTGCATTTTTGAGACATGAGACGAGACGAAGCATTTCATGAGACGTCTCGTCTCGGAAACTTAGCCGCCGAACCAGGATATGATCAAGGTAGGGACTAAATCATAGGTTCCAACTTTATCCAGTGTAAATAAAGTAGGATTGAAACCCAATTTATCCAGTGTATACCAGAGCGTCAAAGGAAGGGCGATAATTATTTCATAACTTCACACACGGCACGATCAAGCACTGAATCTATTGAAATCTTATTACGTAATAAATCGAGTGTCTGCGCTTTTTCTATTAAAACTCATAGTATATTCTATCATAATATAAATTATCACTCATGTACTGTAAGCTAATGTAACTCATGATAAAAGTGTTTTGTTTTAAAACAAAATGAAATGGTTGAGGTGGACTCTGGCGAGTAGAAGACATGAAATTTATTAAATCGCCTCGCAACCTACTTGGCCACACACTTAGGTTACACTCTTCACCTTTTTTCCATGCTATCTAAAGCATCGACTAATCTTAAATTCGCATTGCCAATTCGGGTTTTCTAACAATTATTATGTTGCAACTTAATTTGGATGCAAAATCTTGACAATTAGCATTTAAGAATTTTACAGTGTGCATTAAAATGATGACAGAAATATAGTTTAATCTCAGTTTCAAATTTCATGTCTACTTTGAATCCAAATACCTGTGCCGTCATTTCCTTCAATGTTGAAAGAAGCCGAAACTTGCAATAGATCTCAATTTTTCGCTTATATAATCTTTAATTCCCACTATTTGTTCATAAAATTTTAAAGAAAAAAATGAAATGAAATCTTTAAGTTTTACATCCCACGTGTATGCCGGTTAGGCTAAAGGAGGCGGTGATGATGAGAGATTAGTGAAATGGTGGAATAAAAAATGTGGGAGAAAACCCCGAGAAAAAACACGAGCACGGTGTTCGTCCACCACAAAGTTCACACGGCGCGAGCTGGAATCGAACATGGAACCCCAAGCACCGGAGGTGAACGCTCTACCATTGAGCCACCGCGCCTCCAAAATTTTAAAGAAATATTAGTTACTAACAAGTAACACTTCCGATGTTTAACACTTCGATTTTGATAAAATTTGGCAGGTAGATATTACACATGAAATAAAGGAATACGTGTCTCCTATTTCCTGCGGAAGAGCAGTTTTAGGGGGCAAAAGCCTCCACGCAAAATTTTGAAAGTTAACGCCCGAAAGGCAAAGAAATTAAACAGAAGGAAACGAAATTTTCACACATATTGCAGGCAAAATTAGGGAATACGTGCTTCGTATTTTCCTTAAAAAAAACGGTTAGGTGGGGCACGGAACCCTCCAAAACTTTCATCACGAAATATTGAAAGTGCTAGTAACAGTATGTCAGATGTGTGTAAAGGACATGAAGAATTGCAGCGAAACTTTGTGTAAGAACAATGCGCAAAAAATAAAGGAATACGGGTTTTTTATGTTTTGCGGAAAAGCGGTTTTAGAGGGCAAAAGCCCCACACATTTTTTTTTTAAATTGAGGCCAGAAAAGCCAGAGGAAGTTAACCGAAATCAATGAAATTGTGCACAGATATTGAAGACATAAAATGAGGAAATATGGGTTCCTTATTTTCTTGAAAAAAAGAAAACCGTTTAGGTGGGACACAGACCCCTCCAAAACTTTGATCGTGAAATATCAAAAGTGTTAATAACAGTATGTCAGAAGTGCTTGAAGGACATGAAAAACTGGAACAACACATTGTGTAGGGACAGTATGGAAAAAATATACGAATACCGGTTTTCTATTTTCAGCGGAAAAAAGGTTTTAGGGGCAAAAGCTCCCACCCAAAATTTTGAAAATTGAGGCCGAATGGCCAGAGGAAGTGAACTGAAGTGAATGAAATTGTCCATAGATACTGTAGACATAAAATTAGGAAATACAGGTTTCTTATTGTCCAGAAAAAAAAAAGAAACCAGTTTAGATGATACACAGACCCCTCCAAATCTTTGATCGTAAAATATCAAAAGTGCTAATAACAATATGTCACAAGTGCTTGAAGGACATGAAGAATTGGAACAACACATTGTGTTAGGACAATACGCAAAAAAAAAAAAAAAAACGAATACGGTTTCTTATTCTGCGGAAAAACGGTTTTAAGGTGGCAAAAACCACATCGTAAACTTTTAAATTTGAGGCCCAAAAGGCAAGAAAAACTGCACCAAATTGAATTACATTGTGCACAGATATTATAGACGTAAGATGAGATAATTGGGTTTCGTATTATCCTGGAAAAAAGCGGTTGAGTGAGGCACGGACCTTCTAAACCGTTGATTACTAAATATCAAAATTGCAAATAACCATATGTCAGACGTTCTAAAGAATATTTCGAATTGCAACAAAACTTCGTATATTCCAAAACAATAAACCTTCAGTGAAAAAACACTGTTGGAGCCTAGGCCCCATCCGAAAAAAAGTAAATATTTCCGTAATAGCGCAGGAAGGAGTGGACCGAAGCAAATGAAATTGTGTGTAGATATTATATACACCCTATGTGAAATAAGCCCTTTCGAGTTTCTCAAGTTTCCCTATCTGTTTTGCATCAAATTTGGCAGATCAAGAGCAAACTGGAAATAAATCGACACGTATTTTTGTTTATGCGCAGAAACATTATAAGGGTTAAAAGTGCCTCCTGAAATACTATAAAAAACGCTGAACTGTTTGTGCTTGTAGTTGATCTGAAAATTTAAAGAAATTGGATGGAGACACGACACATGTGAAACACGAAGGGCCATAGTTTACACACCCAACATCTACATACAATTTCATTCGCTTTGGTCCACCCCTCTCGCCCCTCAAAGCCTCGGTCCACTCAACAGTTTTTCTTTCAGGAAGAATACGAAACCCACATTCTCTCACCTTACCTCTACAATACTTGTGCACATTTCATTCATTTCGGTCCATATCTTCATGTCTTTCTTGCGTCAACTTTCAAATTTTTGAGTGAGAGCTTTTGCCCCTTTAAACCATTTATCCACAGAATATAAAAAACGCGTATTTGTTTATTTTTTGCGTGTTGTTCATACAAAAAGTTTCGTTCAAATTCTTCATGTCTTTACAAACATCTAGCATACTGTTACGACCACTTTTGATATTTCGTGATCAAAGGTTTGAAGGGTCCCTGCCCCACCTAACCGTTTCTTACAGGAAGATACGAAACTGGTATTCCCTCAGTTTAGATCTGCAATATCTGTGCAAAATTTCATTTCCTTTCGTTCACTTCTTCTTACCTTTCGGGATTCAACCGTTTTTCAGCAGAAAATAAAAACAACAGTATTCGTTTATTTTTGGCGTATTGTCCATACACAAAGTTATGTTGAAATTCTTCAAGTCCTTTACAGAAATCTGACATACTGTTACTAGCACTTTCGATATTTCGTGATCAAAGGTTTGGAGGGGTCGGTGCCCCAAACAACCCTATTTTCCAGGAATATATTTAACCCGTATTCCCTCATTTTGTCTACAAAATCTGTGCACAACTTCATTCACTTTGGTTCATTCTTTTTCCCTTTTGGGTGTCAACTTTCAAACTTTTGGTGGGGGATTTTGCCCCCTAAAACCGATTTTCCGCAGAAAATAAAAACAACAGTATTCGTTTATTTTTGCGTATTGTCCATACACAAAGTTATGTTGAAATTCTTCATATCCTTAACACACATCTGAAATACTGTTCCTAGCACCTTTGATTTTTCGTGATCAAAGGTTTGGATGGTTCGGTGCCCCACCCAACCGTTTTCTGAAGGAAAATACGAAACCCGTATAATCATTTCACGTCTACAATGTCACGTGCACAATTTAATTCACTTTGGTTCACTTGTTTTTGCCTTTCGGGTGTCAAATTTCAAAATTTTGTGTGTGGGATTTTGCCCCCTAAAATGTTTTTTTCCGCAGAACATAAAAAACCCGTGTTCGTTTATTTTTGCGTATTGTCTATACACAAAATTATGTTGCAATTCTCCATGACCTTTGCAAACATCTGACATACTGTTACTAACACTTTTGATATTCCTTGATCAAAGGTTTGGATGGGTTCGTGCCCCACCGAACCGTTTTTTTTTTCAAGGAAAATACGAAACCCTTTTTTTGGTCACTTTACGTCTGCAATATCTGTCCACAATATCGTTTACTTCGGTTCACTTTTTTTTCCTTTTGGGAGTCAACTTTCAAAATTTTGGGTTGGGGCCTTTGTCCCCTTAAACCGTTTTTCCGCAGAAAATAAAAAGACGAATTCGTTTGTTTTTTCGTATTGTGCATACGTAAAGTTTCGCTGCAATTCTTCATGTTCTTTACACACATCTGACATACTGTTAGCAGCACTTTTGATGTTTCGTGATCAAATGTTTGTTGGGGCCCATGCCCCACCCAACCGTTTTTTCATTAAAAAACGAAACCCATATTCCTTCATTTTACGTCTACAATATCTGTGCACAATTTCACGCATTTCGTTACAGTTGTTCTTGCCTTTCGGGTGTCAACTTTTAAAATTGTGATTGGGGCTTTTATATTAAACCTTTGCATTATATAACTCTTTTTTCATGAGATTCTTTTTTGGGGGTGAAGGAGATAAATGGTTTCCTCTGATATCTGTTTCTTGTCATTCATCTTGTTTGAACTGCTTAAGTAAGAACATTTTGTAACTTTTGATGTCATCCAACTGCGTCACGATAATAAAATTGTCATTCTTAACAATTTGTTTTACTCCCTTATTTGCAGTTTGCCACACTGATATAATTGTTACAAAATTGAGGTTTGGTCCAACGCCTTTCGAATTCGCAACCAACCGAAGCGCCGAGCTTTTTATGTTGCCTGCTATTGCAGGAAAAGGAGAATTGCAGGTGGTAATGCACTTTTGGAGTCGTGTATACATATCATTGCAAGACATTTCTTTTGAGTACACGATTCTTCGACTATTGCCAGATCTTTCGTGTATGCAATGTGTGTGTGTAAGCTCGATTCTGATCAGAAGAAAGCGATGTTTCCATTGTTGTTCTCCGCAGTGAAATTGATCTTACTCTTCCTGTTGGCACAACTTCTGTGGAGAAGTCATTTTTTCAACGATAAACCGAATTTTGTGTTCTGAGAGGCCTCGACTTTCCCTGATCATATGAACGCACTGATGAAAGTCTCGATCGAGGGCCCGAATATATCCGACGTAAGAGAATAGGATGACGAGGATGTTTGACAATTCAACAATTTCATATCAAAGTCATATAAGGAGTGATTGAAGAACCAAAAAGAAACATTTGATAGCCTTGAATCCATGACGTAAGCTCGCTACATGGTGGTAAATCTGATTCTTGAAGTTGGGACTGGAGAAGAAGCGATGTAAAAGATCCCACGCCCGAGCGTGGTACCTCCTGGGTAGAGAAGGAAACTCACGTAGAAATAGCGAGTACTCAAGCACTGATGCATTTCAATTTCATTGTTATCCCATACATATAAGCTATGATAGAGTTTGGCGGCTTAGCCTCTCCTGTTCTCTATTTTGTTTATCTATTTTTCATACCTTTCGCGTAACCATATCTTGTCGTGAAAGCTTGCCACGCTTTTTATTACTGAAGTTTGTGTATCCTCTAAAATACTTGTTATGGGCATATTTTTTGTCTTATCACGTATATAATTTCGTTTACATTATGCTATTCATACATCAATATCCAAACATGCCCTCAGCAAAAAAAGTACTCCCAGGTTGAAAATCCTAGGATAACCCCTGATATGAAATATACGTAAAAAATCAAATCTCAGGGTGCGGAAAATTATGGGCTAAGCGAGATCAGAAAAATTAGGAAAGGATGCTATAAGTTGAATTGAATTGAATTGAAAATGCCTTTATTCATGAGGCGAGGTTCATCCGTAGGCTGCTCTACCACCTAACCTAACAAAAGTACAATTAGGAATGTTACATGGAATATATATAAAGATATTTTACACACATATATATATATGATTAAAACCAATATGAAGTAAGAATATAATAGTTGTTCAGATACAGTAATACTTGTCCCCTATACTAAAATATCCATACAAAATTGGTTTACTTGCTGCAGTCTGTGTAGGTACTCGAGCTAAGTTTCTGTTGATGTAAAATATGATCCTTTACCCTACGGTTTAATCCTTTGCACACGATTATATCGGAAGGTTATGAATTCCAGGCTCTCACAACTGAAATAAAGATTTCGCTGCTTTTGTTAGTGTGTGCCGCGGGATGTTAAGTGTACGGGAACGTTTTGATTGGTATGTGTTGATTTCATTTCGGAACGTCAGCTTACTTTTAAGATAAGGGAGGCCATTATTGTGTATGACCTTATGCATCTGGCAGTACAGATGCAACAAACGCTTCCTTGACATTGTTAGAATATTGTTTTGATTTAGTAAGGGCAGTATATGTTCACATTTTCGCGTGTTATAGATAAATCTCATGGAGGCATTTTGAACTTTTTGAATTGATATTGCTAAGGATTTAATAATGGTTGGTCCATATACAGAATTGCAATAGTCGAATAGTGGAAAAATAAGCGTGTTCACTAAATACAGTTTTATGTTCTGATTTAGAAAATCATATTTATATAATAATCGCAGAATCGATATTGATTTATTAAATACAATAGATATATGTCGCTTTCAGTTTAACTCATCATCTAGTATTAATCCGAGATTTTTTACTAAAGGTGAGTAATCTAACGGCGTATCTCGAATGGAAATGTTAACTTGTTCAGTTTCCAATTTTCTAAGATTCTCTCTTGTTCCCACGACTGCAAATATGCATTTACTTGCGTTTATTTTCAAGGAATTGGACAAGTACCAATCACTAAATATTTCTAAGTCCTCATTGATGAGGGCTGCACTTTGTAAGGCGTGCTCTGGAGACGTGGCTAAGCAGAGTTGTGTATCATCTGCATACAGATGTATTCTAGAGTGTAGCTTTGGTACGTTTGCTGTATATAGACAAAATAGCAGGGATTCTAGTATTGATCCCTGTGGCACTCCTATTTGAAGACTGATTCGGTTTGATACTGCAAGTTTAGGATCTCCTATTGCCACTCTTTGTTGCCTATCTGAAAGATATGATCTGAACCACTCGATCGTGTTGGGGGAAAAGTTGTAGTATTTCATTTTAGCTAGGAGTAAGTTGTGATGAACTGAATCAAATGCTTTAGTAGGATCTAATAATACCAGGAATGATATCTGGTTATCTAATGCTCGAAAAATGTCAGTGATATGAAGTAGGGCTGTGGCACTACTATCTGAATTGCGAAAGCCTAATCGGTGTAGGGGTAAGATATTATTATTAATGACGTAATCATTGAGCTGGTTATGCATAAGCTTCTCCATGACTTTGGACAATATTGGTAATAGACTAATAGGCCTAAGGTCGTTTAGAGATTATGCATTTTGCTTTTTTGCTATATGCATTACAAATGCTTCTTTCCAGGATAATGGAAACGACCATGTGGCTATGGAATAATTTATTATATGTGTTAATGGTGATATAATGTGTGGTAAAACAAGTCCACAGTGGCACAAGTGGCATCTTTCCTGTAATGCCTTCGATAGGCGTAACTTAGGGGGGTCAACTGGCCCTCACAAAATTTCTGAAGATTATTAGGATAGTCATCCAGTGTTTTCTGTGAACTGAGCTGCAGCGAATACGACACCGTTTTGCTTAATGTTATGTTTTTGTTTCACTGTATTGAGGTCTTTAGGCCACTAACCAGGCCAAGAGAAAGGAGGGACAAGGAAGTGAAAAGACAGCGACCCTGGCCTGACAAAAGGTACGAGGTTAAACCTCAGTCATTCAGTCAGGATGGCCGGTTGGAACAGAGTTTATGCCGATGCTCACCCTTTCCAATGCTGTTCGCTAGGCATGCACACTGCCCAGGGCTTAAAGTGGCTTCAGTGAATAGCCGCCTCGCCAGAATGCTTATCCACAGTGATTTGCAAGAACACAGTCTACAATGAAAGTAAATAATCCCTGATCCATGTTCCTGATGTGTTTCGATAAATCATATTAATAGTCGTTTCATAGACCGAACCAAAATATTAATTAAAAATTAATGCACACAGTTTGTGAAGTGACAAGTGTTGCACACGAACTAAATTCCGACAGGAGTCTGATTTGCCGGTATGCAGTGCCGACGCGTTCCGGCTCACTTTAAGCCGTGACACTGCCTCTCTACTACTAGCTGGGTAATTGTCACTCACTTTCGATGCATGTGATCTGAATTGGTTCATACCTCACTGTATTGCTTTTTTACGTTTCCAGACATGTTCCTTTACGATGGTGACAATAAATTATAAACTGTAGTGTCAAATCCAGAATTTATTTTCTGTTACATCAGAAATGCTTGTAATTTGAATAAAGACAAGACTTATTCTGAGCATGTTTTTTTTTGCGGGGGGGAGGGGGGGAGGCCACAGATCCAGTGTAAAATTCTGATTGAACTGTACCTAAAAACAATTTGCTCATGTTCAGAGTTGTTCATATACCTTCTTCCTTACTGATTCCGGCTGTTTCTTAGATAATGGACAGTTATTAAAAATTTTGTCTTATCTATGCTATTATAAAATGTTTGACTGTAAATTGTCTTTAAGTCTGAAAGAAGTTCTAGAATAACAACGGGAATGGAACTCTGATTTTAACCACATCTGGTAATGTCTTACAATAAATGTTTTGCTACATCCATCTTAATAAAGGTCAGTGAACTTTGAGCGTGCTGAAGAAAGGGGATGCGGTGTACGTTGATGGTAAAGAGAAGTACAGGTCGGTCTGTTGTCTGGGATATAGGGTGTGTTTTATAAGGGTAAGCAGAGACATACAGAACTCGGCTCTTTGTCGGAAATCTTGTTGTCCTAAATACAAAAGAAATTTTATTGCTTTCCCTGTAAGTTACAAACAGCAACGTCTGGTATCATTGTGAAGTGGAAAGGGAGAACTGTATTGTTAAAACAACGAGTTATTGTTACTAATAGCCATCCTGGCACCCACACCAAATATAATATACTTGACTTATTCTGAAGCTTGTGTTTGCAGTGACCAGTTCGTTTGAAGCTTTTTTCTGTATATATAGCCTTCACGTGTGTCGGTGTATAGTTGTTTCATTTTTTATATTTTATCTGTGGTACTTGAACATTTTTTACGTTTCACAGGAAGTTGTTGTGACTAATATGCAGTGTTTCAAAAAAACAAAATCGAAAACTTTGTTGGAATATTTTAGTAAGAAGCCGAAACTTAGCAATATTGACAGTGCCAGCGGAGATAATGAAATAGTGACTAAATAATCTACTTCTTGCGTTTCTTAAGATAAGAATTCAAGTGCTAGTGTGAAAATAGTGTCAGAAGATAATTCAAATGTCGGTACTACTGTGGAAACAGTGTCACAAGATAAAGTTTCAGAAGATCGTGATCCAGTCAAAGGTTGTGAAAAGGCAAAGAATTTCTGGCAGTAGGTCTAGGTCCCTTTCAACCGCAATTGAAAACGTACCCCAATAAAAGTGGCCGCCGGTTCCGATCTAAGTGGTATAGGTAATTTAGTTGGTTAGAATATAGCGTTGCTCGAGATAGTGCTTTTGCTTTTATTGTCGTGCATTCTCCGAAAATATTCCTAGATCTGAAGACACCTTTACTAAGGAGGGTTTCCGTAACTGGAAGAAGGCCGTAGACAAATTCGGTACTCATGAGACAAGTAACGCTCATAAGACTTGTATTTCTAAGGCTGCGAAATTCCGAAACGCACTATTGCACAGATCAGTTGCGCGTAAATTAGATTTGCAGACGAACCAAATAGTTAACGGCAATAGAATATATTTAGAAGCACTTCTAGATAGTATTTTGTATTGTGCTCGCCAATGTGTTCCTCTTAGGAGTCATAGGGAAAATGACGAAAGTGAAAATAAAGGTAATTTACTAGAACTCTTATCGCTAAGATCCAAAAACCAAGACGTGATTTTTCGGTATTATGTTAACAAAGAGAAAACTTTTAGATACGTTAGTCCCGAATACCAAAATCAATTTCTAGATTTAATGTGTGAGTTCTTGCTGGGAAAAATAATTGATCGTGTAAAGACTACAGGTATATATAGTGCCATCATGGATGAAACTCAAGATTTGAAGTGACATTACCAAGTATCAATTGTTTTGCGATACTGCGATAAAACATTAAACGTTCACGAAAGTTTTATCGGGTTTTACAAGACAGAAAAAACATGGCGAAAGTTTGTCCAAACTATTAACAAATGTGTTAATATCACTTGGTCTGAGCGTAGATAACATCCGAGGACAATGTTACGATGGTGTAGCCGCTATGCGTGGTCAGTACTCTGGTGTGGAAAGGAGGATCAGGGCGTGAACTATTGAGCCATTTATATTCATTGTTACGCCCACATTTTGAACTTATGCATTGTTGATGTGTGCGGAGAAGTGTTTGCGATTCGAAATATGTTTGGTGTTCTGAGTAGTTTGCATTCCTTCTTAGAAGCGTCGTCAAAAAGGCACGTTATTTTTGGAAATATTCAACGTCAAGGAGAAAACTTAAAGCATTTAATAACATTAACATCTTTGAGCAACACTAGATGGAACTGTAGATTGGAAGTTATTCGTGCAGTTTTAGAAACGTTTGGACCAGTAGTTGAAATTTTAGAGGAAATAGCATATCACGATCAAATTTACGGCCCAGACTCGCATTCACTGTTAAAAAATGTTCATGACTTTTTATTTCTGTTTTGCCTTAAACTTATGAGACGTGATCTTGGATACACGAATCAGCTATCCATGCACTTACAGAATATACGTGTCAATTTTTCTACTGTGAAAAATTTGTCCCAAGCCACTATCTGCAGCCTTCAGTCCGTACGGAGTGAGGAAAGATTGAATACGCTGTGGACAGAAACAGAAGAAATTGCAGAAACCATGGGATGCAGTGCACCGAATGTTCCACGAAAAAGACGAATCCTACGAGCAATGGGTGCTGGTGATACTTCTTCCGAGTGTGAGACAGCAGCTGAATATTACAGACACCAAGTGTACTATCCCGTTATTGATATCCTTGTAGCAGATAAGCACCCCGGACAAAATAATAGTCACCCCTGCGCGAGAACAAGGCTGCGTCGGCAAACAGGTACAGATTGTCGGCAAACAGGACGGCAAACGTATTGGTCGAATCACATGGCCAAACGTGCCTACACTGTCTCGAAGCGATCAGAGGGCTTTACTGTGGAATGACACACAACCGATCGAAGCGGTGTGTGTGCGGCAAGATGGGGAAGAGAGCGGACGTGTCGGAGTGGCAAAAAGGCGCAATCGTGTTTGGCCGTGCCTATGGCCACACAGTGATGGAAGTTGCCCGATTTGTTGGTGTTTCGCGGCGGACTGTTCAACGTGTCTACAAGCAGTGGTGTAACACACGTGACCATGAAACACGACGCCAGAACTGTGGTCGGAAAAAGATCCTCACAGATAGGGCCCGAAGACGGGTTGCCAGGCTTGTGAATCGAAATCGCTTCCAAACCCGTCAGGAATTACTGCAGTCCATGAATGCAGGCCCAGTTCAACCTGTCAGTGAGAAAACATTGCGAAAGGAACTGCATGTAATAAACATATGGAGTCGGGTACCTCGCAAAAGGACACTGCTGACACATGCACATAAAGTTACTCGTCTGCAGTGGGCCAATAATCATCAAACATGGACAGTAACAGACTGAGCCGTGTCATATGGTCTGACGAATCACGACTTTGCCTGTATCCGAATGACGCCCCGGCATCGTGTCCACAGACGGCCACATGAAGCATTTCACCCGCAGTGTGCGGAAGGTCAGGTGCAGACCAGTTGTGTTTCTCGTACTATGGGTGGGCCTACTCATTGACGTGTCCACGAACATGAACCAGCAGGTTTATTTGAACATCCTGCACGAGCAGGTGTTGCCCTTCAGTCACTTTCTTCGCGATGACTTTGCTATAGACACCCGCATTTTTCAAAAAGACGACAGCATTGTTCACAGAGCTGGACCCATATGTGACTGGTTTGAGGAACACTCAGGTATCCTACCACACCTCGAATGGCCCGCAAAAGCGCCGGACCTCAACTCAATTGAGCATCTGTGGGACCAGTTTGAACAGCAGTCGACATCAGCTTCCCCGACGTTTTGTGGAATTGCGTGATATTATCCTCCGTGAGTGGGTTCAACTAGATATGACTGCCTTGCAAACCCTTGTGGACTCCCTTCTCGACCGCTTACAGGCGTTTATCTAGGCCAGGGGCGGCGCTACACGGTATTAACGTAAGTACCAAGGGGGTGACTAATTTTTTTATCCGGGGTGCTTATTAGCAATAAGTTCAAAGAAAATGATATGCAGGTTCTTCATTAACTCCACGACGTGTTGAATCAACACAAGCCATCAGCAGAAAGTATCACAATAATTGTCAGCAACGCCTGCCAAATCCCCAAAGTTGAGCTGACATCAGAGCTAACAGTTTTCTCCAATTTGTGTGCAGAGAGACAGACTGAAAATGATTTTTCATCGCGTCTAAATTTGTTTTCAGAATTGAACCTTTACGAATGCTCCCCAAACTTGAACCAAGTTTATAAGATTTTTCCAACCGTGCCTGTGAGTTCCGCAACCAGTGAACGTTCCTTTTCGTGTCTGAGACGGCTAAAAACATACGTTCGTAGCACTATGGGTCAAGAAAGACTTCGTAGTTTAGCTGTGTTGTGCATAGAAAGGTCTTACGACATTAACGTTTCTCAGATTATCGACAAATTTCATTCAGAAGAAACACTTCGAAGAAGGAGGCTGGAGCTCCATTAACAATTGAACTCCTGTTTCCATACCCTTATATTTCGCTTCATGCTGAGCTCTAGCGGTAAGTGAATATTAACTTATTAAATCAAAATTATAAATGTGATATTTACAGGCTGATATTTGGATTTCCTAATATTGTGATTTCCTTGTGTTATTGATAAGCAGTATTTCTTTCAGAGGGTGAGCCGGGGCTTCCCCCCCCCATACACATACTCAAATGCAAAATACCCTTCAGGCAAATTTTCATAAAAAATCAGGATATCAAGAAACATATGTTTAACTATAATACCCTCTTTACTTTTAAAATACCCTCTTTAGAGATTTTTTCTAAAAAAAAAAAAAAAAAAGAAACTATTAAGAGCTGAGGTAAACGAATACGTGGATAGTGTGCTGATAGGTTGTTCCAGGTAATACCTCAACAACATTTAAGGCTCAGGTCAATATGACGGATTGGGCAAAGATCAGGGAAAGATTGGCTAAGCGTGGCTTAAAATGGGCCGGAACGCACCAGTTCTGCGTTCTAGTAAATCAGTGTGTTTTCCGAATTCAGTTCCTGCGCTGTACTTGTCTCGCTCCAAATTTGCAGTGTTTTCAGTTTATTATCGTCTTATTTTAAGCAGATTAATATCCTATTAAGGCACGATACTAGAACTAATCTAGAACTTTTCGTTCTGCATCATTGCGTTCCGCCAAATAATTCTAGGGAAAGGCGTTCATGCTATTGACTAAAACAATTTTTAGCACAAAGGCAAAGGTTTAATTTTAAGTCTCACCTCCAAAAACTGACGTAAAGTTAGGCTGGATATCTACCCGAGTTGTATTTATATCACTCCCACACTCCATACAATGGTGATGCAAAATCAGAGAGGGTTTCTCAAAACTATGGTGCTAAATATTTGGTTAAAACATTAGAAGCAATTATGTGGTTGGTTTCAAAAACTGACAATTTAAGGTCGAAAACTACCTGCTCAAGTTGAAATTTGTGATGGATCCTAAGGAAGCGAAAAGATTCAGGAAACGTTGTAATACAATATGGTGTGACGAAATTAGGAAGCAGTGTGGAGTAACGTGGAAACGAATTGACGAAAATAGATACGTGTGAAAAAGAATTGGAGAGATCTTCATCCAGCAGTAGATCGACAAAGGTTGGGAATTATATATATATATATATATATATATATATATATATATATATATATATATATATATATAATGTGTGTGTGTGTGTGTGTGTGCACAAATGTTTTGCCCCCCAACCATATTGGCCAAGTTACGCTTATGATAAATTCGAATGCACCTGGGCACGAAGGCAAGGTTTTTTAATAGCATTCTGAACATCAAAATTGCTTATATTACGGAGTTCGAATGAGTTCATACTTGAACAGAATTTAGTATTATTATATACAGTTATGCGGTTTTGAACTGCATTCTCGTCGATCTTTTATCATTACAAATTTCACCAAAGTGCGCGTTAATCTCATTCTGCAAGTCTGCAAGATCATCTGATAATGCTTGATAATTTTTCGACTACTAATACCGAGAGTTTTTAATTCATTCCACACATCCTTGGAGCTCAGATTATTATTATTGAAAAACTGTGTGAAATACGGGTGCATGAAGTTGACCCCCCGCACCTCTCAATGAAAGATTGCGAATACTATCAAACATTAGTGCTTAATTTGTGCCGTAAAATTTAGAATTTGTGCTCCATTACTAACAACGGAATTTGACGACAATGCTGGGGGGCTACTTCACACTAGCCCCCCACTAACTCAAACTGAATTCAAACCAATACCAATATTTAGTGCTTAATTTGTGCTGATTTGTGCCGCAAATTTTAGAATTTGTGCTATACACAGAACGGGGAAAATGAGAAACGATGATTTGGGGGAAGTGTGAAGTTGGCCCCCATCAAGTCGGATACGATTGAAACCTATGCCAATATTTAGTGCTTAATTTGTGCTGATTTGTGCTACAAGTTTTAGAATTTGTGCTATACCCAGAACGGGGGAAATGAGAAACGATGATTTGGGGGAAGTGTGAAGTTGACTCCCCCACCAAGTCGGATTCAATTCAAACCTATGCTAATATTTAGTGCTCAGTTTGTGCTGATTTATGCCGCAAATTTTAGAATTTGTGCTATACCAAGAACGGGGAAAATGAGAAAGGATGATTTGGGGGAAATGTGAAGTTCGCCCCCCCCCCCACACACACACCAAGTAGGTTTCGATTCAAACCTATGCCTATTTTTTAAAAATCAATTCTTGTTTTGTTTGCGTGCAACTAGTTCTATTCATATTCTTTGTTTTACCTTTTTAAACTAAATAGTTTAATAATAATAATAGTATTTTACGTTAACATTTAAAGTTTAGAAGTAATATGTAATTTCATTGAATACTGGTCTTATTTGTGTTACTTTATTATAAAATTCAAGTAAATTTTCCTTTCTCTATTTTTAAAACTTTCAGAAGCCTGGCAGGAAAGGAACTTACCCAAAAGAAATGTTGTTAGAAGCACTTTTCAATTCAAGAATCAGGTTGTAATCAGTAACAGAATTTGTAAGCCAAGTGAACACATATGGATTGTACTTCAAGAGGAATTCCCAAATATGACAACGAAAGGACTTTATACAGCCGTTCTACGATTTCAGAATTATTTATTGAGCAATTCAGGATCAGAAGCGGAATCTGTAATATTAAACTTTAATTTCGATTATTCTAGTAACACTGAAACTGAGGATCATGTAGAACATACTGAAATTAGTACACACTTACAATTTGAGCTATGTCTTACTCCTGCAGAGTGGATGAAGATAAAACCTGTGGAGAAAGTATACAGAACATCAGAAAGATGAGCTTATATTACTAAACGAAAGTATCTTGTGCTTCCGAAAGGAGTATGGACTCATTTTATTAATGAGAAATGTGGTTTCAGACAAAACTTCCATGCGTGTGGAGATTTTTAGGAGGAAAAGTATTTGTAGAAGGTAGACATTTTATAGACATTGTTGGACAATGCAAAGAATGCTCAGCAAAACTCTCAATTAAACTTCACAGCGAACCAAGAATTGCAGAAGATGTAAAGCTTAAATTTGAAGTTTCTAGCTTCATTAGAACTGAACACACAATGCATAAGAAACGGCACTTGAATGGGAAGCAAAGACAAATAATTGCCGATAATTTACTGACAACAAACACGGCTTCAAGTGTATGGAGAAGACAACAAGCTGATATCCTAATGGATAGTGGAGACCCTGAACCAGCCCACTTACATACAACACAACAACTTAGGAAAGCTAAGTCAGAGCTGCGTACTTCAAAGCGGTTTCACGCAGACCCTCTCCATGCTGTTGCTGCTATGAAATATGATACGTCTCTACGAAATGTGATACACCAAATTGGCTTGGCAGATCCATTTGTTCATTACTGGAGTGAAGAACAAGTGCACACTTGGAACAATTATGTTAAACAATCTGAAGGCATTTTACAAATTGATGCAACTGGCTCTCTTTGTCGGAGACTAGATCTTCCAAATGGACAAAAATCATCCCACATATTCCTCTACTAAGGTATAGTGAATGATTGTGGAACACAATATCCCGTGTTACAAATTATTTCCTCTCGTCACGATAAAAAATTGTATTTCATTTTGGCTTTCAGAGTGGGTACGGACCGGAGCTATATTACCAAAGGTGGTAGTAGTGGATTTTTCACTTGCAATTCTTGGAGGATGTGGAAGAACATTTGCTTTATGTAGTAGTCTGCAGGATTATGTGCGCATTTGTGCTCATATATTATTTGAAACTAACTGCGTGAAAGAGAAGCCCTTGTGTTATATTCGAGTGGATACTGCTCACATTATGAAATTGTTTTCTCGTCTCGAGTGCTTAAGAAAAAAAGGTGGTCGTACAAAAAGGTTTTATCTTATGTGCATCGGATTGATTATGCAATGTGAAACAATTTCTGAATTGAAGAACTTTTACTTGCAGTGGTAATAGTTTCAATGAGTGAGTCAGATGGTCATAATATTGGTGAGACTAGTGATACTGCCTGTCTTAACTAACTAACTCTATGGCCTATGGAACCCGGAGGTTCAATGCCGCGCTCACAAAAGCTCTCTGACTTCTATCCTTAGCTAACTGCATCCAGTTTCTACTTTGTATTCCAATCTCTGCGAGATCCATCTTAATATTGTCCTCCCATCTGCGCCTAGGTCTTCCTAATGGTCGTTTTCCGATTGGTCTTCCAGTCAAGACTTTGAAAGCGTTTCTACTTTATTCCATTCTAGCTACATGACCCGCCCACCTAAGCCTCCTAGACTTGACGACCCTAACAATGTTGGGTGAACCATATAAATTATGTAGTTCCTCGTTATGAAGTTTCCGCCATTCCCTATTCCCGTTCCTCTTGGGTCCGAATATTCGTCTCAGGATCTTGTTCTCAAATACTTTCAGTCTATGTTCTTCCCTCAGAGTAAGTGACCATGTTTCGCAGCCATACAGAACAACAGGCATGATTATCGTTTTATATATTTTAAGCTTCAAATTCCTCGACAGAATTCACGATGACAAGAGATTTTGAACCGAATAGTAACACAAATTCCCTGCTTTTAGTCGACATTTAACTTCTCCGTGAATATGATTTTCGTCTGTTAATATTGATCCTAGATATTTGAAACTATCCACTTTATCAAAAGTATTATTTAATATTTTAACTCGTCCATAAGTTGCTGTATTCCGGTCCCGACGCACTTCCATGTATTTAGTTTTCTCTGCATTTATTTCTAAACCCATGTCCCTGCAAGCGTTTAATAAGATCTCTGCATTCCTTTCTATTGTTCTCCTATCATCCCCTATTAAATTTACATCATCAGCGTATGCCATAACCTGGTGAATACCGGTCAACTGTAGGCCCTGGTTGCTATCTTTGATTTTCCTTATAGCGTATTCCAGAACGAAGTTAAATAATAATGGCGACAACGCATCTCCTTGCTTCAGGCCATTTTCGACGTGAAAGCTCGTGGACAGAAATTTTCCTACCCGGACTTTACTTTGGGATTCATTTAAACATATCTTAATTAATCTAATTAGCTTTCTCGGTATTCCAAGTTCTCTAAGAACGTTGTATAATGTTTCTGTCCTAACCGAGTCGTACGCCTTTCTAAAATCAATAAATAGTTGATATACCGGGTATTGTATTCCCACTTTTTTTTTCGAGTATTTGGCGAATGGTAAATATTTGGTCGATAGTTGATCGATTTCGTCTGAATCCGCACTGATAATCTCCAATAATTTCATCTGCGTATGGGTCAGTCTTGCTAATAGAATATTTGAAAGGATTTTATACGATGTTGACAGAAGAGAAATGCCTCGATAATTATTACAGTCAGTTTTGTCACCTTTCTTGTGAATTGGAACAATGATTGATTCTTTCTACTCTTGTGGCAATTCTTCCTTGTTCCAGATAAGGAGAATGAGTTTGTGTATCTTGTTCCACAATTTTTGGCCTCCAGCTAAAATTAACTCAGCCGGAATTTCATCTAGACCCAGAGATTTGTGTTTCTTTAATTTCTTTATAGCCTTTTCTACTTCTGTTCGGTTGCGTTCTGGAATATATTGTTCTGCGGTGTGTATCTCCTTTTTTCCACGCACACTACTTTTTGGTTGCGTGTTAAGCAAATCGTCAAAGAAATCTTTCCATCTATTTAAGATGCTATCCGTGTCAGTGAGAACTGTACCGTCAGATTTCTTTAATATATAAGCACGAGGTTGATAGCCTTTCTTAAATTCGTTGATTCCCTTATACATGTCCCGGATGTTTTTATTTTTACTATTATCTTCAAGTTCCTTAATTTTAGCTTTCAGAAAATTGCGTTTCTTTGTTCTAAAAGTTTTCAAGGTTTCCCACCAGACATCTGCGAAATTTTGTGTAGTTATTTCATTCGGGTTCTGTAGCCAGCGTAATTTTGCCTGTTTTCTCTTCTCTGCTAGTTTTATACATTCCTGGTCGAACCATGGTTTGTTCCTACGTATTTCCGCGTGTCCCAATTTTTCTTTTGCTGAAATTTAATGCTATCTCTAATTTCAATCCAGGTATCCTCAACACTAGTGCACTCCGAATCTTCTAAAGCCGAGAATCTATTCGAAACTTCAATCTGGTATTTCTCTCTTACCTGGCTCTCTTCTCATTTCTTTAAATTGAATCTCTCCGTTTTCGGACAATGAATATTACCTTTATTCAACGATAACCTCTCTCGTATTATCGCTGCTACCAGGTAGTGGTCAGTGTCACAATCAGCCACTCTAAACTATCGGACATCAATTATGCTAGATTGCCTTCTTGTATCTACTAAAACGTGATCAATTTGATTATATGTTTTCCTGTCTGGTGATGTCCAAGTGTATTTATGAACGTCGCGATGTGGGAATTTTGTACTCTTCACGATTAGGTTTTTGGATGTTGCAAAGTTCACGAGTTTAACACCATTGTCATTACTTTCCTTATGCAGACTTTCGTTCCCTATAATCGGTTTGAAATTATCCTCTCGTCCTACCTTCGCATTGAAATTCCCTAATAGAATTTTCATATGGTATCGCGGGAGTTGGTCAAATATCCGTTCCACTTCTTCGTAAAAACTTTTTTTTTATATCGTCATCCTTATCTTCAGTTGGTGCATGTATCCTCGTCGCCAAAAGTGCCTTTACATCGCCGTGACGGGTATGTGGCCGCGCATTACTCTAAGGAAGGGATGGTTGCATAAGAAATTGTGAGTTTTTATTTTGACTAGGGAAATAATGTAGGTATAGGGACTAAAGGTATAGATTAGAAGCATCACCGCACTGTCCTCTCTGAAAATATTCGTATTTTCAGTTTTTCAATTTACTGTCTTATATGTTAAGTTAATAGCTCCTAACAACTGCTACTAGAGCTTTTCACTCTTCAGGACTTTACTACAACATGTTCGCAGGGCACTTTTATAAGTCCTAAATGTGTGCATGAATTATTTCATTCCTCTCACTGTAATTATTTGAGAATGGAAACTGATTACGCTGAACGTGAATATGTTTCGCTGTCGTAAAGCAAGGACCGTAATAAATGTAGATAAGGTTCTTATTATTATACAAAACACAGAAGTATTTATTCCGTTTTTAGAACAATATAATACAGTAACTAAGAAACATCATAATCACTTACGCCCGCAGGACTTTTTCCAACGGGGGGAGGGCAAAATACAGATATAGTGTTTTTCATTTTATTGCCCTATATATGTTAAGTTAAAATCCATAACAGTAATATTGATAGCGTATTTCGTCTTTCGCCGCTGTAGCCCATTAGTCAGAACATTCATCTCCAGACATGATGTTGAGAGAATAGACAGAAAGAGATATGAATAGTGGTGTAATTAATTTTACTGCGTCCTGGATCGATCAATCATTGATTTACTGATACTCCACTATTCCCCCTATCCCAGGTATTTCAGCTGCTGCCTTATATATAGGGTTCCATGTCAGAAGGGCAGACAAAAGGACAAACATAGAAAGGCCCGAGTCAAAACGGCCCGCGACAAAAGGGACGCGCTACAAAAGGGTCAGAACAAAAAGGCCCCGCGTCAAAAGTGCCCGGGTGAAAAGGTCTGCGCAACAAAAAGGCCTGAGTCAAACGGACCCGAAACAAAACGTCCCTTATAAAAAGGGCTCTGGCCAAAAGGGTCCTACAACAAAAGGACCCGTGTCAAAAAGTCCTGTGTCAAACGGGGCCGGGTCAAAAATGGGCGTCTTTACAAAAAGGTCCAGTCAAACGGGCCCGAATCAAAACGCCCCTTGTAAAAAGGTCTCTGGCCAAAAGGGTCCCACAACAAAAGGACCCGAGTCAAAAGGTCCTGTGTCCAACGGGCCCGGGTCAAAAATGATCGTCGCTACAAAAGGGCTCAGTCAAACGGCCCCGCATCAAAAGGGCCCGGTTCAAAAGGTTTCCGCAAGAAAGGGTCCGATTCATACCATCTTTCATCAAAAGAACCTGGATCAAAAGGGTCCGCGACAAATGGGCCTTACGTCAAACGGGCCCTGGTCAAAATTGCCCCGCTACAAAAGACCAGAGTCAAAACGGCCCCACGTGAAAAGGGTCAAAAGGTTTCCGCAACAAAAGGGCACAAGTCAAAAGTGGCCCCACTAAAAAGTGCACGAGTCAAAAGGGACCAGCGACAAAAGGGCTCGCGTCAGAGCTCTCAGCAACAAAAGAGCAGGAGTCAAAAGGGCTCGGGTGAAGCATATCAGCAACAAAAGGGCCCGAATCAAAACGACCCTCATCAAAACAGCCGGATCAAAAGGGTATCACGACAAAAGAGCCCGAGTCAAAAGGGACCTGCCTCAAACG
Organism: Thermobia domestica; assembly: GCF_964235325.1. NCBI lineage: Eukaryota > Metazoa > Arthropoda > Insecta > Zygentoma > Lepismatidae > Thermobia > Thermobia domestica. Next base: position 151,399,908 of record NC_137468.1, read on the forward strand.
AGTTAGGGTCAAAAGGGGTCCCGCTACAAAAGGACCCGAGTCAAAACGGTCCCGCGTCAAAAGGTCCCCGGTCAAAAGATCTCGGCAACGAAAGGGCCTGAGTCAAAAGGGCCCGAATCAGAACGCCCTTCAGAAAAAGGGGTCGAGTTAAAATGGTTCCACGACAAAAGGACCTGAGTCAAAAGGCCATGTGTCAAACAGTCCCGTGTCAAAAAGGGGCCCCGCTACAAAAGGGCAAGAGTCAAACGGACCTGCGTCAAATGGGCCGATTAAATGTCCTCGCAACAAAAGGGCCTTAGTCGAAAGGCCCGAATCAAAACGCTTCTCATCAAAAGAGCCCGGGTCAAAAGAGTCCTACGACAAAAAGGCCTCAAATCGCAAGGGCTCAGCGTAAAACGGGCCCAGGTGAAATGGGGCTCCACTACAAAAAGCCAAAGTCAAACGGCCTGGTGTCAGAAGGGCCTGGGCCAAAAGTCTAAGCAACAAAAGGGCCCGAGTCAAAAGGGGCCGAATCAAAACGCCCCTCATCAAAAAGGCCTCGGGCAAAAGAGTCCCACGACAAAAGGGTCCCAATCAAAAGGGCCCTGCGTCAAAGGAACCTAAGTCAAAAGCGGTCCCGCTACAAAATGTCTGAGTCAAAACAAACCCCGTCGAAAGGGCCCAGGTAAAAGGTCTCCACGAAAAAAGAGTCCGAGTCATAAGGGCGATGCGTCAAAAGAGCCTGGGTCTAAAGGGTTCTGCGACAAAATGGCCCGAGTCAACAGGGAACTACGTCAAACGGGCCCTGGTTAAAGAGGCACCGCAGAAGGGCACGGGTTAAAACGGCCAGGCGTCAGCCGGGCCTGAGTCGAAAGTTCCTCGCGTCAAAGTGACACAAGTCAGGAAGGTCCCGCGTCAAAAGGGCCCAGTAAATACTGTTTCACGGATAAAAAGCTTTAGATCAAAGCAAGATTGGAGGTCAAGCATGCACAAGGGGTTTGTGTCCTCTTAGTAAATTGAAGTGTTTGTGCAAAGGAAGGAAATATATCTGTGGTTATTAGTAACTAAAAGGAAATTTGAATGGTGATATTAGTTTTGTTTGCTTGTTGATTGGTTTGCAACAATCGCTTTCGCTTTAGTCGTTCTCCATGAAAGTTTGCTTGCACTTCCGTCATAAGCGGGCTGGGCGTATTAGGGCCTAGGCCGCGGTTACCATGGAGGGCTCTCAGACTATAATATCAATTTCTAAACTATCGTACAATTAGTGGCGCAACCAGCTATGAGCTCAGGGGCTCATGCCTCCCCGAAACAAACCTGGTCTATCTTATACAGCCTCGCTGCAGACAAATTTCGGTGAAATTTCAAAATAGATCAATGCATAAATGAATATTGAGTTAAGTCAAAGCACTGTCGGAAGAGAAATACACAGAGAAAACGGGGTGTCTAAATAGTCCCCTTGACTTAGGATAACTCTGTTATTATCAGAGTTACAACAAAATGTAAGAGGAGATAGCGTCTTCAAATAAAGTTTTTAATAGACAATAACTTCATTCATTTATGTTCTGGGTCCTGGTAAATGGTAACGTTGCATGTTTATGTAACATTATGCGCATATAGAGCGTACAGCCCAAACGGCTTATCCGATTTGAAAAATTCTTGCACTTTAGATTGAAAACATTATATTTGGAGACGGTTTCCCCTCTTACATTGTGTTGTAACTCTGATAATAAGAGAGTTACCGTATGTCATGGGACTTTTGGGACACTCTGTATAGTAGCTGAAACACTAAACAGATAGTAGCCAATAGCTTTTTACTATGGAAAGAACAGAACAGCTTACTGAAAATTGTAAAAAACGACTAATAATAACTTTTGACTCTGGAATGAACACGACGTTTTACTGAAAATGAAAAACACTGGTGAACAACTAAAAACTAATAATTTTAAAACGTTAAGATTCTTTTCAGTTCAGATTATGAATGGCAGAGTTCCTGAATAACTTCGTTCACAGACACTAAATTTAACATATCTCTTTCCATTTTCATTAGTAAAAATGTGTCCAAAGTGTCTTCACACAAATTAGCTCTGAGATTTGTTTACTGTCTAACTTTAACTTTGAGAAGCACCTTTCACATGTCACTTGTATGCATGTTTGTATGCAATGTATAAATTATTGAAACAACTAGACTGACAGAAATTGGTACAAAATTTTCCCTGCACATGACAAAAATTTTTTACACAAGCTGTTTCCAGCATCATTATCACTCTTGCCGTGAATCCCGTCCAAAATGATCAATCTCCCATAGCATGCTCAGATGCATAATTATCATCATCTATGGATTCAGGGGCATCATTCTCTTCAGTATCATTAAAAACCAGAACGTTTTGTGACAGAATATACAACAAAGAACTGCTGGAAATCTTTGTATATTTCCTCCTATTTTATATTTAGTTTTTTCGCAAGAACTCTGAAAGCTCCTGCAGACACAACATTCTTCCCGATTTCCGAAAAGTGCTTGGGATCCAGCATTTGGAGTTCATTTGGCTGCTGAAATCTATCACTGATACATGTAACAGCTGTATTCAGAATTTTCGTTGAAGTTTTTTATTCTGAATAAATCATTTTCACTTATATTTAAGTTCTTTCCCAGTTCAACTGCCGCAAGCTTTCCTGACATTTTCTTCTTCTTTGAGATTCTTCTGGGCGGAAAGTTTTTTTCCATTACTATCTCTACACCAGATTGCACAAGCTGTTGTTTTTTCACACAAAATATTTTTGTATTTTCGTAAAGCTTAAACAGACATCTTTTGCCTCTATTTTCTTCTGAAGCTACTGCAGCAAGTTGTCTACAAGTCTCCAGGTTGTACAGTAGTCCAATCCGAGAGACTGCAGGTATTTTGAAACATGCTTCGTTTCTGTAAACAAGTCCTGAAACACAGAGCACATCATTACAGTGTTAAATTCTGTTAATTTATTCAGCAAAGTTTAGCTTGAAATGTTGATTTCGCATTAAAACTCCTGTCTTGTACATCATCATTGAGGAACAATAAAAATGAAAGAAATCTTGACGACGATAGATAGTCGTCTCGTCTTGGCTTCATGTTTCGTAGCGAAACTCGTTAGTGTCGACTACCGCATTCAGTGCCTTGTTTTTGCTCCACAATCGTGTTGCACCAATTTGTTGAACTTTTCGTAGTTTGTCATGTTCCTCGTGTCTTGCATCAATCATTTTCTTCCAAACATTCTTTCTTTTGTAGTATTCAGACAGAACACGGTATTGGTTTCAACCACACCAAATAAGTTTGCAGCTTCAGGGATCTACTCAGTCAAATTTGTCATAGCCAAATTAAGAGCATGAGCCATGCATTGGGTGTAAATGATTTCAGGATTATCCTTCTCCAGTAATGCTTTAACTCCTTTATAGCATCCACTCAAGTTAGCAGCTCCATCAAAAGAGCAACTTACAATATCAGAGATCAAAACATTGTTGACACAAAGTATTCTTTTGTTTTCATTTTAAGTTACTTGTTTTATAGTGTCACTCTTTACAACAACTGCTAACAGCCGCCCAAATACTTGACCGCTTATAACGCAGAGAATTACCATAGTAAGCTATTCAGCACTGAAACATCTTAAATAGAATCAACCATTATGCTGAAAATGCCCGCTTTCTTGCCGTCTTCCACTGTTTTCTCCTGCAATTTTGTAAACGTTTTTGATAGAAAATGATTTTTTAAAAATACGCCGTTTTTCCATTTTTGAGTTATCAAATATAGACCTACAAGATGTATTAACATCCATAAAGGACCAATCAGCCTAAAAAGTTCCAGGTCCCAACAGCTCAACATGATGAAGAAAGTGCCTAGGAGGCCAACTGCTCAATGTAATGTAAGAAGGTCCCAACTGTCCAATTTATAAAGAAGGGTCCAAGGCCCCAGGTGCAAACTAAATCACAGTTTTTGATAATAAAAGACTATAGTGAAAGATGGACCTAGCCACAAATCCAGTAACAAAAGGACCTTATTGAAAAAGATTACTTACTGCTTGATGAAAGGATGGAAGAGGAGTGTGTGTTGGCAGCATAATAAGAGTGATCTACCGAATTATTTAGCTTTTCTCTCTTTCTCTTTCTTTCTTTATTGTTTCATATTTTTTTCTGAGAGGGCCTAGGCCGCGATTGCGGCCTAACGGCTCTGGCCAGTCTGCCCCTGACTCCTGTCTTTCTGAGTTAGTATTCTCGTGACATAGCCCAATCAAACTTTATCTATTGCTGATTTTCCCCTTACTTGTAAAATTCCATTTCTACCCCTGGATCAGAGTATAGTATGAAAAATATTCTGTGGAAAAGATTAGTTTAATTTTACTGTAAGAATACATATGTGGATCTGCATACAGGGTTAGTGAAAAGTATTGGGACAGAACAATAATAACGACATGCGCGGACGGAGGAAAAATAAATGTTACAAATGGTATTATTGCAAAACCTGCATTAATTTGGAGTGTGGTCACCATGGAAGGCATCTTGAATTCCGCCATATTGCATATCACACAATGTTGTTTTAAATGTAAAAGGTTATGATTTTACACTTCAACTTAGGCTTGCATATTCCCACAAATGAGAAAGTGAACTCATTTATTACACATCATTTGTTTGAGACAGAGTGTGCTATGTTTGACATATGTATCTAATAGAAAAAAATGTATCATGATAGGGCAGTAACAAAGAGATGCATAGACAGAGGAAAAGCAAATGTTACAATTTGGCATTGGTGTAGAAACTGCGTTAAATGATTTAGTATACATCATAGTAGCCATCTTGAATTCCGCATATTGTATACCACACAATATTTTTAAATAAAAAGAGGTATGTGTTGAGTTTTGATTTTGAGTTTAACGCAGTGGCAAGGCCTGAGGGGAGACAGGGTAGACAGCGTCTACCCTTTAGAATGCTATATGTATTAAGCCATTAAGCCTAAATTACTAACTTAAAATTTTGCAATTTAGATTCTGAACTTAAAATTTTGCAATTTAGATTCTGAACTTAAAATTTCCTATAATTTATTTTGAGCTTTTAACTGAGCGGATGAAAGACAGAAAGCAATGGATCTCGCGAAACCTTGAACATTATTCCTATAGAAGCGTAGGAGAAACAAACAACCACGTGCGAAGTCCGAAGACTCGTGCTATGTAGTACAGTGAAACCTCTCTAAAGCGGACAGCCATGGGGAATTAAAAATTATCCGCTATAGAGAGGTGTCCTTCTTAGAGAGGTTTCAATATTTTATGACGTAAATTAGTAAACAAGGTAATACACAATTAGGAAATAAATATTTTTGCATGAATCATGTATTTACGAATGTTACACAAATGCCTGAATTATCCTCCGCCACCCAATACTCTATCTTCGAGGCACAACATGGAAATAAGATGATATAATTCTCTGCTCTTTACACTTGCTATTACTTACTACATTTTCGGTATGTTGTTTTAATTCGTGAGTTAATTGCAGTCCAGTAGTGTCTTTTTTCAGACAATATGTGTACCCGCGGGCCAAAAATACCAAACTTGTCTTCTGCTTGCTTACAGATTCTAGCGAAACAGTATCATAACGTGTCATCCCAAATTGTGGGTAACTGTCAAACACTTTTCTGTCTAAAACAGTTTGGGTGGGACTGGATGTAAGCAAAGGACATGAGAATGTTGTTAAACAGAGACTTCGTCTGGGTTGCTGAGCAGCCAGTTGAGAGGCAAAATGTCACAATGCTTCCTTGATGACACATGTATGAATTACTAAAAATGTATTTTTACTGCACTTTCCAACTTGTTTCTAGAGAAAGTGTCCGTAATACGAAGGTAAACAATACCTATAAAAGACAGGAAAGACTGTTTGTGTCCGTACTAGAGAGCGTCCGCTTTAGAGAGGTTTATCAATATGTTTTTTCCTATTACAGTGTTTGGGGATTACAAAATATATCCGTTACGGGAAATGTCCGTTGATAGAGGTTTCACTGTAGTACTTGCGAAAAGACAGTTGCTATTCTGACTACGTTTACAGGGCTACCTATCTTCATTTTAAGCTGGATTTGTAAGTGACAGAAACAGACCGCTATTTCTTCTTATTTGTTTTTATTTTAAACCATCTTTCGAGCTCCCTCTATAAAATGTTAAATTGTTGTATTCTTGAAGAACATTAGTGTATATATATATATATATATATATATATATATATATATATATATATATATATATATATATATAGTCCCTATATGTCTCCAACATCAGAATAAAAAAAAGAAGACTCCCTAACGAATTAGATGTATTGGCAATTCTATCACTTTTATATTTTTCGCGGGAGTGACCAGTACTTTTACATGTCCCGGTAAATTCCCCCCCCCCCGGTTCGAATTTTGAAAAAGAGAAACCTTCTTGTCCTGGTCTGGGGCCTGGATGAAGGTACCCGTGACCAAATTTTGGTAACTCGGTCCACTCGTCTCCTCCGCTGGCGCACACAGACACAAAGATATTTAGATAGACACAAAGAAACTCTACTTTATTTATATTAGATTCTTCGCTCAATAATTGTGCAGATGAAAGATTTGAAAAATACAAAAATCTGGTCATTAAAGAACTAATGAATTATAGAATATTTAGTATGCATCAAGAAATTATTCCATACGGCAAACTGAATGACTTGATATCCACCTTTCCTAATACTTTTTGTTCAGATTAGCTTAAGAATGAACTTATCAACATATGTTCCGATAGAACAAGCACATTTCTCTTTGTGAATACTTGAAATATATTCTCAGTAATGAACCTCAAAGCATATATCAGGAAACAACGAAGCTGCTAAATATGGTATTGAGCATTCCAACAACTCCAGTATTTTGTAAACATTCAACGAATGCCCTGAAAAGAGTGTAACTTACTTAACAAACAGCATGACAAACTTTCTGAATTACGGACACTTAGAATAAAGAACTTGGTATGGAAGTTTTGTAGGAACCTGAATTCCAAAAAAAAGAAAAAAAGTTATTAATGTTTTCGCCGAAATGAAGAACAAGGTATGGAGCTCATTCTCAAAACTGTAAGATATTAGTTAAGGTATTTGGTATTAGGTATTAAGTTAGGTGTTTGGTTTTTTTTTACTTCTATCGTTTTTTTGTTCACTTTACAGTTCTATTCTAAGGTATTTAGAAATGACTATCCCTAAGGAGGGTATGGGGAAGTAATGACCTCATTTCTTGCAAATGAGGTACCATTCAGAAATCTATGCTTCGAGAAAAAACAACTATTCACCAAATTTCACTAATTATAAAATTTTATACTTAAAGGAAGAGAGTAAACATATGCCTTTCAAATACTATATATATATATATGTACAGCGAAACCTGTCTATGCTGGCCAACATTGGTTCCATTGAAAAGTGGCTAACTTACAGAAAATAAGTGTGATTCGTGTATTTTTAGAATATGATTTCTAGTATTACTTGGTTGTTAATAAGCAATGGCACGACAGCCACTTTAAAATAATGTGTATAGATTAATCATTTAACTACTTTTTGTTAATGAGCTACAAGTGTTTCCCTCGGAGCAAAAGATGTTAAGAGAAATGTTAAAGGAATTCATATTTCAAAACCTCCACTACCTTTTGACAAGAAGTCATGTGCCAATAGTTGAGAATTGAGATGGTTAGCTTTAGCCTTGAGAATTTTCCGAAATTACTAAAGCTCCCCACTGATGAACGGAGCTGATAGGCTATAGCTAATGATTTTACCAAAACGGATAGGGTAAACAAATACGTGCAATCATTTCCGGAATTCCTGTACGTGCTTTTTCTTATTCATGTCTTCCTTCTTCAACCCTTTATCAGGGTAGTGTTCTAGCCTTTGACTTCCAAGAACAAATCGTGGGAATCTATGCCTCTTTGTCTCCACTTACAAATAGAGAACATCTGCTTCGCGTATGGGAATACGAAAGAGTTAAGAAAAACAACAAAATGGTACTTTGCGTGGCCAAGATATGCAGGTAAATTTATCATTATCATCATAGGGTAAACATTGTTTCAATGTGGCCAACTTCCAAGATAGACAGGTGGCCAAGTTGACAGGTTTTACTATATATATATATATATATATATATATATATATATATATATATATATATATATATATATATATATATATATATATTGTGGCCCATTTTAATCTTTCCACGGAAATATCTCAAGAACGGTTGAACATAAATAAACTGAACAAAAACTCAAATAAGAAATACCATGGGGCAAATCGAATGATGATATCAGGGTGTCCCCAGGGCCGCTCTTCAAGTGAGCCCGAGGCCAACTTAAAAATTTTAAATGGAAACATGGGGCGAGTGACACTTCATTCGATAGATCTTTAAAAACTAAAAAACGATGTGACAAACGGTTTTTCATATAGGTCACCGTATTCAAAATGGCCGCCAAAATATGTTACCTATATCAGATAAACGTCCAGTATCACTAATATAAAAACGGTTGAAAATAATAGCGAATGAACAGAATAGAACTCCTATAGGAAATCATAGATGGTATTATTCATTCCACGGCTCGAGAATGACACCATGGAGAAAAAGATTATTAAAGTATAAGTGATAATGCTAAAGAGGAACTCTAATTCTTAGAAAATTATCTTTCCGATCTCCTTCCGTAAAGGGTGAAGCGGAAATGAATGGTAAAATTTCAAATGAGAACCCACACATTTACTTGCAATAGGTATGGTTTATCTAAAACACTTGGTTGAGTTGATTTTGGGTTTAATGTCTCGTTCAGCAGCGAGGCTATATGAGACGTGGACCTACTGAACAATGTGCAATCCGAACTACACGTGCTCCCGCCGGGAATCGAACCCGGGTCTCCCACGTCAAAGGCGCGTACGATAACGCTTAGCCACGGAGGAGCTCCTGAAACACTTGGGGTGTACAAGTGACTGGTACTGTAATAAACCAATATTCTGCAGACGACTTTTGAGAAAACCAACGTTTCTACACATTGTTCTAAAATTACATTGTTCGACAAATTGGTTTCGCATTTCAGTTGATTCATTTTGCACAAATTATTTCCTGCAATCAAAATGGAAGGTACCGTTTAACAAGAATTTTACCTACCTTTTTCCATTACAGACATATATCTCATAAAAAACATGTAACAGATAATTTTGTTGTGTAGATACAATTTGCATAAACTAAGGTGCTCGTTTGGAATTTTACCGTTCCTTCCCGTTCCCTTCACCCACTTATCGTTGGATCGTTTTCTAGGAATTAGATTTCCTTCTTTGCATTATGGCACCTTTACTCTAATCATCTCCTCCGTTGCAACATTTTCGAGCCGTGGAATGATAAATACCCTCTGTGATTTCCTATAGAAGTTTTATTCTGTTCATCCGTCATTATCTTCAACCGTTTTCATATTAGTTGTACTGGCCGTTTTATCTGATACAGGCAAGATGTCTTGGCGGCCATTTTGAAAACGGTGGCCCATATGAACAATCTTTTGTCACAACGCTGTTTAGTGTATGAAGACCTATCGAACGAGGTATCACGTGACCCATATTTTCATATAAAATTTTTAAGTTGGGCCTGGGCTAAGATGAAAGGCGGCCCTGGGGGCACCGCGAAAACATTATTCGATTTGTCCCACGACTTTCCTATTTGAGTTTTTGTTTGGTTGATTTATGTTCAACCGTTTCCATATTAGTGCTACTGGACGTTTATGTGATACAGGTAACATATTTTGGCGGCCATTTTGAACACGGTGACCGATATGTAAAATCTTTTGCCACATCGCTTCTTAGTTTTTAAAGATCTATCGAA